>NW_012155729.1:5617448-5648799 GCF_000956105.1 Propithecus coquereli
TTTTAGTTGTCCAGCTAATTTCTTTCTATTTTTAGTAGAGACAGGGTCTCGCTCTTGCTCAGGCTGGTCTCGAACTCCTGAGCTCAAACAATCCACCCTCCTCGGCCTCCCAGAGTGCTAGGATTACAGGCGTGAGCCACCACACCCGGCCGTCATACACATTTTGATATGTGTATTTTCATTTTCATTCAGTTAAACATATTTTCTAATTTCTCTTGAGACTTCTTCTTTGACCATGGATTATTTAGGAACATATGGTCTAATATTCAAGTTTGGATATTTTCCATTTATATTTCTATTATTAATTTATACATTAATTTCTTATGGTCAAAGGACATATTTTATATTATTTCTATTTATTTTTTTGAATTTTTAAAATTGGTTTTATGATCCAGGATGTGGTCTATCTTGATGAATGTTCCATGTTCACTGAAAAGCATCTGTATTTTGCTGTTACTTGGTGGAATGCTCTAAAAATATCAATCAAATCCAATTGGTTGATAGTGTTGTTCAGTTCTTCTATAATTTTGATGATTTTCTGCCTATTAGTTTTATCTCTTACAGAGAGAGGAGTATTGAAGTCTCCAACTGTAATTGTGGATTTATTTATTTCTACTCTCAGTTCTGTCAGTTTTTGCTGCATGCATTTTGAATGCATACATATTTAGAATTCTTACATCTTTTTGGTGAATTGACCCGTTCATCATTATGCGGAAACTTTACCATCTTATAGTTTCCTTTATCTTTTCCCCTTTCTGTTGTAGATATCTTATTTATTACATCTATATACATTGAAAACTCCATCATTCAATGTTAAAATTTTTGCTTTCAGTTATCAAACATATTTTAAAGAACTCAAGAGGAGAAGAATAGCCTATTATATATACCCAGATATTTCCTAATTCTTTTGCTCTTCTTTTAGTCTTGTTCCAAGTTTCCTTCTGGTATAATATTCCTTCTATCTGAAAAATTTCCTTTAGGATTTTTTTTTAGAACTGGTTTTCTGGAAACAGATTCTCTTAGTTCTCCTTCATCTGAGGATGTCTTTAGTTCACCTTCACTTCTGAGCAGTATTTTTGCTGAATATAGAATTCTGGTTTGGCAGTTCTTTCAGCACCTTAAAATGTGTGTCACTTCCTTCTACCCTCTACGGTTTTTGATGAGAAATCTATACTCATTTAAATTGTTGTTCCTCTATAGGAAATGCATAATTTATCACTGGTCTCTTTCAAATTTTTTTGTTTTATTTTTGTAGCGTTTTGATTATGATGTGTCTGAACAAGGATTTATTTGGGTTTATACTGCTTGGTTTTCACTGAACTTGTCGAAACTGTAGGTTATTTTCTTTCCACCAGTGCAGGAAGTTTTTGGCCATTATTTCTTCAAGTGTGTTTTAGTACCACACTCTTTCTCATATCCTTTCAGAACTCCTATGACACAAATGTTAAACTTTTTTTCATTGTCCCACAAATCTTTGAGACTCTGTTTTTCCCTCTCCAATCTTTTTTCTACCTGTTTATCAGGTTAATTTCTATTAATCTATTTTCAAGTTTCTTCTTTCATTTGCATTCTGCTTAGCTAATCTAGTAAGATTTTTATTGTGAGTTTCTGTATTCTTCAGTTCCAAAATTTCCATTTAATCCTTCTTTATATTTTCCATTTCTTTGCTAAGACATTCTATTTTAACTTTGTCTCAAGAGTGTCTGTGATTGCTTGTTGGAGCATTTTTTATAATAGCTTCTATAAAGTTTTTATCAGATAAGTCTGACATCTCTATCTTCTCAGCATCAGTATCTGCTGTTAATCTTCTTCATGTAGGTTGAGATTTTCCTGGTTCTTCATATGTCAAGTAATTTTGGATGATATGTTGGACATTTTTACTATGTTCTGAGACTAGGTGTCTTGTTTAAATCTTATGGAGTATGTGATATTTTTGTTTTAGCAAGCAATCGAACTGGTGAGGTTCAGCTCACAACTGGCCTTCTGAGGATTATAATTCCAATGTTAGGTCAGTTTTCAAAGCTTTTGCAGTGTTAATTCAGACTTTTCCTGTGTGTATGCCACCCAGTGGCGAGTATGGACATAGGCGGGGAGAATCTGTTAGTTTAATTCTGAAAATTTTTGATACGCTAAATTAGGATCAGTCCTTCACTCCAGGGTTGTGAACCCAGGAGTTCATAAACACCTTTATGGGTCACTTTCCCAAGCTCTTAACCCACTGCATTCTCTCTGCTATTTTCTATTTCCCTGGGCTCTCCTTATTTAGCCCTTCACCCAGAAATTTGGGACTTTAGTTTTCCTACTCAGCCACATATGCCCATGTGGTTGCCACATACTGTAAGACAGAGAGAGAGAAAAAACAAAAGTAACATGGATGAGCTCTACCCTCCCGGGACCACAGCTCCACTGACATGAGAAGAAGGCTCTCGTCCCTCAGATGTTTGGCCCCTATGGGTGCCCGTGGCCATCATTATTGACACTGCCATGGAACTACTTGGGATGTGGGTGCAAGGACATGGAAGAAAAAGAAGAAAGAAATGAAAAGAAAAAGAAAAAGAAAAAGAGAAGAGGAAAAGGAAAAGAAGAGTAAAGAAAAGAAAAGAAAAGAAAAGAAAAGAAAAAAGAAGACACCTTTTTGACTACCATGAGATCAGGCTAGAAGATACCAGAAAGGAAACAATGGCAAACTCACCACCAGTTAAGGGCTTTTTCCCCCAGTTCTGATTTCCTACTGTTTCCCTTTCATAATTCTTACATAGTGACTCCATGAATTCTGTCCAGGTTTTATAGCTGAATTCAGTAGGAGACACAGGGTAGTTTGTGCTTATTCTATTCTATCCAAAACCAAAACTCAGGTAAAAAAAAAAAAGAAAAAACAAAAAAAAAATCTGAAATTGTAAACTGAATGCATGATGCACACAAAATATATTAATAAAACATATATATATAAAGTTTAAAGAATAATATAACAAATGCCACCATGCCCTTGGCTAAATTAAAAACTGTAACACACAAACTAGTCCCTTTGAAACCCTCTTTGTGCCCTTCCATGCTTAACCTCTTTCCTTCCACACAGAGGTAATCAGTAACTTGACCTAAGAGGCAACTATTCTCTTGTATCCCTTTATAGTTTTACCACTTAAGTATACATCCCTGAACAATATACTGTTTGGCTTTTATTTTTTACATTTTACTAAATTTTTAAAAATTAAACATTATACAGGAAAGTGCACAGATCATACATACACAACTTGACCGATTAGCCCAAAGTGAACACAATTTTTATCTACCACCTGATCCACATATAATCACCAGCACCCCAGAGTCCTCAGACCTCTCTAAATCACTCTCTCTATCTTCTTCCCCAAAGATAACCATTATGATGACTTCTAATATTTCAGATTATTTTGATCTGATTTTGAACTTTATATAAATAGAACTACACAGAATAAAGGATGGTATATATCTAGCTTATTCTCTCTGATGTTATATTATGAGATGTATCTTTGTTGCATATTGCACTAGTGGTTTATTTTCATTGTCAGATAGTATCCCTTTGTACGAATACTACATTTACACTATATTTATTTATGCTCATTTATTTCTTCATTCTCATGTTGATGGAAATTTGGGTTATTTCCATTTTGTTATAAATAATATCATAAAGATATTTTGTACATGTCTTTCGATGCACATAATTTCTATTAGGTATATACATGGAAGTGGAATTGTTGGGTTGTAGACTATGCATATGTTCGACATCAGTAGATATTACCAATTTTCCAGAGGGGTTTTACCAATCTATACTTCCACCAGCAGATATGAGCACTCTAATCCCAGAAGGAAGGGTTTTTGATGCATAAACAGTCATTGTTAGAGGGAAATGCCATCATCTAGAATGGATATCAGGCAAAAAATGAAAAATGATAATTACAATGTTCCATGCATTTTTCTTAAATCTGGGCCTTCAGTCTTATGACCAATGTCATCACAGAAATATGTCATTCTATAAATAACTTGATAAAGCTAAAGAAATAGAAGAAATAATGAAAACTTTAAAATGTGAAAATACAATAATGGAAGACATTCCCTAGGACGGTACAATCTTGGATTATCCCACACAGAGATTAGAACATTATTTTCTGAAAAGATTTTTTTAACTGCAATGGCTTCAACCAGTAATTAAGTGGTTTGAAGAGACCCTGGTAGATCTTCTTGAAATGTAGGTACTACTAACATTTTTGAAAATTTTAAAATAATAAGTAACCAAATATACAAAGTTATGAGCTATCTTTCATTACTGACCCATGTTCTGTAGGAAATACGTGGGGCTGCCTGGGAAATGTTTTGAAAGTTTCAAAAGGCCCTACCTGCCAAAATAAGAATCCCCACAAGCCTATTATAATGTCAGAAATTCCCACTGTAATCCAAATTTACATGAAGACAAGTTGATCATTGTATTTAGAAATATATATTTCTAGAGTGGTAGAAGGAAAACACAAAGGAAATCTACTTTTTATTTATTTTTTTATATGATAGTATCATCTCCATCATCCCCCCGCATTTTTTAGGGGTGCTCAATCAGTGTTGAGGCATTTGTGCACTTGTATCATATGGTTTTGGAAATTGTGAGATGGTTGATCATAGGCAATATTATTCATGGAAGCCATAAAACCAATTGGTCAGTCATGAGATAACTGATCTGAAGCCAATTTAACCAGTATTGTGCTATAATGCTGCAGTCCACTGAGCTGCCTGCAACCAAGTTAAATGCTCAACATGAAACAATATGTACCATGGTTACAGACTCTATACATTTTAATAGAGTAATACTGAACAAAAATAAATCTATAGTGTTAAAGATGAAGGAAAGCACTTTTCAAACTTTCCCAAGTAATGTTAATTATATTGTCCCATTTGAGGACCTCTCCACTAATCAATGTTTTTGCCTTAATTTATGCTCTTTGGGGTTTAAAAAATTCCTTTTAATTCCCTAGGTCATGAAAATATTCTCCTGCATTTTCTTCTACTATTTTTCTAGTTTTTCCTTCTACATTTATCTCTGTAATACATCTGGAGATTATCTTTGTAAGAGGTATTAGGAAAGGACACAGTTTTATTTTTCTCCATGTAGTATCTTCAAAAAGCTATGTAATATACAATCTGCCCTTTTCCCATTAATTTTAAGTTTTAAGTTTCTCTGTGCTTTTATTCTGTACTGTTGGTCTCTTGACTTTTTGAAATGTTCAAAATAGGCTGTTGAAGAAGCAAATTATTAAATTATAACTTTATAAAAGTATGGATAAAGTGCTAGGAGATCTTTATTCTTCCATGTAAATTTTCGATTTGCTCATCTTATTTATCCTTATATTTCCCAGTATATAGCATAGTGCTTGAGACAAAATAGGTCATAGAATTCATTTTTAAATAATGAAATGATTAAATTACAACTATGTAGATGTACCGAAAAATGCTAGGTGAGCATAAAGGCCAAAAATGACATGTGAGATGAGACAATTTGGCTTTAGCACAAATAGTTTAGTTCTAAAGGCAAATAGGTAAACATATAGCCACTGAAATATAGCCCATTTACGTAATTCTTTAGCAAATCTGCTTTGCCATCTGTCTTTGTCTCTAAATAACTTGGAGTTCAAGAGTTTACAGGGGGTTGCACTCAAGCTCAACTTTTTTGTAAATGGTTATGGAGCACTGAACTCACTCTCAAAAGAACAAACAAACAAAACAGCGTTGACTTTCTGTCCACTGCAATTCATCTCTCTCTGCAATTGCCATGACAGTCTCTGATTACTGATATTATTATCTCCAGAAGATGGTTCATGGAAATTCTTGTCCCCTGCTAGGCTGTCCCAGTTTTATAAAGTGAAAATCTGGTCGGCTTACTCTTGAGGGGAAAAAAAGGCCACCAGGAAAAAAAAAAAGGCTGTTTTAAAAAGATACCAGCTGCTACGATGCCGCATTAATGCAAGCACAGCAGAGTGAAGATAGGATGTCTATTTTGCTGTTTCACTTCTCTTCTTCTTTTTCTACTCTTTTAGAGACAATATCACCAGAGAGCTAATGGAAGCACTGTCATGGAATTTTCAGAACAATAAAATAGTTATCCTCCATAATTACCTGACTCCAAAGCCATCCTCCTTCCAAAGTAGGGAATTTAGCAGCAGTCTTCCTCTCTCTAAATCCATCCAATGCCCTTTTCCAAATAAGGTATATGTGTACTTGCATCATAGCTAAACGGGCAAAATGTCTTGATGGCACCAATGAAATCAAATAAAAGATCATGAATTCTGAATTTGTGACCTATATAGATAATTATTAATCTGAAAATACTGTGTATTAATAAGGTATGTATTTATCTATAATTATTATAAATAAAATTAAACTACTTTAAAAGGATAAACCATTTTCATGTACCTTAAATACTTCAGGAGCACTCATTAACATTAGAGGACTGACATATTAGTGTCAAAAGAAACCACAAAGATAATTTTATCTAGCATTTGTCTTATTCTCAGAAACAGAAAGCTCTGTAAGCTGAAAGGACTTGATGTAATCATTAAGGCTGCCGCTTAAAGACTTCTAACAAGCAAGTTTCTATTAGCTTAATCCAAATATAGTTCTAAAACTGAATTCATAATTTTCTAACACACTTATTAATGTTCTATGTCACTTTAATCAAGTAAATACTCCTAACTTTAGTATTTACATTTGCAACATTAACATTAATTCTCTGCTTTTTATTTAATTTAGGAACTATTGGACACACTGATTTATAATCCTATGGCTGTAAAACACTAAATATGGTGGGAAAGTATATTACTAAGGAATATGAGGTGTGAATCCATAAACAAGAGAAAATTGGAATTCTCAAAATATATTCTCATTTATAGTACAAGCATTCAATAAATGACAAATTGTAAGTATTTTGCAAAGATAAAAGCATTGCCAATCCAACTATTGTTGAACACACACTAGAATAATCATTGTCTTTTAATATGCTTTCTTTTTACCTTAACAATTGACTCTAAAGATAAAAAAATAAATATTAATTGAAACTGAGTTGTTCTGCAGGCAGCCACAGGGAAAATCCCCAAAATGCAACATAAAAGGAAAAAAACCCACATAAATTAAACTAGCAAAGTTGAAATGATTCTGATTTTATGTACATTAAATGCTTCTTATAATGAATACGAACAAATGATAGCAAAGAAAATCTTCATAAAAATTAACCCACATTCGGGTGAGGCAAAGACATAAAGTGTAACTATAATGTTTGTACCCTCACAAAACCCTGGAATAATAAATAAAAAAAAAAAGAAAAAAAAATAACAGCAGCAATAACAATGAAGACAACAAAAGCCAATAAAACTAGTTATATGAAAAAAAAATTATGTGGTGTGAAACCACTTCCTAAATAAACTCAATTTTTTCAACATATTCCGTAATTTTCTCGCTGAAGTAGGATACTCTCCAGATGTATACAGACTACAGAAAACAGATGCAGATTATCCTCAAAATAGCTTGTCAAATATAGGCTCCTTATCTGAAGAAATTGCCTGTAGTTAGTAAGCATCAATAACAATGGAAAGTCATTTTTCAAAGGTATTAACAGATGTAAATTGCATTTCCTCTGTCCATGAATTGCCACACAACTTCCTCTAGTTCATTTTTAATACTGTACATAAATTAACAGGGGGGCGCGTGGAACTAGGTGTTGGTGGGGAGAGAGAGGCATGGCAGCTATATCAAAGGAGGGGTAAAAAAAAAAAATCAAGACCAAAAAAAATTTCCCTGTGTATCTAGGGTTCCCATCATCATCAGTGCCTACTGTTCTACTACTTCCCAGCCTCCCCCACGAAAAAACCTGGCATTAATTTTGCCACATGGGTCAAGGAAAGGAATACCTGACCCTAATTATAATCTTATGTTCAGGAAGCCAGATGGGTACTACACAAACATATGAAAGGAGGATAAAAAGTTATGGACACATTCAAGCAAATGTTTCAAGGGGAATGAAGATTTATTGCATAAATCTAATAAGAAAGATGTGTTGCAAACCATCTGGTAAGTGACTTATATAGCCCCAGACATTAGCATCTGTTGTCATGTTTTCAAAGTACAGAATTCCAAAACTGCGCTGATGAGGCTTCTGAATGCAATGAGTTTGCTATGCACTGGATTAAAAAAAAATCCTAAAAAAAGGCTTGGATTTGACCTCTAAATAAAATTCTGTATGGTGTTTTAGAGATTCACATAAGCAGTCTCCCTATAATACCTTCGTTCAGCCCTCACAACCATGTTACAGGTAGGTGAGCATTACAGTTATAATTGCCATTTTCCAGACGAGGTAACTGAGTTCAGAGGGTTTTGGTGATTTTCCCAAGGTTACTCAGGTGATGGGTGCATAGTCAGGACTTTGAGTTATAAATAACTTGATCTCTTCACTTGCTTGGACTGTCTGTAGGCTTTAGAATGCAACCTTTCTCAGCTATCAGAGCATCCCCCTCAGTTGGCTTACCAGACGGCTCTTGAACTAAGTGTAACCTCCTTGAGGGGAGGGACTAAGCCTCCCCAGTGCCTTACGGAGAAGGCTTATTGAATGAATGAATGAATGAACGAACAAGGAAAGGAATGCTAAGCAATTCCTAGCATATACTCGGCAACGTGATAGATGCTGGAATAAATAAACAAAACACAGAGTTTTGTCCCGATAAGACTAACAAAATGGAAAGAGCAAAGTATGAGTCATTATAAGAACTAAATTGTTCACTATGAAGCCTAAGTACTGGAGTAGACGAGGATGGCTCACAGAGAAGTAGGAGTTCAACTGTATCTGGAAATAACGAACTCATTAAAGACAGAGAAAATGGGTGGGGATAGAAGGTGGCCTTTAAAACACACTAAAACAAAATAGAAGCAAAATAATAAAGTTTTAAAAAAGTAGCATTAAATATGATCTCAGTAAAACTGAGAATATGTTTACTTCATCTTTAATTTCTAAGTTTATATATTAAGAAAACTGATCCTTTCCCATTCTGTCAGTTGTCGGAGTCCAAGAAGCAAAATATGTATTAATATTTTTACTATTTTTTAACAGGGTCACAATTTTGAAATCATTGTCTAAACAGAAATAATGCTATCTGAAAGCATAAGCCTATGCTGACTGAAGTTTATCCCTTTTCTTACTTAAACTACATGGAGAACCAACAATGTGCTAAGAGAACTGCAGACCCAGAGGCATAGTTAAATCTTAAGCAGAGTTTGTTCCTGAGATACACTGCTCAACGTGATTGCCATGACATACGTGCTTAAAATAAAGAGTCTGAATATACAGGTTACAGAAAGGAGTCAGTAGTGCTTAGCATGAGAGAGAGATTCTGTTGCTTCAATGTGGTCATGAAGCTTAAGCTTAACCGAGCAAAGTGGACAAAAAGATAAAGTCCAATGTCTGCCTCATTGGAGTTCTTTTCCAATAGGCAGGTCTTCCTGCTCCAACATGAGGTCCCTGAAGTGTAAGGCTTCATCAAAGGCAGGTAGAACAATTAATACGCTGCTGCTTTCCTACTAATACACCCCCTAATGGTAGCACCACGAAGATTCCGGGGCATGCATATAAAAGCAGTCAGTTCCAGGTAGTTACTGTGAAGAATATCATTGCAAATGAGGATCAATGGCCAACACCACTTTGGAATAGTAATTTCTTAATTCTTATTCAAATGTGGCAGGCAAGATAATATAACTTGATCTGAATTGGCCATGTGATCCTGATGGCGTCCTGCTAATGGGCTGTTCACTTAATTTATGTAATTTAAAAAAATTAAATAGTCCTATTTTAAATCCCCACTGCAGTCCTTCAGATTGAAAGTACACGTTTAAAAGTTACAGTGTCTTTATAAATCAGCGTTACCAAACTTCTTATCTTGTTGACTATTCTCTCCTAAAGTTTTACCTTTTCTTGGCTCCACTTTTGGCTTATGGGGGAATATTCCAGGATCCCATCAGCAAGTCACTTAATGCTCTGCCGAGGGAAACTAAGTTTGTCAAGTTGGTTTTAGACTGAAATATAAATCTGTTGCTTTATGAATATATAGTAAGAACACAGCATGTATGGTTATAGATATATTTGCAAAGAGGAACTTAGTAGGCCAAATGACATGTTCAAAAGCCAACAAAATTAAATTTATACTTTGTTACACACACAATTCCAGAAAAAATACATTTCAATTCATGAAACATTTATTGAGAGCCTATTATGTTCAAGACGTTGTGCCAGCTATTGGTAACTTTATCTTTGCTTTAAAATCAATGTATTTACCCTGGTCTATGTGTTCAGTGGCTGCCCAAACCTTCATTGGGCTTCATTTGGGTTCAAGCTTTGGAACAATCATACCAGCAAAGGGAAGGCTTCTCAGAGACACTCAAAATTCTCATTGGCTGCTAAAATCTTTGCTTTAGGGGTTTTTCAGTACCTGGAGCAGTCTTCTCAGTCCTTTCCAGTCTAGGACAAGAAATTCCTCCCTGGAACCTTCTGTCAGGGATTCTAATGCAGAAATGGACAGTACGCCTCTCTTAGAACATATCTGAATGCTCATTCGCTGCTTTCTATGTTACTCTCTGCTCTGACTGCAGTGAGGTTCACAGTTGTTTTGTCCTGGTTTATAAAGAAGTTCTTAATAAATTAACTAAACCTTTGGTGATAGCCACACAGTATAGCAGTAAATAAAGAGGCTGGCCACATTCCACAAATTTTATACCTTGTTCTTTTTTGTTTTCTTTTTTTGTTTCCTTTTGTGGTACAGAAAATAGGATGAAGTCAAATGACTTTGTATTCAGCTAATCCCTTCCCTCAGCTCTTATTGGCTCCCTTAAAGGAAGGAAAAATCAATTACCACGTTCAGAAGTCCAACTATTCCAAGTGGGAGGAGAAAAGTGGCTAGATGACTTATGGGGCAGAGCAGATTTCAGGAGGGCAGCAGGATACATGACAGAAAGGGAAAGAAGTTTGATCCATTTAAATACAAATATACACATATTAAAATCTGTAGGTGTTCATTTAATATATATTCACTTAATCAATCATATATAAAATATATATATGTGAACATCCATAGCATATACTACATGAACGTATATAGTATAATACATAATAGGATATACGTTAACTACACAGATGCATGAATATGTGTGTGTATAGAACAATGAGACAGAGTTTCACGGATTTGCCTCTGAGGTTGTCTGGGGAGAGGAGGTAAAAGGTGAGGGGTGCGAAGAGGCCAGCAGAGTATGTGGAACCACTAACCTGAGCGGATCCATTTCAGTCATCTATAAATGAGGGTTCCAAGTTTCCAAGTTAGATTTTGCTTGGATAAAAAAAAAAAAAAAAACAGTCTTGCATCCCCTCACTACTTTTTAATCTGATTTTTTACTGCCCCCCAAAAGTACAGGCTGTTTTTCATATAGATTGATCTCCACATGGTCCTTCCTCTCTTCCCTCTCATACAGCAAGCTGCGCCTATTCCCGATTCTATTTCTTTCCACCCATTCAATTTCTAAAAACTCATGCCCCGTTCCTATATGAATCCCTTCCTAGAAACTCTAGTCTATAACTGTCTTTGTCCCTTTTCTTAACTCCTTTTCCTCCCTCTGATTTTTCAATTAATGTCATGAATTTCTGAAGATATTTTCCATGCTTTCTAATTCACTTTGATTTTTGAATTACCAGACTAAGGCCAGGATGGATAATCTCTAAGTATGAATGTCCCTTAGGTATGAACAACCACCGAACACAGCTAGGATCTTTTTCCCTATCCTGCCTCATTCAGCCAACCTGAGCTTTATTGACTTCATTTTGTATTTCACTTGAGACAACTCACTGTCCCGTTCCTGTACAGTCATCTGGAACTGAAACAGGGAATTGTCCCTCCTTATACCTCACTGGTAGAGTTAAGAAAATTCCATGTCTCCTAATCTATTTGGCTGGATAACATCAGAACACTTTTTTGGTCAAAGTAGGGAAATATTCATATAAATGAGAGCTACAATCTAATATTTTAAATGCAGTGAAAGCTATAATATAATATAGCATCATAGAGGAAATATATCTAATAGCAAACAAAATGTATAAGAAATAAAAGTCATGTTCAGATATGAGAAAAAAATGTAATAAAAAACTGGCAACCCTAACATCATAATCCATGAACGTGTTGCAAATAGGCCTTTAAAAACTTCCTCATCCTCCTATAAACCCATATTTCCTCCAAAATCCATTTAATAGCTAAAACTATTATTCAGTTTAAAAACAGTGTTCTGTTCTTCTACTTTCTTAAATACTAGATTGCCAGGATCTACAAATATTATAACAACTACTTTCTTCGGGCGGTTACCCATAACTCTTTAAGAAAGTATCATTTTCCTCACTTTTCAGACAAGAAAACTGAGGCTCTAAGCGGCAACATAATTTGTACACAGTAATTAAATTGGCAGCGTAGAGAGTCAAACTGAGTTCTGGCCAATTCTAAAGCCCAGATCCTCCCACAGGGCCACTCTGACCAATTTAACTCAAAAGTTCGATGTATACGGTATTTCAGCTACACATGAGTTAAGCACACTTTCCTGAAACAGTCCAGTTGGCATATATTACATTCTTACTGTGGGAAAATACCTTCTTAGTTTCAAGGAACTGATTTTAAACTTGAACTATTAGAACTATCAGAACACAAGCAGTCTTAATTCTGAGACTACCTATATGAGTACATGTCTGAATTAGGTCAAGAGAAATGGGAAGATTTACTCTTGGTCATTAAATACGCTGTCATGTTTATACGAAGATGATATTGTGTGTACTTCTTGGCATGTACTCAGAGTTGTTTCACTAAAGTGATGATGACTTTTTTTATTTTTTAAGACTATATATACTATGGCACTGTTTATGGAACCCCACATTTTTCTGTCTACTAACATGCAGAAACACCTACCCACTTCCTTTAGATGGCTAGTTTTTCCTCTCTGAATAAACTACAAGGTACTCATCCTCATTGAACTGTTTTAAAAGATATACCTAAACACGTTCATATCTCTCCAAGGACCTTTTATATAAAAAGAATAGGAAACATTCCTTCAAAGCCCTAAGAAGAAATGTTTTCCCCATTTAGAAATGCTACTTTTCAGTCTCCTGTTGAAACAAGGAGCTAAATCTTAGATGCAACGAAGTTCTATTCACTTTGAGTATTCATTATTATGGTGGTTTCTCTGCCTGATTGGTTAAAGAAGACAACACAATTTGTAATTGATTTTTTTTTTACCACTAAACAACTAATTTTGTCTTCCAAAAAAAGCTCTAGGGTTTATTAACTGTGCAATCACAATTTACTGAGGTCCTCTCATCAAATTAGCCCTGCAACAATGCAATTTTTCCTTTATTTTACTTCTATTTCAAGAAGGGCTTTCCACTATGGCTCTTATTAAGACAGACAGTCACTCTCCTCTAATTTAGGTGTTTTTCTCATGGCAACAATTCATTATTACAGCTGCAGAAATTTTAAAATCCAATTCTGGGCTTCCCTTTCCTTATTTCTTACAGCATTGTAAAATGTGTTATCTCCAAACTGTAGTAACCACAGACTCTTTAAAGGAATATGCTCTGCTGTTCTTTAGAAAAAGGAATTTCAATCTAGGAATAAATCCATTAAATTTCTGAGACTATTTGGTTGTTTATTTTATTTATTTATGTATTTTACACTTAGGCTCTATAATAGCAAACTTCAATAAACTATAGTATTAAAATCTCCTTCTTTTTTTTTTTTGAAAGTGCTCATTTTCTTTGGTAGGCCCAGCAAGATAAATTTACTATATTTTATCTTTTTCCATTTTACTTACAAGAGTATGGGATGCATAGACTCTCATCAATACCTATGTAAAAACTTGCTTCTACAGATTCAGATAAATATTCTTTATCTAGTTCCTAGCGCACACCTTAACACTTGTCCCTCAAAGGAACAGCCAATATTCCAAACGCCAAATGAGTGCGTGAATGGAAATCCAGAAATAGAGCCCTGAAGATCAATAGATGTGACTGAAAAAGCGTTTACATTCTCAGGGGTAGAGTTCAGTGTGTTTCTAAGTGGATCAGAGATATGATCCCTGGCCACTGTGAATGGAAAGGAAACTAGATGCCATCAGAGGGAGATGCAAGTACTAATGCGATGAGGTCATATGGCAAAGAATAGAAGAGTCAAGGAATGAAACGCTGCCCTGAGGAATCTTAGAATAAGCTCGCTCGTACTTGCATCCCAACCCTCAGAAGAATGAGAAAAAGCAAAAGACGGAATTTCAGAGTTTAAGACCCTCAGAACTGAGGAGAAGTGTGAACTTTCACTTCTTGTGCCAATCAGCTGAAGTTACACACTGAGTAGTTATAGAGTTATCTCAGCATGTTTTCCTAGGAATGTAATAAGTGAAAGATTGCTGACATTGGTCCAGTGTCGTGGATGGGGGCAAAATGCTGACTGTCCACGCTGAGAGGTATCCAGCAGAGGTGGCCCCGACACATGCTCTGACTGGACGTTTCTAAGAAGGTTGCTGAAGCACAAATTTCAGGACAAAATGCCTGGGAAATGGTCAACGTAGAGGGTTTTTGCACATGCTAGGCACAATGCAGCAGCCTTTTTTGCAGAGAGCAACTCAGCAGCCTGTCAATTAAAAGTCCTAAGGCTGACAGACCATGGACACCCACTTCTGATCTTGCTGGGCCATCAGGACAAGGACGATAGAAAGTGGCTGACAGCAGAAATCCCTCCAATGAAAAAAAATGAAATAAAACGATTTATAAAAGGAATTTCTCCATTCTGGTCTTCCTTGCAAATTCACTGTGCACCATCCTGTGCTTTCACTTAAGAAGGCAAATGGAGGCGCTGTCAGAAAAGAAAAAGGGCACTCATGAGGCTCTACTTTTAAAAAGTTCCACAAAAGCAGGTATTCACAGTTTTGTCATTTTTTTGTTTTCTTTCCCAACAATATTTCTCATTGGGTAGGACATCTCATATATCCATTGACAAATCAGTTCTCAATACATCAAGAGTTAATTCTAGGTGAATTTATGTGAGCATATTTAAATCTAATAATTATTTTATTGTGTATAGAAAGTGGAGAAAAAGGATGGAAAGACCCATTTTCATTTACTTTAGGCTAGGGTTGAAAATATTGAAATCTTATACGGAGGTAGCCCAGCACGCAGACTGATTCAAAGTCAATCTTGTCTCCATATCAAATGCTTGCAATAAAGTGAATGTGCTTCTTGAGGACTTGTGGATTGGGGGTAGGTGAGTTACAAAGCCTCTATCACCTTTTCCTTGTGAATGAACTTCTATAGATTAATAGGCCTAAAATCATTTATTGAAATCCAACCTATGAAATACATCCCCAAGCTATGAGTTGGGGATGCAAAAGTGAACACAACACAGTCCCGACTTTATTCTTCAGGAGTTTGTGGTCTAGAGGGGAAGTCTTACACCTAACGGGGCAATTATGATATAATGAATTATATGACCCTATCACTGCTCCTGGTGGGCTGGAAATAAAATCAGGGCTCTACAGAGAATATTTACTCAGCAATTCCAATGTATAGAAGAGTGAACTCAGCCAGATGCATGCCCTCACTGCCCCCACCCTGAAAGTGTTCCTCGTCGCCCAGCTGGATACGTGGATGCAACCACCTGAGACAGACAACCTGTGATATAAAAACCCAACCCACCTAAGAGACTTTTGCCTTGACCAAATAAATAAGAACCTAGTATTTAAAATGAGTACACACACAAAATTTGTGTGTATGTCTCTCCTACAGCACTGTTTCTTTTACATGTCTGTACCTAATATGCAAAATAGTCCATGTACTTCCCCCATCCCACCCCCAAACCTTAGAGTAATAACTTCTAGGGAAAAAGAAATAATAAAGAATGATTACACAATCTTATTTGGGCAAAAAGCTAACATATGGGTATCAAGGCCAAAAATATGGATTTCAAGATAAAACATATGGATGCCCATATGGGAAAAAAGGTTTCCTGGCCGGAAACTCTGCTGTTGCATTTTTTATGCCTATATGTATGGTATAGTTTTTCCCTTCTCCCGAACAACGCTGTCTGCTGACAGATTATAACATTATAAATTCACATGCAAATTTTACAAAATGCTCCACTGTTATCATCTTTATTAGATTTTTTATTCTCTTAATCCTTTTCATCACTTAATAGCTCAACAAGTAATACATTTTTAGTAAAACGGTGAGGCTTATTACAATCAATCCTGTGGCTGATTCTTTCTTTGATGCTCAACTAATGAAACTTATTTTTCTCCAGAACCTCAGTGAGAAAAATCCCATCCTTCACATGCACTTGTGTGCATGGAGGAGTGCACACACATGCATACATGTACACACACGCATGAGCAGACGCAAACATGGAGCCTGTCCGTGATAGGTGGTCCACTCAGAATCCTGAAGAATAAGTTTGCTGCTGTCTTGAGCAGCTGCCCGAGCTTAGCAATAGCCATTTGCTCGTACTCATCAGTTCGTATCCTAGAGAGGACACGCACCATGGAGAGAGCTAAATGTGAATTCTCAATAAAGTTTCCATTTTAAGTCTCTTAGTATTTATTCATAGAGACCTTTTTCCTTTAGAGGGCAGAGGAAATAAAGATATCAAGAGAAAACAGGCGACTTCTAAGGAAAACAAATGCATCCTTAGTGCTGGGCCCACTTTTAAGCCAGCAGATTCTTTGTGAGCAGCTATTTAACACATTAACTGCCCTGTGAGTTGGATTTAACTCATGCTAGTATTGAGCCCAGGGCCTCGTGAAGTGTATGGAACTCACACATCTCTTTACCTTCGGAGCTGCTCGAACTATTTTTCAAGTTGCATGTGACTCACATACAGAAAACAACAAAAAATTACAATTTTTTTCATTTAATTAGAAAGGATCATTTTGTTTTCAAAGCTTTTATTCTATTTTTGTAATAAAACAGCATGATCCCAAGGAAAAAAAAATTTTTTTCTAGTGTGGCAGTCAATGTGTTAAATTTAAAGTTATCATATAATTTACAGAAGAAGACAATCTATCATATAACGGGGAACTTTTAGTGTGCCTCTTGCGGCATTCAGACTAGAACATAATTTTGAACTCTGGCTTTATGGTATGATACTTCAGGGGCAAGTGTCCTATCAGGTGTGCCCACCCAGAGGGAGACCCTCTCACTGGAGATCTGTTTATTCTGCAGTTTCGAAGGGTAAGGGGCATACTTTCCGATTTGGGGTCTTGGGAGCCCCAGATTTCTAGTAAGAGCATTGTCTTCTGTCCTAAAGGTTCCCTACAGGGTTTACACATTATCTTTACCAGGGGAGGGAAAACTAGCCCCTATTTAACAGAAATCATATTATGGGGAGTTTAGCTGTGATAGTTAAAGCAATGAGGGAACGTGTTCAGTTCCTTCTATTCTCTGTATGGAAGCGAAAGTGGATGCAGAGGGTTTGGAAGACCCCAGGTTATGCAAGTCGTTTCTGTGGGATTCTTCTTGGATCCATTTATACGGGTGGTATAGAAAGCAAAGAAAATGAGGAGAAATTAAATTCGGCGAAAGGACGAAGCGGTGGCAAGCTGATCTATAGCAACGAACACAGCACCGTCCTCACATACTTTAACGGCACTCAGCTATTACGGCAATTACAGCCAGCGCATCTGAATTATTTAATCGTCCTCTCCACCACCGCCCTGCCTGGTACCTCTAGAACCAGAATAAAAGCCCAACTCCTCCCCCCACTCCTTGTGCTCTTAATATATGATGGCCAGCCTTACCTCATTTTAAGGTGTTTTTCTTCAAATAAAGGTTACTGGAATTGGTCATTAACCACACTCAGTTTCTGCCCACAAGAATAAAGTCCAAATTCCTTAGCTGCACATATGAGACTACTCACAGTCTAGTTCTAAGCTACCTACCCTTCCAAACTTCTTTTCTATGATTTCTTTTGATATCTACCAGACTCAACAAACTATTTGCTGTTTGTTGAATAAACAAATACATATTCAGCTTTTAAGATTTTTTTTCATGCAGCCCTTGCTGCCTCGACTGCTCCTCCATCCATGTTCCTTCCATTAACAGCATTTATTGAGGAAGCAATTGGCCAGACGATATCACAGATAATGGAAATATAGTGGTGACCAAGTAGACAAAGTTCCTCAATTTAGGGAGTTTACAATCACCCAAAATCTAAACCATCCTTTCAGCCTCAGTGATAATGGTCCCAATTCTGTCTCAAATCATACTAACATTCTACAGTGTCTAATACAGTGCTAGGGCCCTATGGGCACACAGGAATAAATATGAACTTTAAAAATATGAATAAAATAAACTTTAAAGATAAATCTTAAGGAATTGTGCTGCTATTAAAGAAATATTCAGCCCCTTCAGTCATTCAGTTGCGTGTGTCATTTGTCCTAGGCACTATGTCTGGCAAGTAGTCAGTCACCAATATATCTTTGTTTAATTGTCACCATGAAAGGACATAGTTCCTTCCCTCAGGGAGCTTACAATTTTATAGAGATGATAAGACGTAAATGAACAGGCAATAAATACATACTAAAATGCTTATTGGAAAAACAACAATGGCCAGGAAAATGACTATGCTTCAAAGCAAAAGAAATGCAGTTTATCTGTCTAGCGATTGCTCCTAAAAGGTGCATTTGAAGGAAGGCTGCTTTTATGATTACTTGGGGAATATAATGCACCCAATTGCAAGAATCAAAACTAATTTGAAATTATTTTCTAAATGCAATGTAATGTTTGATTCAATTAAAAGACATGCTCTGATTTGGAATTGAGTCAAAACAACATATTATTCAATGATTCCGGAAAAGCTTTTCCAAAATGCATGTTGGCTTGAATTTATGGAAATGTTGACCCCCTGACCTGGAACAGAAGCAAGTGATTTTCATTATGTTTATACTGTGGATTTTTCTCATCTCTAATCCTGGTTTGCCAAATTGAGTATTCTGCTCCGATTATAACCTGTGTTCTGCTTGACTGTGGATCATCCTGCAAAAGCTGTAACTATGGGTCAGATCACGAAAGTATGATCTGGCAGCGAATTTCATTTCACAGACTCAGAAACCAAAAGGTACACGGTCTTAAAAAAAAACAAAACAGATGCCTTAAAGCTAATGCTCAATTTCTCTCTTAAAGGTCTTTGGTCGTAACTCCCGAGTCAGGTAATTTGTCCTGTAAATATTCCGAAAGAGTGTGAATCAACGAGACAAATGCAAAATGAACCAAGCCAGCCAGTTCATACGGTAGCCTGAGTGAATCATCTCTATTTACACAGCCCCTCAATCAAATGCTTGGGTAGAGTAGCTATGTTTATTTCTCCTGGTTGCATCTAATCTCTTTATTAAGTTTGTTGCCTTTACAGAGCAACTAACTGGCTATAACTTAAAGGCTGTCCTCTTTTTCCTCCTAGCTAAAATCTTATTTTTAGGAAAAGATGAGGGACTTAGGGACTGGAGAAGGAGGCAGTGGGGGGAGGGAGAAGGAGGAGAGTCATTACTTGCCAAACCAGCACATGTTCACCAGAGAACACGGTCAAGTGGTCAGGAGCAGAGCTGATGTTAATTAGCAATGAAATGAGGAATGAACCAGCATTAGCCCCGAGACTAATCAATGGGAAAATCACTCCAAGCAGCAGCTTAATGAAGTAGTATACAGCTGTTTATTTTTAGTCTGTTTTATCCTGATTCCACCCCCATCCCCATTAATTAAAAAAAAAAAAAGATTTAAACTTGCTAAAATATATTTCTTTTCAAAGCCTGGTACAGCTCTGATTTGTGTATTTCTATTATAACTTCCTATATTTATTTCTTTCAATTATGAGGATGAACCATAAGAGTTAGGTGGGTGTAAACACCTGCCCCATACCAGAAATATACCTTCTGAAAAAATCATCTTTTAATAGATAGTCATACTAGTTTTGTTTCATAAAACAGCATTACCTTTTTTTGAGATGTAAAACAGATTTAATTTTTGGCTACTGACAGCAAATCAGACCCTTCTCTCAATTGTTTTCCAGTGTGAGGGAAATTACTTAGAAAATATTGTAGTTTGTTTCTCACCTTAAAAAATATGACTGTCATCTATCCAAGAGCAAACTCATAAAGCCTATTAATTAAGACCTACTGATCTCTGGGGGTTTTTGATAGAAGGCACATCATGACACACAGAGGGATCCAAAACTAGAGGGCCAATTAAGGGGAAAAAAATCTTTGTCATTTTATCAGGATGGTGGAAAAAAACACGGTAGTGAGTTTAAACAGAGAATAAGTCTCTACTTGAGAATTTCTTCTTCAGCTCTAATTGGAAGATAAAGTTTTCTTCCAAAGGATACAAATGTTCTTCTATCTTAGCAAGTTCCAGTAAACTAAAGGGACTTCTCAAATGAGCAAATCTTACGCACAACTCCAGAAACAAGCTTAGAGTCAACTTTTCTTTCTGATGACGGAGATGTTGCTGAAAGCGCATTCACTAACTACAGTCAGACAGACTTGAATTAAAATGTAAGTTGTGGGTGGAGAGAGGCAAGGACAAGGGAAAAAGGGAACCAAAAAGAGCTCTTCTCTTGTGCCTCCTTTTTCTCTCTCTTTCCTTCTTTCTACTTAATAATTTCACAAGCGGCTGCATTCCCCTCATCATACAGAAAAATTAGTGTTTGCAAAGTGTGTCCAAATGGAAAGCAGAACTTACCATAAAAACACAAACAATAAGCTTCCTTGCTTTCTCTTTAACAAGAGATTGAAAATCCTAAGTAAAAAGTGAAGCGTCTCCTTTTACTCATTCTTCCACCAAGTCCAAGTATAAATACTGATTTTATTTATCCGTCGTGGTCTCCAAAGGGTAAGAGTATAAAAATGATTGTTTTTTTACGTCACATCAAGACCAATGACATATATGCATATTCTCTCCCAAAGTGCAAACCTTTACTCATACCTGAAAAAAAATAAAGCTCTAAAATTTCAACAGATCGATGCTTAGGTTCATTACTATTAATTGGGAAGAAAGAGGAGCTTGTGTTGCTGGAAGCATCTTCTGATAACACGGCCTGAGCATAGCAACTGAAGGCCTTTGCAACTTTTCAAGCATATTTTTCAAAGAATGAAGCATCTTGAGAAAACAAAAACAAAAAACAAACAAACAACAACAAAAAAACAAACCCACTGCTAAATGCAAACCTGGGAGACAAGAGCACTCAGGTAATCCCCTTTATAGGTAGATTTGATAGCTCAAGGAAATCGAAACAAAGCACCAAGCACTAGAACACCAACAGCTGGTTGGGAAATTGCCACAGATTGTTAGGGGGAGCTGCAAACTAGAGATAGGCAATGAAAAGGTTAGAAATGATAGTTTAAAAAAGACAAATTACTCCAAAGACCATATTCTTTAAATCGCTGAAGCAAAACATGTTTATTCGATTTGTTTGTATGCCTATTACAAAAATGCTACTTTGGGATTCTAGGAACCCAGTCTGTCAATTTTTCAGTTTCTGCACTTTCATGGTTGCTTAGAGCTGTTTAATGCAAATACACTTCCAATAAGAGATTTCATGCCCCTAAATTACACCCAGTTAAAAGCGAATGAAAATGTAAGGTAAATAACTATAATCAGCCATATTATCTTTCTCCTGGCACCTCTCACTTTACAGGCATATTTAAAGACATCTCTGGGGTCCTATCCTTTTTAACAAGCAGCAGCGTATTTCCTGGAATATTACTTAAGATGCTGTGCAGTGAACATTACACAGGTTAAAATGTTACCTAGAGACCTAGAAAGAATTGCATCTGTTGCAGAGCCTTTTTTTTTTTTTGCCACATTTTGGAATGTCTGAGAAGATGAAAGGGCATTTGCTTGTGGAGGGGATGAAAAGAGATGAGAAGAGTTTAAGTTTGTCTTTTATGTTTAAGTTCATTGATCAGCCGTTGTGAAGAGCGTAGAAGTTTGAAAAGTAACCCTGAGAAGAAATGAATGAGGAAGAAAAGAAATGTACAAATGAGAAGGACCCACTGGATTTTCCATACAAAGAAACTACCTCTGAGTAAAACCACTAAATTACACTTGGGGTTGGGGGGACATGAGATGCCACTGACCATTTTTGCCTTCGATAACCTTTTTTTTGGTGGGGTGGGCAGTGGTTTCTCAAACATCAGTGTGTCTAAGGATCACCTTGTGAAGTGTTTAAAATGCAGAGTTCTGAGCCACCCTGAGAGATCTGGATTAAACAGATCAAGGAATCTGCATTTTTAACTAGCACTGCCAGTGAACTTGTGGACTACACTGAGAACATGGCTCTATGCTGTTAATTGCACACATATCTTTAAGAAATGACAAATGCCATTTCAAACAGACTTTCAACCCATTCATATAGGCTTTCCCTGCAAAGTACACAGTTATGACTCATAATCAAGCCTCCTGGAATATAATTAGCAAGGGAGCAAAGGGGAGCAGGAGATTAGAAGAAGAATCAATAGATGTTTCAAATATGTGAAATAATCTTGTTCATCCAAAATATAGGGTGGTGGTGTTCTAACTGCCATCCCAGGGTTAAATTGCCTCAGTGCAATTTTAGGAAAACTGGTAATTATTTCTTTGGTGGGGGCCACAATTTCTGAAGAACCTGGTCATTTTGAAAAGTGAGATATCACTCGACTATCAACAGAGCAGCTACTAATTCAGTATTGCCATACCCACATGGGCAGTGTGGCAGATGGGAAGAGGGAGCTGGGTCTAAGTACAGTCACCTTCTAGCAGTGAGACCTGGGACAGGGTCTAACTCCTGGCACACAGTAGGCATTGTCCCTCTGCACAATGAATATATCCTAGGAAAAATCAGACTTCTGCACAGTAAATGTAAAGCCACCACTTCAAAAATTAGAAGGGTGAAATGAAATCATAAAGCTGGGACCTTACCATAGAGCCTGGAACATGAGAAGTGCAGAAAAAAATCAGAGAAATCTATTAGTCAAACCAAGCAACAGGACTTAAATTTCAGTGACTCAGTTTGCGCCATTAATTTCCCAATTCAATTAATGAGAGTTGCTATTCATTGTAAGTTGTTTAAGGAATCAGTAAGATGTGCCAGTGGCATGTGAGACCCATTTCATATACTCTTACTCAAGCCAAAACTACTATAGGAAGGTGCTACATTATGTTACCCCATTGACCAAGAGGTAGTCAACAACTTTTAGACTCTGAAAGTGCATTTGGATTTAATGATTATTTAGCATTTGGAGTTTTTCCATAGAAATCAAGGTATAAATGGAGCCTAGGTTTCTAGGTGACTCTGCCAAAGACTATTTAACACCTAAATAAATGAACTATTGTTTTTATGACAAAATATGTGTACAGAGTACTAGGATGCGTCTTCTACTGCTGTCCCAGGTAGAAAGGAAATCTCCTTAGTTAGGCGGTAGAAAAAGCCACTCAGCCCTGGCATCTTCAGCTCAATACACTCCCACTAACTCAAGCATCTCAGGAGTGGAAAAGCACGTTCTCTCCTCTGTCAGGATCCTGGGTCACAGGCAGGGCTTCTAAGGGTCTCCAAAGAAGGAAGGTGCAAGAGAGTGATCATCTGTGTGTATGTTGTTAATTTCCTTTTTACAAAAACATCTGGGATGCTTTCAGGAGATGAATGGTTAAAGCTTTATAGATAATAGCAAGAAAGTTCCAGAGCTTAGTACCAAAGACATGAATTATCACCTGGATTTTGTTTCCATATTAGTACTTAACCACTTGCATTTATAGTATTTACTGGGACACATTGAATTTATCCATTGAATAAATATTCTTATTAGTGCTCAATTTTATAGACAACATCCACAGTGTTTATATTCTTCAATATCATTGAGAAGTGACTTAAAAGAAATGAGTTCACGTCATTACTTCTGATCCTTCAGCCACTACTTTTATCTTTGAAAACAAAGGCTTTGAAACAGGCTCAAAGGCAGTGGGCTGTCTGCATAGGGCCACTAAAGATCATGGAAAGATGTGCGGAGTTTAGGCTTTGCAATTCTAGAAAACCTAGGAGATGATTTTGGAATTTCTCCTGGAACAGAATGTCTTCTTACGTTCCTCTCTGACTTCAATGTGTGAACACCTGCAGGGAATTACAGCCGTGATGAAAGTTGTAGGGGCTCTGCGTAAGCTCTTTCAGTGTGCTTTATTCCCAACTGAGTATAATGATGCAGTTACAAACCTCACGTGGCATATACAGAAGCTGTCAGAGATACTCAGATGATGCTAACTTTGATGTGCTTATGGAGGAAGACGGGGAAAGTTTGGCTAAAGCCCAAACAAAAAGTGGATGGCGAAAGCAGAAGAAGCCAATCGGCCCATCCAGAAGATGGGTCTGGCAGGTGCTGGTAGCTGCAGTGGCCCAAAAGGTAGCTGGACTACCTGCCAAGTCTCTGAATGTAAAGGCCATAACCCACTACTTCATCAACTGGGTTGTGTCTGATGCCTACAGCTTATATACCAGAGTCACTCATTGTACAGCAGAATACACTATTATAGGTGTTTCCCTTCATCTCTTTGATTCTGTAAATTCAACAGTTTTGTCCTCTCTAAATGCTATCATAAAGCTGCTTAAGAAATCCAAATTAGCTTTTTTACCCTTCAGACTCAGGAGCTTTTATAACCTCATTATAAAAGATTTAAATAATAAGGCATGGGATACCCCATAAATAAACATTTGTTGCACTTACTATAGTCTTCAATGGTCAGGAGCTACAGGGGAGAGTCAAAGATGAGTTAAGTTATCTCAAATAATGTGCCAGTGCCTCTGACACAAAGCACATGTACCACAAAGCACAAATCTGGAATTTCAGAGCTTTGCCAAAGACAAACGAAAAACTCTAAATATTCAGGTTTAATACAGCATGCTTACTCTTTCTCCAGAAGGGTGGAGGAAGATATCGCCCACTCATGTTGGTGTTCGATTGCTGACATTGGAAAGCTCCAAGAATAAAGCAGTAAGGGGAACAATGCTCCCGGAAGCAGTTAAAGAATTGAGCAAAACTGTATCTGGAGGGTGGATGCATATGTGTGTGTGTGTGTGTGTGTGTGTGTGCACACATGCGCATGTGTGTGTGTATATTTGGTCTGCTTTGGGGGGAAAATATTTGACCTACTGTATAAATTTTATCCTAAGCTACACACCACATTATCTCAAACTTTTATATGAAGAGTTAGCCTTACATTTTATCTCTTGGTCCCAAATCATAAGGACCTTGACACTTTAAGGAGTGGACCAAGGGTAGATTATATAATAAAATTTTAAACTACGGCAGCTTGATCCCCTTTAGTTACACTAAGGGCTCACAGGTAATCATAATACATTTACTATATCTGTATCTTTAAATTGCAAAGTGTACACTGGAGAGAACTCCAGGACACGTAACCATATCCAGTTCTCGTGAATCTCAGATAATGACTATGAAGAGAAATAGCAGAAGTTAGAAGTGCACTAAGGGTGTCACATTGCCAAGTGAAATAAGCTGGTAGAATATTCTTGCAGGGAGCCCAAATTTCTCACTAGCTCCCCGCTGTCAAACCAGAGGAAACTAAGGCTAGACTATGTGAAGCATTTCTAGGTCCACTGCTGCTGGGGTTTGCTTTCGTATCCTGTGATTATGTATCTACGTTAGGAAAACAAGATTGGAATTGAAAAAGTACATGGAGGTGGGCTGGGACAGCCAAAAAAATGCATCTACCTTATTGTTCATAGATGGTGGTAGGTAGGGGGTGGGTGTAGAACTAGAGTCAGAAGGCAGAAAAGCCCTTGGGAGCTTATGTGATCCTCCAAGCAAAGCTATATTCAATCCACCTACAGAGTATGAATTCCCCTTCCTCAACTGCCTGACATATAGGGTACTGTATCTGGTTCCAAGAGAGTCTTCTCAATATATAACTCAAGGTATCCCTCATGCTTCTAAAATTTGACTATGTTCTCTTTAGCAGTGTAGCTGTATTCCCAAAGAATAATCAGAGACAAAGTGCCTATCAGTACTTCTTTTTATACCTAAAGTCCATCAGCATGATCTTCAAAAGACTTATCTCCCAACTGCTACTTCTTAAACTTCAAATTTCTGACGTACCTCTTCATTCACTGTATCAGTCCTATATTGTGGTCCAGGATGGTCTTGACCTTGAAAATAACGATAATCATTTCTGCCTCCATGAGAAAAGAGAGGGGAGAAACCACTGAGTCTTCTCTGCCCATCCTCCCTTGCATCTGCCCACACACCCCTCAGCCCTGGACCTATTCCTAACACCTTCTAGAACTTAGTAGTGAGATCATGAATATTCCCATCTCTTCTGAGACTTCCACCAGCTAAAGAAGCATGAGAGCTTTTGAAATGGTTCTGTGGCTCCATATTGAACACTACTAACGGCCGAAGCAATACTCAATACAAAGGCCGCTCCACCCTGTGGAACGTGCTGACATAGTACATGACTACGTGTATGGCACTGGATCTGCTGGATCTGCCTGCCTTTTTAGTAAGGGTTCTCTACTGTTGACACATTTGGCCTGTGGTCCACAGTGATCGCCGGCCAACTGAACTTCATTCTGCTTCCACGTTCCCCTTGTCGCAACAGTACAAAGCTGCCTTTGTTTCACCCGGCATTTATGAATGGGCTTTGTGTGAAGAGCATAGTGCTGGGGTTGCTTTCATAGCCTGATTTTAAAGGATTACTCATGCATAATTGTATGCATGTGTTTGTTTGCATGTTTATGTGTATGTGTATGCATATTTCTCTGAGCTTTGTGAAACATACCTGGAAGTGTGTGCATTCTTACTCTCTATCTTAGACTATTGTGTGTCCAAGGCCCATGTCATCTAGCATACATCACCAGTGGTACATAATGCTGCACTATGGCGAAGCCCTGACACAGGAAATATCTAAAAGAGACATTACCCAGCACGTAATTCTTCATGGAGTGCTTTTGTGAAAGACAATGACTTCTGCAGCACCAGGCCAATCTCTTTTTTAAGCTAAAAGGCACTTAGGCAAAGAGATGCATGTGTGTTTGTGTGTTGGCAGCCGTACATGCATATGTGTGTGTGGTTGTGCGTGAGTGTCTGTGCATGTGTATGGGGGAACTACGGAGGAAAGAATGGAAAGAACAAGATTATAGGTCTCGGGCGATCTGATTGGTGAGTTGTAAGGAATGGAGGGAGTGAGCATGATTCACAGAGGGAACAGCAGGCAGTGGAACCCTGTACAGCTGGTCCCTGCTGGCCTATATACTCAGGGGATAGACTGAACCTCATTTGGAGAAATACACAGAGGCGCAGAAGAGAAAAATCCACCGTGAAGAGTAAGAAGGGCCTTGGGGAATTGAGGATGAGGACAGTGGATGTCCTGGTTAAACTAAATGCCACTCACACACCATCTGGACCAAACATTCTCTGCAGCTCTGGAAGCATGGTATCGGGTACCAATCATTATTTGTTAAAAAGACAAGAGGTAACTCTATGCAGGATACAAGCATGTTCTTGCTTGGGCACTTGAGTGTGTGTCTCAAGGAGAGCACACAGCCCAGAGCACAAGGACAGGAGGCAGTGGAACCCGAAGCAAAGAGCCAGGGTTTGAATCTCCACTTGGAGCACATTACCAAACCTCGTGATAGTTCAGTTTCCTTACTGCAAAACAAGGATAGTGATCGTGCCTACCTCGCAGGGTTCCTATAAGTATTAAAGAAAATTTCAAAAAAGCCCCTGGCACAAAGTAGGTGGGACTTAGTAAGTAATAACTCTCATGAAAACGCAACAGAGGGCTACAAGTTATAGTACAGTATTTATTGCAGATGCAATCACTATAGCCCTCAGTGAGTAGATTCAATTTCTTAATTCTCTAAACAAGATAAACAACAGTCCCTCTCGTGAATGACATACTGCAACTTACATTCCTAAAATAATTCAGACGGCTCTACCTACGGATGAGATGGTTCTGTCAGAGACAAGTAGCTTCATCAAACCCTCTGTTACACTTCAAAGTTTATGGGATATTCTGGATATTCTGGTAAATGTAGTGTGAGATTGTTAAAATTAAACAAAGTCATTAAAAAGCATACTTAGTGTCTGTTATAAACAGAAACGGCTTCTTTTCTCCTAAAGATACTTATTTTTTCCCCTCTTCTTATCTCTCTTTACTGCTGGGAACTGCTGAGCTTAACAAAGTAAACTTGGCTTTACTTATCAGAGTGAGCTCAGGAAGCCCTAAGAGGGGAGCAGCCCAAACCCCAGAGATGTGATGCTCAATGAGAAGCCCAGAAGACGCCTTAATGCCAACCACCCCTCAGCTGCTGCGCAATCATTAGGCAGGCTCGGATTTTCGAAACACAAACGGGTCATCTGCATTTTACATGGCTGCAAAGCCCCACCATTGCCTGGAAGTTTACTACAAGACATTCTGGGGCTCTAAGCGGTTTCTGCAATCTTACCATTGAGCGGAGATATGAAGCATACAGGTAACAGAATGCTACCCTCTTCTGAACTGCTCAAGAAAATTTTCTCACCCAAAATGAGATTAAGGGCCCAGTGCAGATAACTGCCTGTGACATCCTTTCAATGCCAGCCAACACAAATAGCATTCATTTTATTTCATTCAAACTAGAATCGTTTCAGAATTCTTGTGAAAGTCCAATAGAGGCTGAATTTTTCTTCATACTATATATAAAGCAAGATTAGCCAAGCATATTAAAGATCCAAGGGATACTACAGGGAGAGTTACTTCAATGAACTTTTAAGGTTTTCAACATGCCGTCTGCAAACAGATACTCATGGCTGTCTGTCACACACACGATACATCGCACACTCCTTACTTAGGGCGACAAAGCTGAATGCAAGCAAGTCTCCGCTTACCTGTCAACCCCAAGTCCAGACACCCCTTCAATCACTAGGCTCCAGCTCTTTTTTTCTGTTCCTTGAACCTAGCCGGGATCATTTCCACCTCAAGGCCTTTGCACTTGCTCTTCCATCTGCCAAAAACATCCCACCCTCAAACTTTCACGGGTCAGCTCCTTATCATTCAGTGCTCAGCTCAAGGGTCACCCCTTAGAGTGCAAGCCTTCTATGACTGTCGGGCTGTTCCCTACCATGTTATTCTCTTCCTAATGCTTACTGCCCACTGGAATCCCACAGTCTTTGTATACTTAGTAATGGAACACCTCCATTGGACTTTCAGGTCTGTGGGTGCTTGGACCCTATTTGTCTCACTGTCACCACTGTAGCCCCAGCATTGGGAGCAGTGCTTGGAAATTAGTAGATGCCCAACAAATATTTATTTATTAAAGGGAAATTAATTACAACACATCTACTATATTTTTTCAAGAAGTGTCTGAAAGACTCCTATTTAGAAACAATTTGAGCATAAGCACAGTATGTCCTAGAAAGTAATAAAACATCATACTTTCTTAATCTTCCTATTTCAAACATTTTCCCTAGTTTGAACTTGCTGTCTCTCTACCTTTCTGTTGTACATGCACTCCATTCCATTTGATTTATGCAAACTGAAAGAGAAGAACTGTCAAACGCTAGATAAATATCAGAAACTACAATCCAGAGTGTTGCTGACAGTTTCACAACCTTAGCATCATTGTGAAGCAGCAGAACATTCTCCTGGAAAAGTCTCAGCCTCCAGTCTGAAGTGGAGAGAGAGGCACCATCATGACATAGACTCACCCAGCCCATGGAATCCTCCAGCATCTTTGGTCTACCTGGGCCTTTGTTCATTGCAGACACGGTCAGGAAAGTACCACCTGAATTGAACGATAAAGCCCTCCTGTGGCTCCATCGGAGGATGTGCTCTGCCTTGTCCCACCCTCCCTACTGGCCAACTTTCCTCAACAGCTTCATGAACTAAGACATATTTGCAACCTGAAACAAAAGACGCACATTCTGAAAATATGCTTCTCATAATGAAGAGATTAATGTCACCCATAAGTTATCAACCTGAATGATGATGACACCCTAGGACCTGGGACCCAGCACCTAGGAGAAGGTAAGGAAAGAAGCCAGAAATTTCTGCAACCTGTGTTACGTTACCCATGACCAAGTGACTGGTATAAAACTTCTCTTTCCCTCTGTCTTAAAAAAGTAGCTAAACACATCTTTTTGCTTTTTATTTTCGTACATTTGGAGATAAAGATCATGTTTCTAAAGAAAGAATTGAGATAAAGTGCTAAGCATGGATTCATTCAAAGCACCCAGAAATACCTCTAAATGTTTTTGTATACATTTATAATTGCATATGTGCATATATTTGTGTATGTGAGTGTGTGCACATGGTGGGGGGTGGACATGTGCGCTCATTTGGAACACTGAAAAAGTTGGGTAGGACCTGTCACATCGGGAGAATCTCCAAGAGCTGGAACATTCTGAGTAGGTAATACTCCTTGTTGTAAACTGCTCATGCAGCAGGACTGAGGAAAAGGCATTGCCTGGCCACCGGCTGTTACTAACTCTGGGAAAATGAAAATACAGCATCTCTGCACCTGTTCACCTGATGGTGAAGGAAGGAAAAGCCATTACCGAGTGACAGGAGACAAAAAACCAAAATCCACTTCAGCAACTCATCCCACTGCTGGTGATTAATCTCACACTCCCACAGCCTGATGCACATTAACCAGATAATTAATAATTTCTTTAGGGATTCCGGCTCGGCAACTGTTTTATCAACCTGCACGGCATTAGGAGGGGGATGCTGCATTTATGATCAAACGTCTGGAACCAGGAAAAGGACTGTAGACGAACAGTGAGGGCTTTGCAGCAATTTGTGAGCCTATTTCAAAATGAACAAGTATGATGTGGGCAATCCTGTCTAATTTCTTATTACTTCTGTTGGCCAACCTGAACAGCCAAGGAATAGCACCTTTCTTATTCCCCCACAACCCCCACCACCAGTAGATATCTCAGAGACGTGGGATCACATGTGTTTCATTACCATGTGTACAAAATAAAATATATCAGACATATCTAAACTCTGGAAATGCATTTTTTTTTAAAGAGAGCATAATCAGAGACCTCCGCACACCCCCACGAAAATCAAAAGTTAAAAGAAATGTTTGATCATAACAATGCCGGTTGATGTTTTTCTTGTTCTTGCTGGCTCGAATTCACATCCCTCTAAAGGAAAGAGGCACAAAGCATCAAGATCATCCTTTCCGAGTCCCCTGTGTGAACGTACCGTTCTCTCCTGCTAAAGCTCGCTCCACAGGGAGAAGCCAAAATGTCTTTTATATAT
>NW_012155729.1:5648879-5735999 GCF_000956105.1 Propithecus coquereli
AAGGCTGTAAATAAAATCCCAAGAAGCATAATAAATCATAAGCAATGCTATTAAAAAGGCTCCCTGTTAAAATTCCAACTCATTCATGTTCTCTCCTAATGAGAAAAACACTACATTGAAAATATTGTTATAAATTTCTCTCAACTGTGTCCAGAATGTTATTTGGATGGAAAAGAAACAAGAGTATAATACATCCTTGTCAGAAATCACAGTGGACTTGCAGGGCAGAAGACCAGGTGTCAGGCCTGCCACAGTCGTACTGTGTTCTGGTATCACGTCCTCCAGCTTTCCTGAGGGATGCCATCGTAGGCAGCCATACAACACTCTGCATGCGCTTTGCACGGGAGTGTTCATCAGGATGGCCTGCAACCACAGAGCATGTCCACCTGATGTGGACCCGAAGGAGAAATTTTCCTTGAACTTCAGGACGGGGATAACCCAGGCTTTTCCTAAATGTGGATTATATAGACAAGGCAGAATTTAGGGCTGAGAATGTTTGAGAAGGGAAGAAGCTTAGAGCCAAATCAATTGTCTGTTTCCAGCAAATTTGCAGGATCATTAGTGTAGGTGTATCCCCATAACACACACCCAAATTTAACCTTGCTAGGAAAGCCTGTTTTTGTTTTTTTTTTTTTGCCATCCTGACTTCAGAGGTTTTTAGACTGTCTTATATGTCTTTATGAGAGTCACCTCAAGTCATCTTGAAATAAAGTAAGATAACAAATTAGATGGAACAAAGAAAGATGAACTGTAAAATCTTGGGCAAAACACAAGATCACATAACACATTAAAGCTGGAAGGACTTGGGACTTCCTAATCTTGCTAGGGACTCCCTAGGTGCAAGGCAGTGTGCCACAGGGTATACACCCCCTGAAAAAGAACATGGAACATTCCCCATAGCATGGATTTTACTCTCTGATTTGGGTATGGGGAATCATTTTTTTCATATTAAAACATGCATGATGGAGTAGAATGCACATTTCACATGCACACTAAAGCTGAAGCAGAGACCTGGAAAAACAAATGTTTTGATTGCTACTGGCTGTTTTAGGCCAGATCCTCACAAATCACATATACATGTTCTTTGACCTCTACTTTTGGTGTACATGGTGAAAACTCTGAGAAACATTCAACCAGATCACATTACAGATAAGGAAAATGAGGCCCAGCGCTTTGACCTTGCTGAGCCTTAGCTCCTCATCTCTAAAATGAAGGTAATAATAAATATTTCATTGGCTACCATGAAGATCCAGTAAGATAATATATATGGGAATACCATAATCTATAAAGCAGTGATATCAAGAACACATGCAATCAGATTCACAAAATTCCAGTTTGCACTAAGAACTCTGCAGCCCTCCCCTGTCTAAGAAAGTAAGAGGACAAGGAATCATCTGGTAGTATGAGCTGTCACATCACAACACTATGGAGAATACCCAGTTCCCATCAGGCAAAACCAGGTTGGAAAGAACCAACACTTCCCAGACCAAGAACAATGCCTATAATAGATTTTTTTTTTTTTGGCTTCATAAACTTAAAGAGGTAATCTCAATCATAAACATTCTATTTCCTCATTAAAACAAATACGGTAATAATAATAACTTTACAGTGTTGTCGTGAGGAATGAGTTAATATGAATAAAAGAAGAATTTGTTAAATTACAAAGCACTAAAAAAACATTAGTTACTATCTATTATTATATTATTACATGAAAATGCAAAAGCTCTACTGAAACACACACACACACACACACACACACACACACACACACACACACACACACACACATTGTAGGTTTTTCTCTCTCCCACCTGGCTTGCTTCCAAAGCAAACTAAACCAAGATCCTTACAAACTAGAAACAGTATTTTAAAATAACTACACACCATCTCAGCCACTAATTATTTTTAGGATTTTACTATATGCAGCTAATTGAAAATGTTCAGTCCTTTCCATTCATTAGTTTTATTATAAGCACTCCAATGAATTAAAGAAAAATCCATCATCACCACCTTCCTTGAAACTTTCAGTGTATTGTCACAGAGGCCTTGACCTTACAAAAGCAATTCACATTAATTCAGCGCAAGTCACAGGACTGGACAGAGGATGAAAATTTGGCATTTCTAATAAATAGGACACCATTGAACAAGTTTGACAGAAGGCTATTATACTCTTGATGTCAGGAAATGGGGCGGACAATGCTTTCCTTGTTATGGTGAGGTGCATTATACATCATAGACTGTACGGAGACTCTATTGACCTGACGCAAACCAAATGTGTGAAGTGAAGCACTCCATAATAGGATTGTTACTTTATTAAAAACTCACCTATGCATACTGATAAGAATTGAGCCCTGAAAAAGATGAATTACAAAGATCACTATTAAGAAAACTGTGAGACTGTAGGCATGTCTACATTAAGAAGCAAGTACTTAAGCATAGTAACTATATACTTCAACATAAATACAGATCTATATATCTGTTGCTTCTGTTTATTAGTAGTAAGCATTTATTGAATAATTTTTCAGTATGATGTACCTTATACACATTTATTCAGCATTCACTGAATCAATATACATCATCTTATGTAGTAAGTCTTTTGTCATTTTACAGTTGCAAAAAAAAAAAAAAAAGCCAGGCTTGGAAGAAAGTACATTAAAGTTGAAAACTTATGTTCACACAAAAACCTGCACACAATGTTTAAAGCAGCTTTATTCATATTTACCAAAACCTGGAAGCAACCAAGATGTCCTTCAGTAGGTGACTGCATAAATAAATTCTGGTACATCCCAACAATGGAATATTATTCAGTGCTAAAAGGACATCTGTACTGAACATGTACAGACTTTTTTCCTTGCCATTATTACCTAAACAAAACAATATAACAACGATATAGCATTTACATTGTAGTAGGTATTATAAGTAATTAAGACATGATTTAAAGTATATGGGAGGATGTGCATAGGTTATATGCAAATACTACACTATTTCATATAAGAGACTTGAGCATCCACGGATTTTGATATCAGTAGTGGGGGTGTCCTGGAACAAATCCTTCATGGATACCAAAGAACAATCAGATATTCATCGTTTATCTTTATTTTTCCAATTATGCCAAAAAAGTAACATAACATTATGTTGAATTATTAGAGTTTTTTAAAAACATGTCATTATTGCTCTACACAGTCAGTGGATTATGGCTTTGAAGCCAGGAGACCTGGGTCCAAGCATTACTGCAGTACTTTTCCCAAGCTTACCGCTCTGTGGGCCTCGACAATTTCTCAAGCATGCTAAGTCTGTTTCCAATTTCTAAGATGGGAATAAAAATATCTTCTCTGTCTACCTCAAAGGGTGGTTATGAATATAAAATGATATGTGTGCATGCGATAAGCATTTTACAATGTATAAAACTCTATATGCTGTAAGCCATTGTTATTAATGATAATTATAAACCTTGAGGAAGCCTGAGAAATTAGCTATCATTATAATTAAAGCAGCAGTTGCACAGTTTTTACCCCTTTCTGACTTTGAAAGAGCCACAGTTATATCTAAAAGAATTAGGACAAGGAGAAAAAATTAAAAATCAATGCATTTTATTTCTGTACTAATAACAGCAAACTACAATACTATATTTGCAAACAAAAATGACAACATGAAAAGCACCAGAAAAGTTTTTTCCAGTAGGTCTTGGTCAAGAAAAATCTATTTCAAGTTCTTAAAAATCATATTAAGTCTCTTCCTCCTTTTTTTTTTTTTTTAACTTTACACTATCTTCCTGTATTGCTACTTCCACGAGCTCTGCTATCATCAGAAGATAAAGTGAATCTGTTGGCAGGCAGAAGCTTGGGTTCTAATCTCGGCTCTGACACAGAGGATTAATAAACAAATATTTGTAATGTTTCCTGAAGAGGAAAATTCTGGGGTTTTTTTTTATTAGTATTAGCGGCATATCCATATGTTTACTTGGCCTCAGCATAGTATTGCATATTTAATATTGAATATTATATGAGCTTCATTACACAGATGAAATAAAATGTTACTTATAAAAATCCTCATTCTTTTCCCACTGTAATTTGAACACGTTGCTAAGAGGTTATTTTTCAAGCCATTAGCGGCCCTCCAATTTTCCAAAACTTTCAGCTTTTCTCAGAAGTAGCGCTCACGTAAAATGTCTCAGTATGAAAAAGGGCTTTGACTATGTAAACATGTCTAATTGTCAGCTGAAATTACTAAAAAACCCAGAATTGTACAATTTTCAAAAGAGCTCACTTAACTAGCAGCGCCAATGGATTGCTCTCGTGTAGATTAACCCTTGATACTTCCTTGGCCAAGCCAGAAGGGTGCCCCATGCCAGTGTTCCTGGTACTCAACATAACAGTCTGGCAGTGGTGCCCTATGGCAGTCTAGCAAGTACTGGCCACTAGAACCACTGCCTGGTGGGAGAACACAACAATTCAACGGATAGGCAAGCAACAGGGAACACACCCTTCACCTCTTTCCCTACCCCATCCAGAAGTCCCAGGCTCTGAGAAAATGTTCATAAGGCAGATTTGTTTTCAAATACGTTTCCCAGACCTTTATTCAAAGATCCAAATACAAGCTGAAGAAACTGGAGGGAGAACAGCAGTAGTCACCAGCATGTGCAAAAGTATGGACATGATTTCCAAATTTCTCCCTCAAATTCCCATCAGCAAACATGGGGGTGCCAGAATCTCCCCCATTTGCTTGGTTTCTCTTGGTGTGACTGCTGGAAACTGCCACACGTCCTCACAGTGCTACGTACAGTAGGCATCCTGTGGTGGCTGATTACTCAGGAAGCTCCTGACCCACCACTGTGCATGGCTACTTGATAAAGGCAGAGAAGATAAAGCAGCAAGGTCACCACTACTCTGCTTCTGAAGGGCTGCCCAAGAGTCAGGTTGCTCCTTATCCCTCACATCCCTTGCTTTGGTTCAAAGAGATCAAATAATTTCTACTCACGGTGGATAACAGACTTAAACCTAAGGCATGAAACTATAAGAATTCTAGAAGAAAATGTAGGAAAAACTCTTACAGACATTGGCCTAGGCAAGGAATTTATGAAGAAGACCCCAAAGGCAATCACAGCAACAACAAAAATAAATAAATAGGACCTGATCAAATTAAAAAGCTTCTGCACAGCCAAGGAAACAATCATGAGAGCAAACAGACAACCTACAGAATGGGAGAAAATATTTGCATGCTATACATCCGACAAAGGGCTGATGACTAGAATCTATATAGAGTTCAGGAAAATCAGCAAGAAAAAATCAAACAACTCCATTAAAAAGTAGGCAAAGGACATGAACAGAAACTTTTCAAAAGAAGATAGACTAATGGCCAACAAACATATGAAAAAATGCTCAACATCTCTAATCATCAGGGAAATGCAAATCAAAACCACAATGAGAGCCGGGTGCGGTGGCTCACGCCTGTAATCCTAGCTCTCTGGGAGGCCGAGGTGGGCGGATTGTTTGAGCTCAGGAGTTCAAAACCAGCCTGAGCAAGAGCGGGACCCCGCCTCTACTAAAATTAGAAAGAAATTAATTGGACAACTAAAAATATATAGAAAAAATTTGCCGGGCATGGTGGCGCATGCCTGTAGTCCCAGCTACTCGGGAGGCTGGGGCAGTAGGATCACTTGAGCCCAGAAGTTTGAGGTTGCTGTGAGCTAGGCTGACGCCACGGCACTCACTCTAGCCAGGGCAACAGAGTGAGACTCTGTCTCAAAAAAAAAAAAAAAAAAAAAAAAACCACAATGAGATATCACTTAACTCCAGTGAGAACGGCCTTTATCAAAAAGTCCCAAAACAATAAATGTTGGCGTGGATGCGGAGAGATAGGAACACTCATACACTGCTGGTGGGACTGAAAACTAGTACAACTTCTATGGAAAGTAATATGGAGATACCTCAAAATGCTACAAGTAGAACTACCATTTGATCCAGCAATCCCATTACTGGGCATCTACCCAAAGGAACAAAAGACATTCTATAAAAAAGACAACTGCACTAGAATGTTTATAGCAGCACAATTCACAATTGCAAAGATGTGGAAACAACCCAAGTGCCCATCAATAAATGAGTGGATTAATAAAATGTGGTATATGTATATACCATGGAGTTCTACACAGCCACAAAAAACAATGGTGATCTAGCACCTCTTGTATTATCCTGGATACGGATGGAGCCCATTTTACTAAATGAAGTATCACAAGAATGGAAAAACAAGCACCACATGTACTCACCATCAAATTGATATTAACTGATCAACACTTATGTGCACATATAGTAATAACATTCATCTGGTGTCGGGCAGGTGGGAGGAGGGAGGAGGGGATGGGTATATTCACACCTAATGGGTGTGGTGTGCACTGTCTGAGGGTTGGACACGCTTGAAGTTCTGACTCGGGTGAGGCAAAGGCAATATACGTAACCTAAACATTTGTACCCCCAGAATATGCTGATATAAAAAATAAAAATTTCTACAACTTAGAAAACCTTTGCAGAAAACAATCACACATTCTACTATCCTTAAGGAGGTTGCAGAAGGGGCAGAGAGGAAGGAGGGAGAAAAGTGCCCTTTCAACATGCAGATTGCACTAGTACAAAAGTCAGTCAATCCTCCAACCCCAGACAGCCAATATAGCTTTAAAAAAAAAAAAAAAAAAAAAACCTGGAAATGTGCATTTGATGACAAAGAGAAATGTAAATCGCTGTCATGGTACCACAAACGCAGGATGCAGGAGCACATCTGCTAGAAAGAGTTTCCAAAGGAGGAATGGAAAAAGACCACCATTAAGTCATACCTGAGTAATTCTGAGAAAAGAACCCAGTCACGGCTATTTCAAAAAATCAGGAGCTTTCTGTGTGGACTAGGAGTGCTGATGGTATCATAATATCCCTCTTCACACACACACTACCCCACACGCTTCCAAAGGAAACAGCCAGGGGCAGTACCCTCCTTGGTATGCAGCGCGACAGTTCACGTCCAAACTCTAGGAAACCTTGTGAACTATTCGTCAGGGGAGGAAGATGGCTATTGTCCTTTACATCATACTTTTAAGAACTTTTAGTCATTTGTGATTCTCTTTCTCTACCACTGTGTGTGTATGTGTGTGTGTACATGTGCCCACCCCCTTTCCCTTTCAGCCCCAATTCAAGCATTAACCTTTGATGTAACATCTTTGCTCCTCATCAGAATGGAAAGAATGAGCTTCAGAGAAGCAATTGAGTTGAGAGAATAAAAAAGATGACATCACTTCAAACGTGGACTTGCCAGGAAATTATGCTTTCAAGTGTTCCCCTGTGTTATCAGCCAGGGACCCTCGGCTCTCCCTGACCGCTGCACGCTGCCCCCGTTTCATATCTTTTGATCACCATTTGTTTCATGTCACCGTGAATCACACTCCCCATGTGTATGTGTGTGTTGCACTTGTGTACTTTTAAAAGTTCCTGTCAGTGTTCACTTTAAAAACTCCCAAGTGAAAGAGAGTCATTCATTAGCATCAGTCATTCATTAGCATCAGTTATTAGTTTGATAATTCTAAATAAACTCAATACAAACATTTGCATGGCATTTGCCCAGGAAGAGGACCAGAAATGAGGATTTTTGGACACCTGCTCATGTTCTTTCTGATATAGCCCGGCAAAGTACACACAGCAAGAAAGCCCTGGGGATGGGTCCAACACCACTGGTATGTTTTTCTTTTCCTCTAAAGTACAAAGGAAAACGTCTTCTTTTTCTTTTTCAGAATTCATGCATGTCAGAGGCAGACCATTTTGAGAAGTGTTCAGATATTACTGGATTCCGTTCCTCGACTCTCCACCCCCATCTCATGAGCAAAGACAGTGAGAAAAAATACACATTAGAGTCAGAGTGACCCTGGTTTAAATCTTACTCAACCACTGCTTTGGTCTTCTTTTGCTATGTAAATAACCATCCAAAACTCCATGGCTATCAACAACCACCACTGTATTTATTCATGAGGCTACAAACTGAGCTGGGCTCAGCTGGACTGTTCTTCTGTTGCTCTTACTGGAGGTCACTCACGTGGCTGCATGCACGTAGAGGTCACTCACGTGGCTGCATGGGTGGCTCGGAAGTGGGTTCGGCTGGGATGAGGGACTAGCTGGATCAATCTATCTTTCTTTATCTCTCTTTTTCTCCCTCCCCACCATAGTAATCTCGGGGTCTCTCTCTTTCCCTGTGTCTCTCACTACAGGACCTCAGCACATGGTCTCTCCAGCAGGGTAACTAGACTTTTTACTAGGTAACTCCGGGCTTTCAAGACTACAAAGTGAAAGCTGCCAGGCCTACTTAACATTTTGGTCTGGAACTGAAACAGTATCATTTCTGCCACCATCTATTGGTTAAATCAAATCTCAGGGCCAGCTCAGATTCAAGGGGTAGTGACTACACAGGAGAGTGGATGTAGAAGACATGGTTCGCTGGGAGCCACCAATGTAGCCAACTACCACTACCACGAAACAAATCACTGAATCTATACACTTTGATGTAATGTCAGTTTTCTCATCTATTAAAAGGGAAAAATAATATTCCCTATTTTACAGAGATCTAACAATGAAACATGATAATGTAATGTGGTTAGCACAGTGACTGGCACACAGTAAATACTCTGTAAGTCTCTTTTATGTATCCCGAAGTACTTGGAATTTCTAGTACCTGGAAATTTGTGAGTCCCTTCCCAACACTTTATACCCCTCCCATAAAAGCAGAGTCCATGGTTCTTGTTAGCTGTCTTAGAAGCCATCCCAGTGCCTAGTACAGAGCCTGGCATTCAGCAAACACCTGATAACACATGTTTGTTGATTGATTATGTGATTAAATGAATTGGTATACACCGTCTCCAACCACTCACTTCCACAACACGTGGACAGATGGAGCTATTTCATAAGAATTTCTTATCCACAAATTAGAAGTTATTAAATTCAATGTCATGAGCAATCATAGCAGTCTGGAGTTCATCTTCACCTCTTTTTAAATATAGTATATATAGCAAATTCCCCAAAAATATTTTGCCAGATTTCCACTGCCTCAATTTTAAAACTCAGGCACACTATAAGAAATATGTAATCCATATGTCTATGATTCATTTTTACCCAGTTCATCAAAATGCTGTTTTTGTATTAAATGTCAAAATGCCTTTTATGTCTTTATTTATGAGCCCTTTAAAGTTGTTATTTTTTTTTTTTATTTCAGCATATTATGGGGGTACAGATGTTTAGGTTACATATGTTGCCCTTGCCCCCCCCTTTTTTTTTATTTCAGCATTGAAGTTGTTATTTTTAAATGACACTGGAACATGTTTTGCCAAATTTAAAATCTACAAAGGCATTTGTAATTCTGTTCCAAACAGCAGCTTCTGGGACAGTTAATTTTGTTTACTCCTGGGAAAATTCCTGTTTTCAGATATAGGCTTTTAAGGTTATTTTAAATACGCCAAATTCTCTTACTCTTTATTTTAAATGTACTAATGAATGTAATCAGCTATATTTACACAGAGAATTTGGAAATCCAGTATGTGACTGGTTCTTTCAAAGGAACACCTTGCTGATTCCGTCATCTCATTGTGTCTCGACTCTATAAATTGGTGGGAAAAAAATGAGTCTGCTATTTGTCACCTATTTGTAAGGGTAAAAAAAGTGCATATTTTCTTCTCTATAGTTCTAGACAGTGCAAGCTTCTCTACATAGAAATACTATATGCTCTCTTCATCTTGATTTTCAAACTTCATCAAATATTCTTCTGGTCTTTTTCCTTGTCTTTATTATTATTTGACTTTTTCACTATGAGAATTCAAAGAAAAAGATGATAATCTAATGAGACCTCTCTATAACTCAAATTTCTGTGATAAACTCATTGTACTTTGAATTATAATTTAAAAATTTACAATAAAACATAATGTTAGCTAAAAATAAAAGTCTATAAAAGTCAATGATATATAATTTAAAAAGCCCTATATTTGAAATTAGAAATCTGAAAACCAGAGTAAGATTTGTGACCATAGACATATCAACTAAACTCTGAACTTGAATTTCTAATTTATAAAATGAGGATAATGATACCTACACCACCGGCACCGCAGACTTACGAATATCAGATTAGTAATATAATGTTTTATAAACTACAAACAGTACCAGTGATAATACTTAAATATCTGGTATTAGCTGTTAAATATTTTCATCCCAGTTTCAAATATACAGGGAGTATAAATTCACTTTCTTCTCTAATGTTCCCATTTCATATTTCTTCTCAAATAAATATTTATATATAGCCACTAAAGAAACCATAGGAAAATACCTTGCCATAACTTCGGAGATCAAAATGTGAGGCCTCACGTGCTTACCTGCTCTGGTTCCTAGAGCCAAGGGTTTGCTAATTCTAAGTCACGTACTGAGCAAAGGATACTAGTCTGTCTCTTCATTGAGAAAATGCCATCTACATGGCATTGATACTTTTACATTCAATTTGTCCAAATGTTATGATTTTAGGAATACCACTTAGGTTTTGAACTAAGAAACATCAAATTTCAAGGGCTTTGGCCAGGAGACTAATCACACAGCTAGAATACTCAAGCTTGGGCTGAAAAACAGCTCTGAAATTTGAACACCAACCAGTATAACTCTGATTCTAGGTTAACCATGTTTTCTAGTAAACAAAGTTTGCTTCTTCAACAACTTATTCAAACAGAATATATTCTTTTTATTTTTCTCTTAAGGAAAAAACAAACAGGCTATCACTCTAGCTGGGCTCCTTCTCTAGAAATCAGACAAGAGCAACTCACATTCCACACCCGAATAGTCTTACATGGAGGAGAAATATCATGTTTCTGTACCACCACAGAGCTGACCTGGGTGTTAATTTGAATTTTAAGCAGAACCAAGCTTTTGCTCAGGTCCGTCCCACCTGTCAGTATATGATAGTATAACAAGATAATTACTTCCTTTTATTTCAAAATGCCAGACACTGAAGTAAGACTTCCATGGAAAATGAACAGAGCACCTGTATTAAATTTTATTCTAATAAGTCTAAGATGGAGTATCACTGGCATCTTGTTAGGTTATTCAGGGAAATGGTGGCAGATGCCACATAAGCTCTACAAAAAGATACAACTACAGCAGAGGAGAACTTTAGAAATATACTGGAGAGAAACTTGCAGGCAGCAAGATGAAGTTGTATATCAGTCATTCAAGCAGCAGTGCTTCATTAGTGGAAAATACCAGGTCGAAATGCAAGGTTATTTAGAGAAGGAAAATAGCCACACTGTGCTCGCACTACAGAACTATTGTTTATTTAGGCCATTGAAATTCTAAAGATTTTAGATGTAAAATCTTCTCTAAAAAGGTATGTCCAGCACCTGGTATCAACCCCAGCAAGGCATGGCTCTTTCCTCACAAAAGAGAGCAAAATGATTTAAATCTTTCAAATAAAGTTGATCAAGATAATCAACATAGGTCAGAACTGCAGAGAAGACCTAGAAAACAGGGAACTCTGGTTGTGTGTGAGTGTCAGTGTGTGTGCGTCTGTACATTTATCCAAATGTACAGTTGTGTGCCTGTATTTGCCTGCTTGGGCATGGCTTTTCACATTCATTTTAAGAATCAGGTGAGAATATTTAATGACACCTGTTTAGCTTTCAAGTTCACCATGAAAGAAACAAGACAGAATAGACCATTACGGATGTACAATGAGACCTATATCATGTCGTGGTGGTTTATAGAATCTGGAAAAGAAATTCCTGAAGATAAATGAAATCTAAGGACAGTTCCTGAATGACTACTTCCGTGCAAAGCTGTGTCACTTATTACTTTGCTACCTTTTCTAGCCATATGGTTTCAACACGACCCAATAGATAATTGCACATCTTCCCGAGGATCCGTCCTGGTGCGTGGGGGAGGAGGATAAGGGAAGGCACTGCACGAAAAGGTCACTATTACGGGCATCTCACTTCCTGCACATGTTGAATATCTTAGTGTCGCAAGTTATCAGTGCCGTAGAAGAATCTTGATGCTGTGAGTGAGGCAAGAGGTTCTGAGCTGGGCAGCAGAACTAGATTTAAATCCCAGATCCAACACTGCCTGCAAACGTGACCTTGAGCAGTTTCACCCAGATTACAGATTTCATTATACTCTGCTGTCTCCTTTGGAAGCTGAACTCAAGGATGCAAATGGTATCCTGAATGGTCCAGTTATACTACATGACCCTGGAGCCAGATCTTCAGGGTCTCACCTAAAAAACAAAGTTGGCAAGATTTTTCCCATTTGATGGTAAGAAAGACATCACGTAGATACCAGATGGCTCTTTCACCAGGTGGCAGAGAGTAGTAGTCGTGTTGAGGAGCAAGACCTCACCCTCCCTGCCTGTTAGTCACATGGTGGCTTTTTTTAAGTACACTCTGCACTCCCTCATGTTCCATCAGTGGCATAAGGATAATGATACCTACCTCTTAGGCTGTGAAACGTAAGAGAAATCATGTCACTCCTCTGCCTAAAATTTCCCAGGGACTTGCCATTTTCCAAAGAGTAAAGGACAAACTCCTGACCATGGGCTGCAAACTCCTACAGACTTGACCTCTTATTAATTCTGCCCTCCCCCATTCTTCCTAGCTGCTGACCTGCCTGCTGCTCCCAAGCACTCCAGGCACAGTCCTTTCTGAGGACCCTTACACTTCCTCACTTTGCGCTCTTCCCCAGATACCCATGTGGCTGCTCAAGTCTCAGCCCAATATCACCTGCTCAGTGGGGCTCTTCCACTTACATTATTGAAAATGGCACCTCTCTCTCTACTCTCCTGCTTTCTCTCCATAGCACTTACCACCTCTAACATAATGATTGTGTTTTCCTTTATTGTGTTTATTGTCTTAACTCACTTCACTGGAACAAAAACTTCAGGATGGCAGGAATTCGTATCCGTTTCATTCCCTGTTGTATCTCTAAAGCAGAGCGTGGTACTTGGGATGGCTCAGTAAATATTTATGGGATGAATATGTTTATTAGAAGGTATCAAATGGCGTACTATCTGTAAAGCATGGCACATGTTAAATCTTAATAAATGACAGCTATTAGCTCTTGAAGGTGTATTACTACAGGTAAGATGATAATCTTTGCAATTGTGGGTGGGCATGTGCTGCTGTGGGCCAGTGAGCAGTGGAACTAACACCTGGGTTACCACCGGGAAGGAAAAGGTGCAGTTCTACGGCTGGGTCCCTGCATGACTCACGCCTGGGCCCTGGGCACACCAGTTTCTGCATCTGTAAACAAACACAATAATACCTACCCTCCAGGGGGAAAAGATGCTAAGGAAAGCTCTGTTTGTCACCTGCTTTGTCATGAGACATGAAGTATCCACAGAATTATTTAAAACATTTGATAAAATTAAAAATAATAGGAAAAACTGTAGCTTATCCCATCTGATAATTCTTCTGCCTACTAAAGGCATCTTTCAGTGGGCACTCCCAGTCCCTGCCTTAAGAGGGTTTCTCAGCCCCCACCTTTCTTTCTTTGGGTTGCAGTTAAGCAGTAATGAGGGAAAACCAGCCTGAGACTTTCCTGGGGAAATCTGAGGATCAGGTTTGCCGGTTAGGGCAAGTCATTCTTTTCATCAGAGTAGGAAAATACAGGGAAGGATACAGTGTTGGTCGCCTGTTCATTAACTGGGTAGAATTACTGCAGCAAGAAGGTTAATAATTACACAAGTAATTAACACTTCTGTCATTTTCATACTCTAATCCTATAGTTGCAGGATTTCAACTTTGGTCCCAGAGTCCGAGGGAAGATGAGAGCGGAATGGCAATGAATTGGATTGGCTTTGGAGAGGGAGCTGGGAAATGAGGAGATAGTTCTGAGTATTCTAACCATTTCCTAATGAGGAATGACTACAACACATGAACATTACCAGAGAGCACTTTAGTTTTTTGTTTTTTTGTTCTTTTTTAAACAATTGCATGCTTTTTGTGGCAACAAGAGCCACACTGTTGTACGCCATACAGGTATTTGACACCCTGATCTTCCCTAAGCCTCCACTCCCACCCCTTTACGCCTGCACACTGTATATTTGGTGTCACTGTTTATTAAAGATAACTAATGCCCTAAGTCTTTATTTACTTCTGTTTATTGCTATTTTAGCAAGAGTCACCAGAGAGCAGCTATGCTTCTGGTCCACTCGGGTTCTTTAATCACTGTTAGTAGGTAAAATCATCTGTGACAACTAATCCAAAAAGCAGATTATATTTATTTTGGCTACAGTGGCTTGCAATTCGTTAAAATCAACAAAGCCTTTTCATTAGCCCCCTGCTGATGTCCTAAAAACAGACATTTCAAGGGTCTCAAAGCACTGAGCTACACATATGCAGCCAAGCTAATTCTGACAGATTCTCAGTGCCATTCTTAACACAAAATCTTATTAAACTAACAAACAAGAAACAGAACCCCTCTGCTTTCATACAAAGGCTTAATTAACATGCCTAAACTCCAAAATCAAAATCATAGCTGCAAAGCTTCCTGAATATGGAAACAAAACAAACACAGAGACTGTGTCATTAGTTAAGCAAGATTTACCAAAAACTGGGACTTTTTCTGTTTGTTTTTTTTTTTTTTTTTTAAATAATGTGGGAAAGGATTAGAAATCAGAACCATGGTGCCTATTACTAAACAGTTCTGCATGGGCATTCTGGCCTTCAAAAGCTGGGATTGTGATTAACTGGACTGTTTGTTGGTGGAGTCAGCAAATCTACTGAGCAGAGGATCAGGATCTTAGCCCAGGGGTTGCCAGAGGTTAGGAGCAGTTGCTGTGTGTTGTAAGGATAGCATCATTCCATCAATATTCCATGTCCCCTCTTTCTCCAGCCCTCCCTCCTGCACCTCACACTGCTGCATTTTTCAGGCATATTTCTTTCACTTGCTACCATCTGGCTGTCCATTGCAAACAAGAAGGGCCTCTTTAACAGTGAATTGGATTTTAGGGCTCAGTGTCAGAAATGGGGGGCGTTCCAAGGAAGATGCTCACAGCAGTGACTCAGCCATCACTGTGCCACCAGGCAGTGCCGTAATTAATGGATGTATCAAAAGGTCTACTCAAGGAGCAAAGAAGGTAGACAATGATTTATGTTTACCTAAGGGGAAGATTATTTAGCCTTGCAAGAGCTTTCAAAATGAGGGAGCCCAGAAATATTTAGATATGGTGTGGTACCTCTCCAAACCTGAAGGGAAATTCAAGGTGTGAGCAAGCAGATCCAGAAATAAAGGGCAGGGAACAGACAGGAAGACGTTTTCTCTCCCACATTTTACCCTCTATAGCTCTGATTGGAAAGCTGCTGTGATTTGTGCATTTTCATGACTGCTACTGCGATGGAATTACTTGTTTGTCCCCCCAGCATAATCCTGAATGTTGTCAAGGATGATTACCAGATGATACTTCATGCAAGTCACCATCCCAACATGCAGATTTCCACGGGTTGAAAGGGGAAGCCAAAAGCAGCCCTCGAGAGCAAGGGCTCGCGTGGTTCTTAAATGCACGAGTGATGAGTGCATCGGGCTGCCTCCCAGACAAAAAGATCCAGTTCATCTCCACGAGGACCTATGTCCAGCAGCCCCGTCAGCCAGAGCTTCAGCTTCTTCTGCTTCATTCCATAAGCAAAAGAGCTGTCTGCTAGAGCAGATAATAAAATCCAGCCTAGAAGGAAAATCCACCTACAAAGCCTCTCTCAAATCAGAGTTTTGTCCACAGGGAAAAGTGAGCCACATCTGATCTACAAGTTATCATTTTGCCTCTCCATAATTAAAACTATTGTTACCATGGCAATGCAAAGAGTACTGGAAATACGAAAAAGGCTAATGGCATGGCTTCTTGTTGTTGTTGATATAGTTTGCAGCCCCAGCTTGGATTTATTTATGGCAGGGCACAAATGTGACGTGGGCAGACAGGGAAGCCACATCGGTGAGGTGAGAAAATCTGAAACTCCTTTATGTACCCAAGATACTGTTTGCAACTGCTCCTCAGTCTCCAGCCTGCCTTATCCAAATGATAATAAAAGTGTACTGTCTTCCTTACACATAGGCACACCCAGCAGCTCTCCCCAGCACACCCCAAAGCTTCCTGGTTTTCTTCTCTGTCATCTACCACTATCTAGAGGATTATACTCAACACGATTTCCAGGTCACTGAAACAGGTCACTTTACTGAGCCACCTTACCAGGCAATGGGAACCACAGGCAGTTCTCATGCAGGGAAACAAAGACTCCACTTGGTTTTGTGACTTAAACAGGGTGGCTAAACAGCCTTTATTATTGTTGTCATATAAAACATGTTGAGACAAGCAAGACAGCAGCAGCTGCCCTGAGGACTATTTCAACTTTATACCTTCTAAGGTTATTCCCAAATAAAGGAGAACACGCCCCTGAATGTTTCGTTGTTGTTATTAATGGTGGAGGGTTTTTTGGTTTGGTTTGGTTTGTTTTGTTTTAACAGGCTCCCTCTTTTTCTGGTTTGTTCAAAGTCGGCCTGCCGTTCAATGTTCCTGAGCCCCTCAGGACGAAACAATCTGACCCAAGTAAGAGGAAAAGGCCACACAAACTGCTCCACATCCGCTCAGGTAACCCTGAATCCGGTCCACCTCTGCTAGGAAAAAGCCAGAATGAATGGACCAGTGTTTCCCAGACGTGCTGGACCCAAAGATACACCTCAGGCACTTGTTACAAATACAAAGTTCCAGGCCCCTCCCCTGGAGGTCCTGCTTCAGCAGGTCAGGACACATCTGGGAAACACCGGAATAGATGCACCTGGCCAGGTGCTCTAAGGGACACACTGCACGTTCATAACTGAGTAAAAAATTATGTCCAGAGCCAAAGAACCTGAGGAGACAAGGGGTTTGTTCTCTGGCCTAGTCTGCTGCACAACCAGGTATGTCAGCTTAACCAGCTTCCCTCCCAGGAAAACTGAAAAAAAAAAACACCCATGGAAAAAAATTATGCCGTGGTATGTTCATGTGGCTCTTACACATGAAATGTGAGTCCACTGAATGCAAAGACCTAATGGTTCAGTAACGTTTATTTGGCAGAGGAGGGAGGGGAAGAAGTTAGACTAATTTTTTAAATTTTATTTTTCAGCTAAAAATAATGAGAGAGACACTAGCCACTTTAAAACTCAGGAAAATGAACTGGTTCCTTTTTTTTTGGTCTGAGGGACATTGCACTTGCAGCAACAGTTTAGAGATACAAAGAAAAATGTATAATGTTTCACTTATTGCTGGGGATAGTAGCTCAAGATGTTGAAAGAAGCATATAATATTTCCCCTGGGGGATCTGAAGCCAGCAGTGTAGGTGACAAAAAAGCCTGGAGGATTGAGGTAGAGAAGGCAGCTTTCATCTGGTGAAATGAGTAGCCGGAGTGCAGGGCGGAATGCTGACTGCCGAATGCAGCCTGCTGTCACGAAGCCAGCTCCCCCTGCAAGAAGAATAGCTCAACGCAGCCCCAATTACTATATTTCATGGACACTCTGTCTCACTGGAATACAACTTGTTGGGGGATTAGTGTCTAGAGAGAAATCCTCAAATAGGCTTTTACTAAAAGACCAGGTGCTTAGAAATGGCAACTGCTTCTTTTTAATTCCGAAAGCAATCTGAACCATAACCCAGTAGTTCTGCCGTCTGATAACTGAGTAAAATCTGATACTGTTCCTGAAATTTTATGGACACTCCTCTCTTTCTAAGTACATGAATAGTGCATAGACCCTCTTCAAAGGCTCGATTTTTCTCTTTTGTAGCAAAATGGCAAGAGCCTATGGGAGTGCGGTGCCTGGGGCAATGTTCCTTTTTGCTTAGAAGCCACCTGCTAATCACCTGCAAGTAATAACAGACTACAAGGGAGGCAGCCCAAAGAAGGCCTCCACCACCCTGAAGGGCAAGGGTTAAGCAGAAACAAAGTGAGGGAGGCTTTCTTGGCCTGAAGGAGCTCTGCAAAGCGACCAGCCAGCGAGAATCTCCCTGAGGATGGATTCAAGGGGCTGAGGAGCAGCAGTTAAAGATCAGAGGCAACTTGAAATGGGCCAACGTGGGGAACTTCTGAGGTAGAAAGAAAAAAAAAATAATACTTCCCAAAAGGTAACACAATCTCAGGGCCAGCAATATCTTGGAAAGTTACTTGCTCTGCCTCTAGGCTCCGAGGTTGAGCTTTATGGGTATGGCTCGCGGTGGGCCCCTCTCGGCGTGCTGCTCTCAGAAATATGGTGCCCTTTCATGCCCAGGCAGGGCCCGTGCCACGCTGGACACCGGCGCCTTGGGACCCGGCTACCGGATCACTCAGGAGAACACTAGCTTCCCACAGGACACAACCAAATCTGGCTATTCCTGCTGGTGTACTTTAACCCAGCAGAACTTAGAGCAGACAATTCAAAGGGCATTAAAGGCTTAGAAAACTGTAGCTAAGAAGTTGTTAAGGGAAAAGAGTTTAATCCACTTCTGATCTTTAACTGAGAAAGAATTCAGGCACGTGAGGGATTTTCATGGGGTGAATTTCAGGCATTCTTTTCCAGCTACTGAAAAGACAAGAAGAAGAAAAGAGCCCAAACTAGTCTAGTTGGAAAGAAGAAAGTCTTGAACATGAGGGACTGGTGTCTAATGGTGGCTGTGGAATCTCTTTCTCCATATTGTCATTTCCTAGAGAGTAGACAGTCACTGGGATTGTAGTGCTGAAGGCTCTTCGTGCAGGAAGTTTGCAGAATGGCTTTGAATTAAGATTTGACTGGCTCTTCCTCTGCCATTACCTCTCTCCCCCGTGCCCTGTGGAACGCCTGTGAGTGTGAGGCTGTGGCCAAAGCCCCCTGTAGCCTCCACTGTTTCTCACCTCTTTCCACAGTGTCTCCTCTCGGACGATGTCTTGCTTTTTTTCTGCCCCTTCTCATGCATCCCACTCCTTCATTTCCATAACAAGGGAATAGAAAAAATGAGTGTCTCTCAACATTCCTTCTCCGTATTTACTATCATTTGAAGTTCATGGCACCCATCTTCGTTGCCTTCTTCATGTCAAGGCTGCCATGGCCCAACTGGAATGGTTTCCTCTTCCTCCTGTCAAAGTCTCCCTGTTCCTGGACACTTTTGATGACTTTGCCAAATGTATCATTGATTCCTAAATCTACCCTTTCCTCTCCTGTTCAAATCTACTAGCCACAGAGCACCGACCACCTTCCGAGTTTCTAGCTTACAGTGGTGGATTGTGTATTTTAGGATTTGAACAATGGTATCCTGTGAAAACAACTCGAATGTCCTTAACAAATGAATGGAAGAACAAAATGTGGTATATACATACAATGGAATATTATTCAGCCTTAAAAAGGAGTAGGAGTCTGACACATGCTACATCATGGATAAACCTTGAAGATACAAGGCTGAGTGAAATAAGCCAGACACAAAAGGACAAATACTACATGATTCCACTTATATGAGGTATCTAGGATGGTCAAATCCATAGAGACAGAAAGTAAAATGGCGGGTGCTAGGGGCTGGGGAGAGAGGGAAATGGGGAGTTATTGTTTAATAAGAACAGAGTTTCAACTGAGATGATGAAAAAGGTCTAAGACGCACAGTGCACAACAACATGAATGTACTTAATGCCATTGGACTGGACACATAGAAACGTTTAAAGTGGTAAATTTTCTTACCACAATAAAAAAAAATACTGGAAAAATCCACACTGGTACCCCCAAATCTGCATGTGAAAGTTCAAGTCACATCTGAATCAAGTCTGATCATTTTGGAGGAAGCATGTCAGGCTCTGTCAACAATAGGTGGTGAACCTTTGTCACTTAAATTTATGTTTCTTCTTTCGTTCCATAATTTACTTAAGAGATGTTTATTGGGCAGCTACTCTGAGACAGGGACGGTACTATTATAGAGGATGGATGGGACTCAGTAGCACTTATGATCTAGAAGAGGAAAGGGACGACAAGACATGTCCCGTAAAAGTTAAGAAATAGGAAATGAACGTCTGGAAGCACGTAAGAAAGACCTGACCTCGTGTGTGTGTGGAGGGGAGGTCATGCTTGGAACAAGTGTTTTTCAGCTGAGACCTGCAATTTGAACAGGAGCTAGGCAAAACAGACAAGGGGTATATGGAAGAATATTCCAGCCAGAGACACTGGTAAGTTTGACTGAGAAAGAATGTGTGGCTTCAAGTATCACAAGTAGTTTGGCTTGGCTGGGGTTTAGGAGAGCAGAGAAGCATGTGATCGGGTCTGAAAGGTGGGCAGAGAGTAGACCACGGAGGGTCTGGGAGATGACATTCAGCCTTTTAGACTTTTTGTCCTAAAGCCCAAATAAGAACATTGGACCAGATCCCCCGGGTCCCTTCCTGCTTTACGATGCTGTTCAACCAGAAAGATGCTACAGCTGTAATCCCTTTCCAAGCACAAGCACCTCACCTTTATGCCATTGTTCTCCCAATGTCCTCACGAAAACTGTTTCTGATTTCCACCCCCCACAGAGCACCCCCAACACCCATACCATATCACTCTTCCCTCATCCAAGTTATGAGGCACCACCTGGTTTCACTGGATGTCTTTCCCCTCTGAGTGCAGGAGGACACCCTCACCACTGTCCTCGCCTCATGGACATGCTGCCAAGTTTATTATGTAATCTTCCTTTCTGATTCACGTCCCCTCTGAAGAATGTTTCTCTGACTTGCTTCTCTTTTTCACACACATCTTTCCGTTTCTCTTGCATCTTTAATCTCTCTTCTAACCACTTTCCTTTTGCTTTTGCTCCAGATATCCTCAGTCTCTTCTGTATCCATATTGCTCTTTGGTCCCCAAGTGCAAAGGAAGATGTAAACATGGCTTATTACCAATTTGTGCTAACTCCAGCTGTGCCCTCCACCATGAAGACCAGTGGATTCATTTATTCCTCCCCTAGGCAGTCCTGTGGTTACTTCCTTCTGAGGTTTATTTAGAATTACTCTCTCCTCAAGCTCCAAACCCTGATTTTCAAAGAATGACTTTACCTTCTAACTATGTGTTCTGTGAACATCCTCTCTGCCCCTGCCTCTGCTGTCCATGGGTCTGATTCTAGAGATGAGTTTGGTCCTGCAGGTTTTGCTGTGGAGGATGAGCCTTCACTGTGTTAAAGACCTGAGAACTGCCAAGAAGTATATGACATAGTTCTTGTCCTTCCAGAAATTTTAATCTAGTTAAGAACACAAAGGAATATAGCATACATGTTGTTGTTTCAGGATGAGTCTTGAATGGTACCAACATACATGTCAACATCCAGATTTAAATAGAAGAACTGCAAATGGGAAGCATGTAGGTGGAACATACAAGGTCCCACAGTGGTTGTGCTTTTTAGAGGGAAGAATGGAAACTGGAAGCGGGTGATGGTACAATGCTGTGGAGAGCTTAACTGCCAAGTTAGGACAGATCTCGCTATAGGTAATGGGAACCCACATGGTTCTTCCCTTACCTAATTTTGTTAGCATTTTTGGAGAATACTATACATCTAGCACCTCAGTCTACAAATTTTATTATCCTTGTCACTGATTTTTTTCGAGTATCATCTTTTCTCCCAACTGCAAATTAGATTATATTTGTTTTATACCAGGGGTTATCAACTGAGGAAAAGGATTGGGAAAGTGTATATTTGAGACACATTTGATATTTCATCTTCAATGTCTGCCTCACTTACGTTAGAGAACCACTATCTTAAATATTACAAATCTTAGCACAATGAATGTCTGGCTCACAGTAAACACTCAATAACTACTTATAAATTGAAAAGATAAGACATTTTAATAGAAAAACTAAAACTCTATTAATTCATTTAATAATTAGCTAAAAACACGGATTCCTTGTCAATGTAGGTGTAATAATGGGAAAAACCAAACTTTTTCCTACTCTCACACTCAACACAGAACACTTCTACGTTCAGATGTGTGAGTTTGTTGTCGTCGTTGTTGTTGTTTTCTGCAGTGGTCACCAACTGGGTGTCCTATAATTAAACTCAATTCCAACACTGTTTACCTGAAGATAGCATCAGATCCCACAGGTGAAGGGCTCAGTCCCACAACACTGCCTCCCACTTCAGACACCAATTGAAAGTTGGAGGCCACTCATAATTTCTGTCTGATTTGGCTACAAATTGTACGTTTCCACAATACCTTCCTGGGTTTGATTAATTTGCTAGAGCCGCTCACAGAACTCAGGGATATACTTACTTACTTACTTTTACTGGTTTATTATGTCAATAAAGGATATTACAAAGCATACAGATGAACAGCCAGATGCAGAGATGCATACGGCAAGGTATGTGGGAAGGGATGCCGAGCTTCCATGCCCTCTCCACGCACAACACATTCCCAGGACCTCATCGTGTTCAGTAACTTGGAAGCTCTCTGAATCCGGTGGTTCGGGGATTTTTATGGAGGTTTCATCATGTAGGTGTGATCGATTATTAACTCAGCCTCAGCTTCTCTCCGCTTCCTGGAGGATGGGAAGTGGGGCTGAAAGTTCCAACCTTCTAATCATGACTTGGTCTTTCTGGTGACCAGCCCTTATCCAGAAGCCCACAGAGAGTACCTCATTAGAACATAAGACACTCCTATTACACAGGATATTCCAAGGGATTAGGAGCCCTGTGGTCAGGAACCAGGGCAGAGACCAAACATACATTTCTTATTATAAATCACAATTTCACAGTAGCGTTTAGGTTTCTTGTTGCATATGTCAAAGAAACAACAATACAGCTGTGCTAATTGTGCTGAAGTGTAATAGTGAGAAAACATGTTGGGGTGTCGTTCTTATAAAGGCTATGAAATAAATGTCTTTTACCAGGGATGTAATTTACAAGCACATTACCATTAAGAAAAAAAAGTGGTTGATGACTTTATTAATGTGAAAATGACTGTTTGTAGGCTCCTGCTGTCACATTCTTAGAGACCTTGGGGATGTGTAAACACACACACACACACACACACACACACACACGCAAGTATAAATACACATGGTCAGATTACATACTTACTGTAAAACAATTTTAACTTCAAGCATGATGGCTATGAACTAACTTCATTAAAAATAATGGTATTTAGACATCAAATTGCTTAACTCCTACTTACTTTGAAATAACATCATAATTAACTTCTCTCACATGGCCTTCAAGAAAAAAGAAAAGAAAAACAGCAAGAGAAAGCTAATGGCCATCACATTCCCATGGAAATTTTGGCTTATACTAAAACAGTCAAAGATAAACATCGGTGATCCATCATATAACCTACATTTCAGAATCAAAATTGCCACATCGCATCCTTTCTGAAATCAGAGAAGGAATTTCAGATTATCATTTGTTCAAATCTATTTGCATCCCCTGGGCACATACCCCCAATAAACTGGCAGAAATTTACTCAGAGGAATTCTCAAGCTACACTTGCACTCTCAAGAACTGTATAAGCAGGTCTCTCCCTTTTAATGGTTACTTGCATTTGCCCCAAGAAAGAAGGATAATTTTTCAGGCAGTCTGTTTAATAAAATAAAAATTTTTTAAAAACTCAAAATTTTGGCACCACTTAGCCAGCTGTAAGCTTTCTGCTAATTCTCTGTCATAAATAAGTAGCATTGACAAAGACATTAAGGATGGAAACAATAAAAATAGTCAGGAAGGGCAGAAAAAAGATTGCCCTGATATTCTGTCTCAGTTTGCCAAAAAGGTATTAAAATACCAACCATACAAAAATAGACTTGAGCAATTGTTTTTTTCAAACAGAGGGGGTAACTACTCCCAGACTTCCTAAGATGGCTGTCCTAAAGGTTTCATTGATTGTTGATAAGTTTGCTGGTGAATGATTAGTCAATTAGTCAGAAAGGTTTGAATTAGTTACTAGAGCTCTGCCTCCCATGAATAAAATGCAGGGAGTATTCTGTCTCCCACCCTCTGTGACAGATGATATCTGTTTTCTCCTGTGAGTTTGAATTTAAGAGCCACTGAAGCTCAGCAACAGTATATTCTGGCTCAAATGAGCTGAAAATTGCATTCAATTTGAATTTCAAAAATGGAGGGGAGGAAGGGGGTAGGAAAACCTCAGCACCCATCAAGTGTCTACACTTTTCAACTGCTTCCTGCTGCTTAGTTGCATTCCGCAGGGGCTGGGGACCTGAAACCCAGGATGTGTTGCAGGGGAAAGAGCATTGCTGGATTCCTGCCCAGTCTGAGTTTAAAAATAAACTTTTTATAGTCAGGATCAAAGCAAACCTCACTTTTACGCACATGCATAATGCAGAATGTGACCCACCAAAGAAATAGATTTACCTTTTCCAAACTGCAATTGGACTTGCTTATTTTTTTTTTTTTTCTTATGTACTCTGGAGGTGATAAAGGTGAAGGTGTTTTCCCTGGGAAACTCTAGAAAAGCAAATTCTTTTCTAAATTAAAATTAATTCCTATTCAGCTCACTTAAGACCCTCATTCTTTGTTGCTTGATGTCCTCCCTTTACCTGCCTCACATTACAAAGCAGATGTGTTCTTGAAAAGTTGAGTGAGGAGCCATTGATTTTTCAAATCAAATCATATTTTAAATGCGCTAAGAGAGTTGGTTATTTAAAGGAATCTTGTGATAAATTATTTTATAAAGCCAAGCTATTTTCAGTGTGCAAATAATTGCCCCTTCACACAATGGCATAGTAAGCACGAATTTGAAGCACAGCCAAGTTTTCTTAAAGCAGGACACACCTGTAGTCTATAGGAAGTAGATTTAGTACCACCAATATTTAAAGTTAAACTGATGCTATACAAACCAACAGATGATATCCCAGAACCCTGTAACTGAATGATTTGGGGCCCAAACTCCATTTTATGATAGTTTGAACTGAAGGAACAGAGAGAACACCAAATTCATTCCAATCCACTTCAAGCATGGAAACGTATTCTCCCACTGCCTAAATTATTGTCTGTTTGCAAATTAAGCAACTCGGGTGCCATGAAGAAAGGTAATTCAACTTCTAAAGTGCCATTTTCCACATGAAAGCAGGAATATGCTGAATGCTGTTCAGAAATCTGACTTACTCCGGAAGGTTCAGTAGCAAGCATGGTTGAGAAGCATCATGGCAGTGAGTATGCACGGATTCCTGCACACCTACTCTGTGCCGGATTCCTGCACACTTATCCTGCGCTGGACACTGTAGGTACTCAGGGCAACCAATGAGTCACTGACCTGCCTTAGAGGAGGCAGTGGGACTCTTCTCCTTCCCGAGTTACAAATCCATGTGAGAGTATGATAGAAGCACTGACACGGTCCACCCAAAGAAGCCCTCCACCCTATGATCCTCATATGACAGTCATTACAACAGGGTTCATGGATCCAAGAGAAGGACCTGGATGTAGGAGAGCAATTGAGTAATGTATGGTAAACCTGGGAAAGTAGGTATGACGTAGTTTTCCTTCACAATTGGAGCGAAGTAGACTCAACCTCTAGATATCCCTGGAAAGAACTGGGTATTCAATTGGTGACTGATGGCATACCAAGAACCTTCTGTAAGCTCACAGAAGACAGATTAGAAAGAGCAGGCTTCCTATCTTAAGCACAGGACAAGACATAAAGAAAAGTAATAGTTTATTTCTTACGCATCACCAAAAGACAGGAATTAAGAAGCAGTCTGACCCTGACAACCACAGGCTACTAGTAAATGTAGTGAATCAGTAAAACAAGGGCAAACCCTTCAAAAGGAACCGCACAATCAGAGCAACACATACTCAGGAAAGTCCAATGTTTCAGAATATCCCACAAAATAAAACCCTTTAAAAGCATCAAAAACGTTGTTTTTGCATTTTAAAAGACAGAATGAGGAAAACATTTTTACATTACTAACAAAATACTTGCCAGTATCACACTAATAGCCAAAGATGTCAAAATGCCGTTTAACCCTCTAATGTGTATCACATGGCATTATGTTATGTAGATTTTAAAAGAACATTAATATCTCCTAATCTTGTAGGGAAAAGCTTACCTTTCAAACTGCAACAATGTTAGTGTAGGATTTTTTCCTTACATCTTCATAATTTAATATTGTTTCATTGATGAACCAGTAAATTGTCAGCTCTATTCATTTATGTGACGTGAGCAAGGATCCAACCCAAAAAAGAAAAAAAAAAAAAAGGTAAGGTCAATTTTCTTGGCCGCTGCATTTAATAAAATCTCCCGGGCAATAGAGTTAAGCACACATTAATAGCTATGACTTAGTATGCTCTGCCTTTAGCAAGTCTTTGATTTTCCTATATATATACTTGGGGCTGTATTAACACTCCGACGAAGGTACAGTCCTCATTTCTTATTTTAAGTTTTCTTCCTTCTCAGCTTTATCAGATTTATTAATCTTCCGCTGCTCTTTTATTTATAGTGAATGCTCTGGTTAGGGTTTCAAAGCATTTTCCATTATAACATCCATTTATAACTTTAAGAAAAAATTTTTTGCAAGACCAAGGGACTTTCTGCTTATACTTATTTCATATTAATCTCAAAATATATACATTTCTCTAAATATGAGGGCTTTTTTCTAATTTCTCCCAGAAAAGACAAAGGGGAGTAGATAGAGAAGTAGCTTTTCTCATCGGGAAAACTTGAAGCTTCTGTTTTAAGAATAACTCCACAGTAGGTTTTCACCAAACATGCACTAATGCTGTTTTAGGTAGATGTCTATCAAAGGATGCTATTGGGTTGAATTTCATGAAGTGGCTGATATTCTACCAATTTTGACCTATAAAAACAGCAATGCTATGATTTAACTTAATACTTCTCCTGTCTTTACCCTCATATAAAACTGACCATTGGGAGCAACGAAGTGATCCCTCAGACATCCTGGGAAATTCTGTGCTGAACTTGCTGCTCAGGGAAGGAGAAGGGAAATGAGAAGGTCGTGACCAACAGGCAACTGGAACACCCCTAAAAATTTGGTGCTCATTCTGGTGCAATTTATTAAGTACAAGATGTGGGGAACCTAATTAGTCAGGTGGCACCAGGCCATTTGCACCACGCCCCTTGAGGGATGAATGTGGTCACTGTAGACTTTGGGGAGGGAACACTTCAAAGAGATGCCTCAATGTGATTGGAAGACTCTCAGAGGGGCCTCTCATCTATTCACTAAAGACACCCTTCAACCCAATAGCTTTCCCCCTTTTCTTTCAAGAAAAAGTAAAAAGTAGTAAAAGTTAAAAGTAAACTTTAAAAGTAAAACGCTTGGCAAATAAACAAGATTGAGGTTTCAATTCCACGTTTCCTCATACCCCAACACTACAAACAGCAATTGGAATCATACTTTGATAATTTGCTTTAATGCTACAGAGAAACCATTTGGGTATTAGAAAATAATTTCTTGCATAGGGTGAGAGCTGCAAATCAACTAAGACCAGACACCAAGGAGACTTCTACTGTAGATTGGGATTTGACAGCATCTCAAATCAAGACAGATGGGTGCTTTACTGATAAAACTAGGAAGGTGTTTCCAGTATACTCATGAGTGAGGCAGGAGGTAGCATGACTTGAATGTGAGTATCCAAACCTATTTATTTTCTAGGATTGTGAACATAAGAGGACTGCTTAAAAGCTGTAATTTATGTAAGTATAAAGAAACATCAGGAAAGAACCCACCCAATTGACTCTATAGGGTAAGAAGCCTGAGAAGACCTTACTTAGGTCACTGCTTATTTTTTTTTTTTAAGAAAGTTTAGGACTAAAGAGGTACGAAAGAAGGATCTGACTCAATACAAATCCTTCAGGTGCTGATTTCAACTATTATGTTGCTGCCCCTGTAATACTGCTAATGCGCATGGCCAGTGTGGCTATAGATTTCAAGTTAACATTTGAAGTACGTGACTTGTCAAACTTCATATCCGAAATGGTGTCATCATAGCTGGCTACAATCTCAAACTCCTGGGCTCAAGCGATCCTCCTCCTCTGGCCTTGGCCTCCCAAAGTGCTGGTACTACAGGATTGAGCCACCACGCTCAGCCCAGTTCTTCTTTTGATCCCACAAATACAACTTAACTCTGAGCAGAAGCACTCAATTCAGGAGATTCAGGGTTTGTGGGCAGTGGAAGATGAGACATTGCAAGGGTGTGTGGAATGTGTTCCTATCACCTCTATGATCTCCTCTTCCTACCAAACGCACTATACGTTGCTCCAGCTTAACCCTGCTTTAAATGATGACAATCAACCCAGGTGGAATATTTCTTATTCAATACTATGGATAATTTACTGAAGAATAGAAAAAAGTACCATTGCAAACAGTCTTTAGAAGTTCAGTTACAGTATGATTGAGAAGATTTTTGTGGGTAACCTAGAAAACTCACTACTATCTATCTCATTTTTACCCCCTTGGTTGCAAATTCCAAACAACCAGTTTTAAAATGTAGACTGAGACAGAACTGTTTTGTAAACTGGGAACTGCTTATATAGTATCTAACTAATTACTGAGGTAGAACATATAAACTGACAACAAAAACTTAATTCCAGGGTTAAGAACTACCAGGTGCAGGTGGCTGGATTTTGCATTGTGCAATTCTGGGGGCACCTTCCATATATATTAAAACGTGAATGGTGCTGCTCCACCGAGGTTACATAGTATGAGGTCAGGGAGCAAGTATCTCAGATAGCATTTCCTATCCCAGAAAATACTTTTAAAGCAAATATAGATAACTAAATTACCAGTGTCCTTTCACCCACAAAGTCACTGATCCCAAGGCAGTGGGACTTATCCCATCCTGACCATCACTCCCATAGCACAAGCAGCGGCAGCCTCTGCCTTGTTGCAAGCACCTTCTTAGAAGGGGAATTACTGCTCTACTTTCAGAGGGAAAAAGATCTTTCTGAGAATGGACATTACAATAAAAAGAGAAGCCATTTAGCACATAATATTCCTGAAACATGGTAGCATTACAGTGGAACCCAACCATTAACACAGCCGTCCTTGGGGAAAAGCACATTTTGAATTCCAAAACCTTAGGAGCACATCGTACTGGGAAGAGTTACCTGTAATCTACTTACATACAGAAACAAAAGCCTGAGCCCATATACTCTCGGAAAGTAAATAGAGAGCAGAAGTAAAGATTTTTAAAAGGGGAAAGGCAAATAGTTCCTTTGATCCTCCTGAATATAACCTTAGTGTACAGTCAGTAAAAAAACAAACAGAAGAAATTCCTCAGCTTCCCAGATTCCCTACTGTATGTTGTTCGTCTGGGTCTAAATAGGTTGGATTATTTGAAGATTTTTCTTAGGATTTCAGTAATGGCAATCAGAGAAGATTATCCTGGAAGACACAACATACAAGCAAGCTACTGGTTGCTGGGAGATACAGGGCAAAGATGACTTCAACCCCCCCAGAAAGCTTGCTCTAATAAGTGAGAAAACGTCATGATGTCGTGTACATGATGTGTCCCTTGAAAAGTGAATCAAAGATTAGAAAACGGTTTTGCGAAGGGACAATAATCAATCAATTCAGATATAGCTTTTTCAGCAATGGATACAATGTAAGGCTTTCTCCCAGTTATAATAAAATGAGCTCAAACATAGAATTTCAGATTTAGATTTCCCAATATTTCAGTTAGTCTTCACAAATTCAATAATATTGGCTACCTTCTGATACAATTTCTGATAGAGGAAGCTTTTCTGTGAGGACAGAAATTTTTTTTTTTTAAAATAATGATTTCTTCATTCAATCGGCCAACACCCTTGATTGTAATACTCTGCCAATCTTTTTCCTTCCACGTTAACCCTAGAAACACAGAAAGTCAGAAAAGGAAAGGAAAAAGGTTGAAATTAAAGGAAAAGAAATAAGTGAAAGACTAAGAGAAAAGAAAAATGATGGGAAGAAACTGGAAAGTTTACAAAGAAGGAGCAAATGACCTCCAGTCACTCAAATTCAGAATATCGTTAACGCACCCAAAATCAAATGGAACGCAACTTCTCCTGGGATCATCATCCCCTTCCCTGGAGGATGCAAGAAGGCTACTTCTGATGGAGATCTTGGAGATGATCCACTCCAAAGCCCTCATTTTGCACGTGAGGAAAGGGAGGTCTCAGAAGGCAAAGTGACTTACAAAGTCATGACTAGAAGCCAGAATCACTGTAGACCAGTCTGATCTTCTACCAACCACAGCTGCCTGAAAGCCATAATGGCTTTTCCAAGTCTTAGACAACTGCTAATGACACCAACAGTGAGGCAAAAGGGAGATGCTCTTCTCTCTCTGGGGGGAAAACACAGATCAGCTCACAGTATTAGAACCTGCAGGAACAGCTGGAGTTAGGCAAGGATGCAGCTGACCTAGCTTCCAGGGTAATCTGACCCTTGGGGATAGCATACTGCAAATCTAGAGGGACACGCTCTAAGCCCAACTTTTTATAGTCCCAACAAACCAACTCTGATTAGAACACAACAGTTCTGATAATTAATTAGGAGGTCTCTGTTACATCAGTCGGCTTATAATTAACAGCTCCCTTTATCTTTAATAAAATAAATAGAATGATATGAAATAAAGGAGAGATACCAACCATTAGATGAAGCCTAAACCCAAATGATCTGCCCCCAATCAAGGATGCAAAGAAACAAAAGCGGGAGGGAAAAGTAGGTTTTGTTAAACAAAGAGTGGAGAGTGCTGAGGAGGGGAATGTGGGGAGGAAGGAGGCATTTGCTCAATCAGTACCTATTTTCAGAATTTCCTTCAAGCTGGCTAGGACTCAGAGCCATCAATTATTAAAAAGATGTAACATGATGCTTCCTTTGTTGAGGCAAATCTGCAAGCAGACCCCGAGAGAAAATAAAAAATGAATTAGGCAGAATTTATTAGTGTGCTTGAAGAAAACAAAGATTTAGCTATTGAGACTGACTCTGCTTTAGAAATAGTTCAATTATATCTCCTAAAGTCCACAAACTCCCTCTCCTTACCTATTTATTTATTATTTTCTACAGCAGATCACACAAAAGTGGAATGAATCATTTCCCAAACTTCTTTCTTTTCAGATTCAGCTTGATGTACTGTCTTCATTTAAATTACCAATACACTAATCTGAAACACTGTTTACCAAGTAGCATTTTAAATGAAAGATACAAGAAATTACATCACTCACATTTAAAAAATGACTTTAGACTCTGGACCTCATAAAAAACAGACAACAGTGTTCTCTGCCTTGGCTGCTGTATTTCAGTCCAGTGAATGAAATTCAATTAGTGGGCTTTGTACTTTGGACATTATGATTCTGATGGTTGGTCTGATCAAAACTGGTGTGCCAAGCCTCAGTTCTGTTTTTTGGCAGACCACAGCTAAGGAAAAATTCAATAGAGTAGGTTGGCATGAGGAAAGTTAGTTTCAGAGGAGCTTACTTTTCACCATCATAAGAAAATATGGCCGGAGGAGTACTGCTCCCTGGAACAGCTCATTATTTACCAAGTGAATGAATTAACTTTTTGAGAAACTTCAGTACCTGAGTCTGTCATTACCAGTTTAGTACTTTCTAAAAATAGAAATTGGCCTAAAATAAACTAATAACTGACTAGAACCAAGAAGTCACAGATTTAATCCACGCTTAGGTTTTGATCTGCCTTGGCTTGTGTTCCAAATAAACAGTACAAGGACACAGTCTTCGTGCTGCCATCGTGACCCTCCCAATTAAAACAAAGCAACAGGCACCTCATAGGAAACTCTGAGTCTTTACAGTGGAGACCCAGATGACATCATTCATTCAAGAGGCACTATATCTTTAACACTTCTGAAAGCAAACCCACACATAGCAAAACCAACTGGGCTCAATCAGTAGAATCAACATTGTTAAAATGTCCATACACCCAAAGTGATTTATAGAGTCAACGCAATTCCCATCAAAATACCAGCGTCATATTTCACAGATCTATAAAAAATAATTCTATGCTTTGTTTGGAACCAGAAAAAAGCCTGAATAGTCAAAGCAATCTTAAGCAAAAAGAACAAATCTGGAGGCATCACATTATCAGACTTCAAACTATACTACGAGGGTATAGTAACCAAAACAACATGGTATTTATACAAAAATAGAGGTATAGACCAATGGAACAGAACAGAGAACCCACATATAAAACCATCTACCTACAACCAATTGATCTTTGACAAAGGAGACAACAACATATACTGGGGAAAAGAAGCCCTATTCAATAAATAGTGCTGGGAATATTGGATTCAGAAGAATGAAACAGGAGCTCTATCTCTCATCACTTACAAAAATTAATTCAAGATGGATGAAAGACTTATGTAAGGCATGAAACCATAAAAATTCTAGATGAAAATGTAGAAAAAATTCTTTTAGTTACTGGACTCAGCAAAGAATTTATGACTAAGACCCCAAAGGCAATTACAGCAACAACAAAAATAAATAAATAAATGTGACTTGATTAAATTAAAAGGCTTCTGCACAGCAAAGAAAATAATCAACAGAGCAACCAGACAACCTATAGAATGGGAGAAAATATTCACAAACTATATATGTGATAAAGGGCTAATATCCAGAATCTACAAAGGACTCAAAGAAATCAGCAAGAAAAAAAAAATAAAGAACCCCATTAAAAAGTGGGCAAAGACATGAACAGAAGTTTTTCAGAACAAACACATGAAAAAATGTTCAGCATCACTAATAATCAGGGAAATGAAAATTAAAACCACAATGAGATATTACCTTACGCAAGTTAGAATGGCTTTTATTAAAAAGTCCAAAAAATATCCTGGCATGGATACAGAGAAAAAGGAATGTTTATACACTGTGGAATTGCAAATTAGTACAACCTCTATGGAAAACAGTATGGAGATTTCTCAGAGAACTAAAAGTAGACCTACCGTTTGATCCAGCGATCCCACCACTGGGTCTCTACACAAAGGAAAAGAAGCCATTTAATCAAAAAGACACCTGCACTTGAATGTTTATTGCAGCACAATTCACAATTGCGAAGATGTGGAATCAACCCAAGTGCCCATCAACTCGTGAGTGGATTAACAAAATGTGGTATATGTATACTCTGGACTATTACTCAGCCATAAAAAAGGATGAATTAATGCCTTTTGCAGCAATTTGGACGGAACTGGAGACCATCTATCTATATTAAAGTATCTCAAGAATGGAAAAGTAAACACCACATGTACTCTCTAACTGTAACTAACTGAGGAGCACACATGTGCACAGAGGGAGCAAAAGTTATTGGAAATCAAGCAGGGGATGGGGGAGGGAGGAGGAGAAGAGGGGCAGAAACTAACCTAACAGATACAATGAACACCATTTGGGTGATAGGCACACTTATAGCCCTGACTCAAGCATTACAAAAGCTATCACTGTAACAAAAACATTTGTATCCCCTTAATATTTTGAAACAAACAAAAAAAAGCAACTGGGCAGAAGCACAGTGCATCACATATCTTGACTGGTCATCCTGGCCACTATACTTTGACTCAAGAGCACCACACCCACATCTGCATGGATCAAACAGAATGTTAAGAGCAAATGGAAGTGATCATTACATGGCCTAATTCTTCGGATGACAAAAGGAGACAAGCAATAGTGAACATTTCAGGAGGATATACAGCCATTGGTCTGTTAATAATATTAATTAATTAGCCAATTAAGATCTGAGCATCCATTTGAATTTTAGCATTGTTAAAACACAGACCAGCTTCTATCATGTCTCTGCTTCTCTCTCAGGGAATGACACCACCATCCAACTTGTTTTACAGACAGAAACAAAGGGATGGTCCTTAGTATCTCTTTTCTCGCATCCCCATCTTCCATTCCATTCCCAAGTCTTTCCCTCTTCTTGGAAAACAGTTACAGGAACAATCACGTGAAATTCCAAGAAGAAAATATAAATAGAACATATACATATTTCGGAAATAGCATCTGACTTCTCGGTACACTCCTTGGAAAGTTGTTCTAGGAGCTTGAAATTTCGCCCGAGAGTGACCCAGGATTCAGTCCAGATGGGTGGCTGTGACTCACTGTGCCCTTGGTGCTATTTTTTTCTAACTCAAAATTGTATACCCCCATCTGTTGTTGATGTGAATACATCATATTGATGGTTTTTTAGATGATAAAGAGATCCATTTTGACGTGAATCTTGCCTTGTGTCAAATACCAAAGGCAAAATGCACGCTCGCTTTCTTCCCATAAATGGGCTGCCTCAGATGTGTTTTCTCAGAATCATTATCATTAGTAAAATGACGCACAAGGGCTGGGGCTGAGCATCTCCTCCCGAATCCACATTCAGGGACTTCACATTCATATCCTGAAATCAGCCACAGTGTGAGTATTTACACCAAGGAAATCAGCAAACAAATCAGGGGAGGTCCCTCCCTCCCCTAGCTCCTAACCCAGACAGCCAGTTTACCAGCACATCCCTGAAAAGGGCTTTAATAACCTTACTGATTTCTTAGCAAATAAAAAGGACTATAGAGTGTCCTGTATCAACATCCATCTTTTTTTCTCTTTTCCTCTCATAGTGGAGACTAACCAGCAGTCCACCAAACTCGTTTCCTCTTGTTCCTTGGCACACAGCTAATCATATCCCCAAGCCGCCCTTGCACTAAGGGACGGTCCTGGGATTGAGCCTTCCTCCATGGAAAGACAGTAGAAGTGACAGGAACCGCCCCATACTTGGTCCATAAATCCCTCCCACACACAATATCCCATATGGTTTCCTTTTTTCAGATGATATGGGCAACCTTGGACGCCATGCACTGAAGTCAGAGACACGCAAAACAGAAGGAGCTCAGCCTTCAAATCACTCCAGTTTTCAAATCAAGAACTCTTTCTCCTCTTCAACTATTTTCTTTCATCCCATCAGCTACTAGGATAAACCTAGGGATAAGGTCTGGCCAAGATTGGGAAGACAGAAAGAGGGGAAATGAATGATCTTGCTTTCTCTCCTGGAGTTTTTATTTCACTTGGAAGTTTTTGGTTCTATGTGCTTGGGCAATTCATTTCAATAGTCATCAGTTAGAAAGCTGTGTTGTATTTCCACATGCTTGTGAAAGAGGGTGCAGCTTATTCTTTTCCCTTCAGTGTTGTCGCCTAAATGAAATGTTCCAATTTGGAATCATTTCCACATTAGAAATATCTGAAGAATCCAATCTATATGCCCTACAACTTGTCAAGGAAATTAACTATAAAGACAGTATCGATATTACACAATTAAAATGAGAGCTCTTAACGTATTTAATTTCCCCCTGGCCTGACTTTCTTCAGTCGTCATGGACAAAAAGTATGAATTCATTATTTGCAAATAGCCAGATTGCTTAATATATTCTAGAAGGAACTAAGATACCCCGTTGTATGCACACCCACACACATACATTCAAACATATATGTTTCTCTCCCTGTCGAGGGCAAAAATAATAACGAAGGTAAAGATCCGAGGAACACTGTAAGTTGTTAACAATGTAGATTTAGTATAGTGGAACTATAAACATGTTTTTTAGTCCATATGTTGTAACTTTCCATAATACTCATAATGAAAACAAAAGTTCTTTCTTCATTATGAGTATTGTAATGAATATGCTCCATTTATCAGAGGAAGGGTGAGACAGAGGAAAGTAAGGAAACAAAAAAAATTGTTTTAACCTTTCCAGATTATTAACTATATAAAGCATCACATGTTTCCCCCCTATAAACTCTTATAAGGAATCTACTTGGGGGTATTTGGGATTGTTGTGTTCTTAAAAATTTAACCATCATAGCTCTAAAGCTTAATCACTTGTATGTGTTACAAAACCAGATGGTCCAAGTGGGTGTTTGTTTACAAGCTCTTTGCATAGGTTTTTAGCTGCTTTTTAGACCAAAGCTGAATATTTCAACTATGAAATGAGACACTGAGGAATTAATGAAAAAACACTGGATTTCATAGGTCCCTGGGCTTCCTAGCTCTGCCACTGTTCTGTGTATTTTATAAGGATGTATTTAGGGCTCAAGAATCAGTAACATAAACTTAAATTGCTTTGAATTCTTTGTGAAACCCCAACATACTTTGGGAGAGGGAGGCATCTCCCATGGGTTCAGCATGCTCTGGATGCTGTGAGTGGATCAACTAGAAAAGAACAGAGCACCCCGCCTTCCCAACACTTTCACCAGTCTGAAGCTCTAGAACTTAATGTTTCCTGTTTTTACTGGCTTCTTGCACTGGGACCAGCCACATCCACCTCCAGCTCCTTCCTTCTGGATGTAGATGAAAGGAAAGAAAGAACCCTTTCCTGATGACTCCCTCGTTCTTTGTTTCCTGTGCAGTAACCACATAGCCACTATCTGCAAACATGCACGGGCTGCAGGTTTGTTTACCACAAAATATGTGAAATAATATTAAAGGTTTCTTAGGGGAAAATGAAAGGTTTCACCAAGGCACAGACTTTTATGTCTTTGAAAAGGTGAGCATGTATTTCTTATTTTCTGGATGAGAAAATCACCCTTCTCCTACCTAGCTCACTGTTCACTCTCTACTTAACCTTCTTTAGACTGAAAGAAAGGCAATGCTTGCCTATCTTCACTTTTAACAAGATGAGTAACGTTCAGCAAAGTTAGCACACCTAGTATTAATGTCTCAGATCATAAGCTGTCTATCCTTTTAAAGTGTTGCCTAAACTGGTCTCTTTCCTGTTACCACCTAGTCAGTTCCAAAAATTACAATATTTGAGGTGAAAAAGGCAAGGGAAGTATATGAATATGTTAACATTTCAGTGAGCTTGCCTCTACCATACGCTATAACAAATGAGCAAGAAATTATAAACTAACAAAAAATGTGTTTGGTCGTTATCATGTGATGTATTTGAATCCTCTCCTTTACTAGTTTGAAGGGAAAAAAAGAACTAATCTTTTCATTACTTCTTTTGGATTACTTCAGCAAAATGGGATATCATTTGACTGTGTCTTCAGGATAAGCAATGTGCTCCTTTTATCATTAATTCTCCAGAGAGCAACATGGTTTCTGACACATAGCTGGTGCTCCATAATAGTTTGTTGAATGAATGAAAGAATGAATTACTAGATATGATTATTTTCTTCCAATTCTAATGAACCCGAAACTTAATTTATATCACTAGTCTTTGCAATGTAAAGTTAGGAACATCTAGATAAATTAGCACATTCATGACTTACATGACTGTTTTGCCTCCTATTCTGAAGGTAACTTTTCAGAGTGAGTTTTTTCATTGTTTATAGCCTTTAATAAAGGACGGTGTATCTGCTGACATTCAAATAGACTTGAAATACTGTCTTGATTTTCAACAAAAGAAATCAAGCTTAAAAAATGTACTTGTCTATGGCAACAGTGTTCACCACATGGCAGTCAAACTTCAATTAAAATGTGTAAAATAAATTAATAAATAACAACCAGTTTCATATCAAGGTGAAGACCTAGCTTGAGTGTTAAAGAGAATCTCAATTCCTAATTTGCTAACTATCCTTCCATTATCATAGGCAATAATTATTTTATCTGTGACATAGACCACTGTACACAATTATTGAAGATAGTATTTCTTGTTGAGTAGATAGGAACTATAGTTTCACATCTTGAGAAAGGTACAGTCACTGCCTGCAAAACACAGAGCCTCATAAGAACAAAACCAGGGTAGGTTGTTATAGTTCGTTACTTTAGAAAGTAGAAAACTCTCCTAGAAATTCATATTATCAGTCTTTTCCCTATTCTGAAAGTGCATTTCTCTTAATCTTTTTTAACATATAGAGTCTCCACCTAATGAAAGGTCATATATAGAACTTTCACAAGATGTTGACCATGAAATTAGTTTAAAATTAGTGGTCATATGAAATGAGAATATTTAAAACTGAGATGTGATAGCCTCTAATCATAACCCTCTAATAAACACTGAGAAAATCTACTGAGGTCTCAGCGCATAGAAAATTCCTTCTCTATAGATCAAAGGAGAGTAGAAACACCAGCAGTAGCCATGAAATATCACTCGTATCCACTATCTATGTTTTATATCCTGTCAGCAGCAGCATGTTCATTTAGCATCAGACACGAGTTGTTCAGGGACTTAGATGATGCAGCAAGTGTCAATACTGATGTTACTCTTTATAGCCCAATAAACTATACTTTGAACAATATTAGTAATGTTAAGCTTAGGTAGCGCTCCTAATATTAATGCCTTAATATAGATATATTGCTATAAGCATAGTTTACAGCATGGAACATAAACACAAATCCGGTGATACTAATAAATCACTCTCTTGACTGTTTAAAAATGTACTGCCAAAATGGGCTTTATGCATTACACGATGGAGCAGAAGGCAGCGATATATATTTAAATTTTCCATTTTTAAGCTGTCACTCAAAAAACTTTCATACTTTTTTTAGCTTATTGATCTTACTGGCTTGTGATAAGATTTCAACTGCTTGGTTGGGCTGTTTTTAGCTTCTGCTTCTTATTAAAAGAGCTAAATCAGGAATCACAAAATGCTACTAATTTAGCATTTTTCAATAGAAATGAAAGCTAAAAACAGCACCAAAACATGTAACCCTCATGTTTGATTGCCCTAGAATCCCAGATTTAACTACCATATAGCACAATAATGGGTATAACAAAACTATGTATCACTGTATATATACAGCAGAAAATAAAAGCTTATATTAAATATGCTAAAATAATTGCTAGAGTTTTCTCATTCTTAAGTATTTTTAAACAGGAATACACACATGGAGACATAAACACACATATATATTAATACACACACAGAGACACAGGCACACACACATATATACATATACGTATATATAATAAAGGTTCTGCACAATTATTTTCCCCTCTTTTTGTTTAATTTGCAAAGAAATATCCTTCCTTAATTTTTTACTGTTTTGGCCACTCCTTACCTTAAATATACAGCCCGCATCAAAACAATCAAAACGTCATCAGCAGAACAGCTGGAGTGATTGGCTAAATCTGATCGACCACCTTGTGCAACCTCTCCCCCCACCCCACTACCCCACCACCAACACCCACACTCGGCTTTGAGTGGCAAATTATATACCACAATCAGAAAACTTCCAGATGCCGATTTGGGGCCCAGAAGCTTATTCTCTCAAACCAGTGTTTGCTCTCACATTAGACTTTCTATGCACTCTTCAGGAAAGTGTGATTTGTTTCTCCTTTCAGTGCTGGCCCCAGAGTTCAAGGCTCAGCGTGGAAAAGAGAGGGCCCCTAACAGCTAATTGCCCATATTTTGCAAAGGGCTGCATGGAAAGGGGAAGCCACAGGCTCACAAGGACAGGATCTGTAATAAATATCCCCAAGATGGATGAGTTGTGTGGTCATGGTCGGGGATCTTAGTGCCGTCCTGAATCTTACCCACTCAGATATGACAAAGCACGAGGTCTGCTCTTATTCCCCACAGTGTCCTCCCCTGACGTCCTCACAGTAGGGAGAGTGGTGGCAACTATGAAACAGCCATGAAATTCATTCTCAGCAGCAATAGCAGCTGGAATTTTTGTCACTGTCATCATATCCACCTTCCGAGAGGAGGCTGAGAGGTATGCGAGATAGCAAAATTGGTTAAAAAATACATATTAACGAAGGGAAGATTTTTTTTCTTTCTTAGCGTATTTAAAATCATCAGTCTTCCGCAAATATCTCTTGTTTGCTTGACAGCTCCTATTGTCAATACTTTCAAACTTCCTCCAACATTTAAAACTGAGTCTCCAAATCTTTGCCGGCACCGCTTTGGTACCAGCGACTAGCACGTGGGCACCACCAAGAGTCATCAATTTTCTGCAGAGCTCAAGGTTTCATTTTTGTACCTCTCATCGCCACTAATTCAACTGTTTCTTTGAACACAGCCTCACAATGGCTCACACTGGGCCACTTCAGCTTGTCTACAATCTGCATATGTATATGTATGTGGGAGTGTGCACACCCAGCCACACAGGCACATTTCCATTTCTCCCTCACATAAATATGGTGATGAATTGGCCGCTTAGAGCTTTTCTGACAGCCAGTCGAAATGGTAGCTACAATGACCAGGGGATGTCCTAGTTCCTCCATGCAGAAAGGTATTCAGTGCACGTAATAATTATCCATCCATCTCGTTCACACTAAAGGCATGGCAAGGCAATTTTAGCCTTATAATCAAGACCATATGACAAAAACCAAGGCCATTAGGGACCAATTTCGAGTATTCTCTGCAAGACAATGATTTTCCAACTGCAGTTACATATGCTGAATAGTTACCTCTGCACGACCGCACCTGCTCTCATTTATGTAACCCCTCTGTTTTCTAAAGCCTTTCTTAGTAATGCAATAGAGTAAAGTTTTAAAGGCTCACTGGCTTTTTTTTTTTTTAATCATTATTTTTTTTTTTTTTTCATTTCCCAAAGCATAGTATGAAAATGCTGAGGGCAAAATTTCTGCTCAGGCCAATGACCATATTTCAAAGATTTTGCTTTCCTCTTTCTTCTTTTCTATTGGCTCTGCCTGGGCGCCTTCATCCTCACTCTCCACTTCCTTTTGAATGGAAGCATGGGCTTCCACGCCCATAATTACTTCTTATATACTTTTGACCTCACCACTTCAGTTCAGTGACATAATAATGTTATCTCTGAAAGGACATGATGTCATCATAAATCACAGAGCCGTACAGATGAAGGTTCTATTTGAGAAGTAGAAAGAATGTAAAAATTATTTTGAAATTATAAAAAATGTAGCTGAAGCATTTTTTCATGTCTTATTTAAAAATGCTTAAAGGAAGGAATAAATCTATGCCCTTTTTAACAGACATAATTGTAAACACTGAAAGTAATAATATGGGTCATCATTAATGATTTATCAGTTTGGAGGGTAATGGAAAAAAATCCTAAGACTAGTAGAAGAAAAACATTAAAAGGCCTATGCAAAATGAAAAATGATCCACACACTGTATTTTACTACCATTATTTTAGATTTTCTATAGACTCCATGCTCCCTCCTATCTTTTAGTTGTAAAAGGGGAAAGAAATATATCTAAACATCAATTAATTGTCATCTTGGTTCTTTAGTTTAGGAGTCAGGTTGTATCATGATATCTCATCTTTGAATATTTTTAAATTATGAGATAATGGACTTGTTAATAATATGAGTTCCATCAGATTTTTTTAAATTGCAGTACTGCGTGGGTTTATAAAATGCCATAAGTAATAACGCAGTATATTAAAAAATTAAAACCTCAGTATGGCCCCTTGCCACTAAAGAAGTATTCACTCTTTTGAGGGGCCTTTTTCAGGAAAGTACTGTAGAGAACTCAATAAGAACTCACTATCCCTGCATTGGGACTGTCAAAACCAAGTTGAGTTCGCTTCATTCTATGCCCTGGAAATACTGTCAGTATTCCTACCTCTTGATGCTTAATTAAACATGATGAATCTTGGCCTCTTCTAGGGAAACAAGAGCAGAATGCATTATGCGATTTTCAATATAATGCACTCAAAAGCTCCTAATTACCTGATTTAGGCATGTGTAAATAAGAAGACCTTATATAAAATGAGTCAAAGATCATGCCTTGAGTGTTCCTCCAGTTGAACAATATTCTGATTACCTAATCAGGTTCTACATGTATATATAATGTATGCCTCAGAATATCAAAGCTATTACATACAAAGGGGTATGGTTCATGTTAATATAAGTGCCGTGTTTCCTCAATTAAGACACTTGCCAGCTGACAGGCAGAGGAGTAAGTTGTGACATCTCAGTAGTGATCCTGCCTGAGCATGTGTGAACTTAGCTGTTCATCTGATTGTCACCTCATTGGTACTATTTGCATTGGTGACGGCATATGGAGTTGGTTTTTTTTTTTTTGCCTTTTTATTTTTAGTTGACATATAATAATTGTACATATTATGGGGTACAGAGTGATATTTTGATACATACATACAATGTGTAATGATCAAATCAATGTGATTAGCATAACCATCAATTCAAACATTTATCATTTCTTTGTGTTGGGAACATTCAAAATCCTGTCTTCTAGCTTTTTGAACATGTGCAATAAGTTATTGCTAACTATATCCACCCTACAGTGCTATAGAACACTAGAAATTATTCCTCTGACCTACCTATAATTTTGCATGTTAAACAACCTCTCCCTAATTCCTCTCACACCTACCCTTCCCAGCCTCTAACAACCGTAATTCTACTCTCTACTTCTATGAGCTCATTTTTTTAGCTCCCACACATGCGTGAGAACATGCAGTATTTATTTTTCTGTGCCTGACTTAATTCACTTAACATAATATCCTCCAGATTCATTTGTGTTGCTTAGAATGACAGGATTTCACTCTTTTTTATGACTTACTACTATTCCATTGTGTATATATATCACATTTTCTTTATCCATTCATTTGCTGATGGACATTAAGAATGACTCCATATCTTGGGCAAGGATTGTGAATAGTGCTACAATAAACATGAGGGAGCAGAGGTCTCTTCAATACACTGATTTCCTTTCCTTTGGATAAATACCTAGTAGAGGGATTGCTAGATCATATGGTAGTACTATTTTTAGTTTTTTTTAGAAACCTCCTTTCTATTCTCCATAGTGGCTGTACTAATTTACATTCCTACCAGCAGTGTATAAGAGTTCCCTTTTCTCCATATCCTCAGCAGCATTTGTTATTTTTTGTCTCATTGATAATAGCCACTCTAACTGGGGGGAGATGATATCTCACTGTAGTTTTGATTTGCATATCTCTGATGATTAGGAATGCTGGACATTTTTTTGTGTGTACTTATTGGCCATTTGTATGTCTTCTTTTGAGAAATGTCTGTTCAGATCCCTTGCCCATTTTAAAAATCAGATTATTTGTTTTTTTACTGTTGTTTGAATTTCTCACATATTCCGGATATTAGTCCCCTGTTGGATGAATAGTTTGAAAATATTTTCTCCCATTCTACAGGCTGTCTCTTCACTCTGTTGATTGTTTCCTTTGCTGTGCAGAAGTTTTTTAGTTTAATATAGCCTCATTTGTCTACTTTTGTTTTTATGACCTGTGCTTTTGTAGTTTTACCCATACAATCTTTACCTAGACTGATGCTCTGAAGCATTTCTCCTACAGTTTCTAGTCATTTTATACGGTTGGCTCTTGCATTTAAGTATTTAATTGAATTTGAGTTGAGTTTTGTATATGGTGAGAGATAGGGGTCTAGTTTCATTCTTCTGCATATGGATATCCAGTTTCTCAAATACCATTTATGAAGAGGATGTCCTGTCCCCCAATGTACGTTCTGGTCACCTTTGTGAAAAATCAGTTGGGTGTAAATACGTGGATTTAATTTTGGATTTTATGTTCTGTTCCATTGGTCTATGTATCTGTTTTTATACTACTACAATGCTGTTTTGGTTACTACTGCTTTAGAGTATATTTTAAAGTCAGGTAGTACGATGCCTTCAGCTTTGCTCTATTTGCTCAGTATTTCTTTGGCTATTTGGTATCTTTTTTTGATTTCAAATGATGGATTTGTTCTTACTTAAATTTTAACATCTTAAAATGCCTTCAGAAAAGATTGCCCTGTGGTGCTGCCCTGGAAACAAAGTCATTGTATATATAGGAGCTAGCCTGTCATATGCCTGGCAATGCAGCTATATACAATAGAAATGGCCAAGTCTTTCAGAAAAAAATCATAAAATTTGAAAGCTAACAGAGGTTGGTGTGAACAATTTCTGTGTCATTCAGGTATCAATATTTATCTATCAAAAGCTTTTAATCAAAGAATAAAGAAAATCAAAAGTTAACCAATGGAAAAACAACAAAAATCAAACAAAAAATAGATTAAACTCTAGTATTCTGTAGTAGTCTTAAAATTATACTTTCAGTCTTAAAAGTGATAGAGTTCAAGGTTATCAAGTCAGGTTATGAAAAGCACCATATCATTGTGATGTTAAAAGTATCGACCAATGGACAAAAGTGATTCGAAAGAATCCAAACATGGAAAAGGCTTGGTTAGATTCTCATATTTCTTTGCTTAACTTTGAGGATATCATTTTCTTTTTGTTGTCTTCCTCACTGGTTGCTTCTTCTATCTTCTCTGTTGCTTGTTCCTCACTTCCCCATACTCAAAATGTTAAAGAAGCGAAGTCCCTGTACCTCTTTTATCTTTCTACACCGACTCTCTACTTGGTCATGGCTAGTCTCCATAGTTTTGAATATCATATATTAACATATACTGACAAATCTCAAATTTGTAATTTTAGCCAAGATGTCTTCTGTGAACTCCAGACTCATTTATCCATCTTCTTACTCAACACATTTATTTGGATGTCTAATACGTATCTCAAAATTAACATTTCCAAAAATGAATCCTGATTACTTTCACCCGTTACTCAAATCTATTCTTCCCCAATATTTTACATCTTCTGGTTACTCAGACCAAAAACTTCAGAGATACTCTTTTCTCTTTCTTTCTATAATACCACTCCTGTAATCAATTTGGGTCTTCTTTCTAAATATATCTAGAGGTGACCAGTTATCACCCTTTCATCCTGACCACTCTGGTCCACACCACCATCATCCCTCTCCTGGACCACTGAAATAGCATCCCAAATGGGTTCCCTGTTTCCACTCTTGCCCACCCTCTTTGGTCTATAGAGAAGGCAAAGTGATATTTGTTTTCTTTGTTAAAAATCTTAAGTATTAAGTTACTAGCTAATAAATTAATTAATAATTATTCCTTTCAATAAAATACACAGATTTTAAGAGTAAAATTTGATAAGTTTTGACAAATGTGTACGTTCTTAAAACCATCTCAACCAAGTTAAAAAAAACATCTCTATCACCCTGGAGAGTTTCCCTTATAACCTTGTCCAGTCGATCATCTCCCAGAGGAAACCAGTGTTCTGATTCTTATCATCAAAGCTTAGTTTTGCCTGTTTCAGAATGAATGGGAACATACAGTATGCCCCCCCCTTTTTGGTACCTGGTTTCCTTTTGCACAGCATAATGATTACAAAATTCATCCATATTATTGAGTGTATTAGTAGTTCACCCCAGTTCACTGATAAGTAGTATTCCATTGTATAAACTTACTACAATTGGTTCATTATCTGTTGATGGACATTTGGGATTGTTTCACAGTTTTTAGCTACTATGAATAAAGATGCTATGAACCCTCTGTATAAGACTTTTTGTGAACCTATGTTTTTGTTATTCTTGGGTAAATACCTAAGAGTGGAATTTCTGGGTCATAGGTTAAATATCTTTAGTTTCATAAAACCTGCCCATTTTCCAAAGTGTTCTGCTATTTTACACACTAACTAGCAATGGATAAAAGTTCAGATTGCACTAGATACTTATAAGCCTCTGCCAGTGGGTTTTTGTTGTTGTTTGCTTTAATTTTAGCCATGGTTTTAATTCATCTTTCCCTAATAACTAATGATTGTAAACAGATTTTCATGTGCTTACTGGCCATTTGTATATCTTCTTTTTTGAAGTGTCTGTTCAAGTCTTTTGCCCATTTTTAAAGAGGGATCTTTTAAAAATATGTTAGATCCATCTTCTTACTCCTCTGCTCAGGGTAATCCAATAGCATTTCAGATCATTTAGTAAAAGCCAAAATCTTCACAACATCCACTAAAGCACAACACAATCTGCCACCGGGTAACTGTGCGAGCTCCTCTCCTGGTACTGCTCCATCTGCTCAGATGCTTCAGCCTCCTGGCATCCTGGAGCAACCAGTCCCCAGATCTCTCACAGCCTCCTGTTCCCTCTGCGGGGACTTTCTTGCCCCAGAGATCCACCTGCCTGTTCTCTCACTTGTTTTAGTGCCTTCTGGAATATTCTGCATAAAACAGAAACTCCATCTCCAGCATTCTCTATTCCCCTTATCCAGTTTTATTTTTTCCATAACGCTTACCATTAAGATGTTATAATTTTTAAATGTATTTTTTTACTTACTTTTGCCCCCCTTCCTCCTGCCTCCCTCGCTCTTTTTCCTTCCTTCCTGTTTTTTATTGTTTATATCTCTCTCTACCAAAACATAAGCTCTATGAGGACAAGAAATTTTAGCTCATTCATTTCACAACTCTTTTATTGACTACTGATTCCCAGATCCTAGAACAAATTTTTAACTCTCTAAAAGTATCGAGAGGACTATATATTTGGACTTTTTGCCAACTTAAACACACGAATTTTTAGTCTTCAACTGTATTTCTTTAAAAAGCTGCAAATGTATCTATTTAAGAGAAAAAAGAGCTTAAAACTGTGCCTCTAAATGCTACACTAAAATCCATGGGATTTTTTTTAAAGGTGACTGAGTAAACACGCGAGCCAAATAGATTTTCTAGAACAAAGTGAAAAATTATATGTGTACATGTATGTATTTCAATGTATACACACACCTTTATATACACACACACACACACGTAGAGAGATTCTGTTAAGTAAAGTAGTAATAAAATAGATACATAAACTAACCATTACTAAGTACTGACTATGTGCCAGGAACTGTTCTCCTCACAAGAATCCTATGAGGGACTATTCTCACTTTACAGATTAGAAAACTGAGGCTTAGAATATTTCAGTAACTTGTTCTATTCATACAGCTAGTCAGTCCCAAAGTCAGGATTTAAACTGTAGTATATTGTACCAGTTTGCCTAAATATTATAGATATATGTGTGTAAATTTAATTTGAATTAGAAATAGAACATTTAAGAGTGAAGTCTGTAATATAAAGAAAATGTAACAATTCTACCCTCTTGTAGATGCTTTTATAAGATTGTCATAATGTATGTATTTTTATAGTGTTTAAATTTTCTTTTTGTAACCATTAAAATAGGAAGACTATATGTATTATATATGTAAGTTATGAAACATAATAATGAAATGAACCCTCACGGAACTATTATACTATCCAGCTTAAGTAGTGAGCATTGCCACCCTGTTAAAGCTATCCGTGGACCGTTCCTCAGTCATTCAGTTCTATTCCTCACCAGAAGTAACCATCCCCTTGAATTGTGCACACATCATTCCTTCATTTTTCTTAGAAATTTTACCATATGAATGTGTCCCTAAATAATGTTATTTAGTTTACTTCTATGGGATCTTTCAAGATGGTATCACACTGTACACAGTCCTCTCTGGTTGTGTTTTGTTTTCTCACTAAATATTATGCTTCTATGATTCATCCATGTTGATGCACATAGCTGTGGTCATTGATTTCACTGCTGTATTGTAGGAACATACTAAATTTATTTGTTCATCCCTTTGCTGAATTCTTCTATCAGATGTACAATATAATATTTATACAAGGAGAGACAGAAATGATCAATAGGACCAAATAGAGAGCTTAGAGAAAAAGACCTCACCAGATCGTAACTTGAAATCTAACAAAAGTAAATTGCGTATCTGTAGGGAGAGGATGAACTATTCAGTAAATTGTGCTGAGATAACTGATTAATCTTAAACTCTACCTTACATTACACATGACAAAAAATTGTAGCTGGACCAAAACCTGTGAAAAAGCAAACCCCTAAGACTTGAAGAAGACAATATATAAGAGTATCTTCATGAGGGCCCTGTCAGCAAAAAGAAAATTATTTTTGCCGACACAAAAAATGCCAACCATAAAGGGAAAGACTGATAAATTCTATCTAAGTAAAAGTATGAAATTCTTTTCAAAGGATATCATAAAGAAAATAAAAGAAAAGCCACAGACCCTTGTAAGATATTTAGAACACATTACCTTTAATTATGGATTTCTTTATTAAGTATAGTCCTATTTTCCCTGAAATAGTCACAACTTGAGTGCCTTAATCTTGTTTCTTTGTCTCTTTCTTCCTAGAGCTTGGAAGAGTAGATATTCAATACACTGTTGATTAACAAACTTTTATTTTAGGCTATTTTCTGTTGCAGGATATGTAAAATTTTACCTTGCTTTAAACAAAGGCTACTAACTATAGGTGGCATTGTTGTAACATATATCATGCTCTCAATTACCTGTATGACAGCAAAGACTGATACTAGTAAAACTTCATTTAAGTTTTTTAATTCAATTGGACGAGAAGGTCATCGACACTTCAGTAATTGCTATTGAAAACCATTTGGCTAAAAGAGAAAAACACACACATATATATACACACAAAATAAATTGTGACATAATCTTTACCACAGATTATTCATTTCAAAAGAATTATCTAGGATGACTCTTGTTATAAGATCATTATAGCAATTATTTTACCTAAGAAATGTTTTGATAATTGTAAACCAGTAGTCAAACATGACATAATTAATACGATCGAAAGAAAGAAAAATTATCAGTGCTTTCTTCTCCTTTTTTTCCTAACTGCAAACAGAAAGTCTAATCTTTAAGTTTTGTTCTTATTATGGAATAAACACAAAGAAAAGTGAACAAAGCTAAAGAGAGGAAGAAAGTGCTTGGGAGAATCTGGGAGCAGCCCCCCTAATACAGCTGGGACCATGGCTGGCAGGATGGTGACCTCAGTGTGAGGCCCTGGCATTGTCTGTCCAGAGACTGCTGAATGCTTGGGACCTGGTTATTTTCTCAAACTAGAGACCTCTAGTAACATTTTTGAGTTTTTCTGCTTTCCTCTCTATCTTCATTCCAAGACAGGGCTTAGTGTAGCTAAGTGCCTAAAATTCCCTTGTCTGTGAATGTTTAAAATGTGTTCCCACTTGAAAACATGGCAAAGACCAGGGTGTGAATGAACATCTCAGACTACAAATTTAATCTGTAAAGTCCTGCATCTGTTGTCTCATCCATTAGATGGTGGGTTCCCACAAATAGGGACCTTTTCCTTTTTATTTTTTCCTTTGCTGACTTACACAAGTCATTATTAGTCTAACAAATCCTGCTGCTAAAAATGAAAGCTAACACAATGTCAGAATGTATGAAATACATTATATGGGAACCATTGAAATCTAGTCATTTTAAAGCTGTCTAAAAAGACACTGTATTTCAAGGCTTCATAATATTACACATGGAAAACTCAGAGCCCAGAAACGAACAGTGAAAATGAACACAGGTGCAGAAAATAGCAACTGAGAAAACATATACATTAATATGAAAAGATGGTGATAAGCTAAAGGAAGAACTAGGTAGAATATCATTCTTCCTGCTACAGATGGTGGCTCCTAATATTGTGAAAACAACTTTGGGCTTAGAAACCCAAACACCTGGGTTTGAGACCCATCTGTGTCACGTACAAAGCATGTGACTCTGAATAAGTTCTATAATTTCTCTTGGCTGTTTTGTGAAAGGGGAGGGAATAATACTCAACTCACCGAGTTGTTCCAAGATTTAATGAGGTGACGTACTTAAAACACTTTGTAAACCGTGAGGCACTAAGTAAGTGTGATTCATCTACTTAAAGAATAATTATCAAAACAGATTCTCCCTGAGGAAAGAACAAAAGGAAATGGGTTTATTAAATTACATGGAAAGGGATTTATATTAGGCAGCAGGACAAGCACCTTGACTATGACATTGATTACAAGGGAAGGGACAGAGTTGCTTTCTGACGTTATAAACCACCACTGCTTAAGAGAATGAAAACAATCTGGCCTGGAGGAAGAAACAGAGTATGCGACACTTTCTGGCACTGCTCTGGATAACTATTGGGCTCAAAGTTAATAAAATTCATTAGCCATCTCGGTTGTCCAAAGACAGCCTTAAACCATGTTTCTCGAGGTCCTAAGGAATCTAACATGAAATCGTGTAATTCTAAAGCATTTGCAGGCTCTCTCTTGTAAAAGTTGAATGAAGACCTGTTTATCTCCCTCCATTATTCCCAAAGGAAGCTTTTTTAAATGAGCCACCAACCTATAAAAAAAGTAATTTGATGATATTTTGCCAAATACTAAGCCATGCAGGGGTGTCCTCAGGGACACCAAGGGAAGAGGAAAATCACATTAAGCTCTCCGATTCCTCCCACCAGGGACATCAGGGACCCACTCTGTGCAGGACTCTATAAGTGCTGGGAAGACAGAGGAGAAGCTAGGCCGGGTGCGGTGGCTCACACCTGTAATCCTAGCACTCTGGAAGGCCGAGGCGGGCGGATGGTTTGAGCTCAGGAGTTCGAGACCACCCTGAGCAAGAGCGAGACCCCGTCTCTACTAATAGAAAGAAATTAATCGGACAACTAAAAATATATAGAAAAAATTAGCCGGGCATAGTGGTGCATGCCTGTAGTCCCAGCTACTCAGGAGGCTGAGGCAGAAGGATTGCCTGAGCCCAGGAGTTTGAGGTTGCTGTGAGCTAGGATGACACCACGGCACTCTAGCCCAGGCAACACAGTAAGACTCTGTAAAAAAAAAAAAAAAAAAAGAAGCTAAAGCAGCCTCATTCTCTGCCTCAGAGTCTCAGTCTAGTGGGAGACTCAGACATTACTCAAAGCCACATTATGCAAAATAAGTGAAAGTGTACAATAAAGGGATTTGACTGACACAGAGAAGTCAGGTTAGGCTTACTTAAGGATGGGAAGATGGAGCAGATATCTGAGAAAAAGGGTACATCTTAACCAGACAAAGATAGAACTTGGAGATTTCTACGCAGAGAGAGCAGCTTAGCAGTCCTGTGGCAAAAAGGAGTCTAGTGGGTCCAAGGACCTATAAGAAGGCCACAGGACAGGTGCGATGAGGGGTGAGACGAGATGTGACTGGTGAGTAGGGCCAGACTAAATGGGACTTTTAGGCCATGTCCAGGATTTTGGTCTTTATCCTCAGAGCAAAGTGAAGTCACTGGCACAATGTAGGTGAAGAGAAAAGTAAATCATAGAGCAAACCTAAGAATGGCACGTGGAAGGGATAAGGGCTGGCCTTAACTGCTTGGCAAGGAAAGGGATAAAAGATAACCGGATGCTTTCTTCAGTCCCAAGTGTGCTACCAGCAACGTTATCCACCCCGTGCCAAACGGTACTGTGTAGCCTGATCCCATCCCATGGGCAACTCTGATGAGCAAGACTTTTGCCCCCACAGAAGCTGATGATGGGCCACGGGGAGCATTTCCTAAAATGGAATGTGTGTACAGCGGGGTGAGGGTGGCAGCTGACACCGAATATGAATCTGCATGTGTCTACCTAACCCTAGAGGTAAACCTGGAAGGAGACAGCATCACCCAAACTTCCTCCTTCTTTCCCGTCGAGATAATGGCTCTCTGTATTAAAAATGCTCTATTAGTAGTTCTGTATTTATAAAAGGAGAAGAGAAGATAAAAAAAAAAAAAACCTCTGGCAGGGAAATAATAACAAAATGTATGATCCACAGAGGTGGTGGGAAGATATAATGTTATTTTACATATTTGATATAGAGCCTAAATTAAGCCATAGAAAAGAGGCCATGAATCTTCACTGCCTCATTATCAAGCCTCCCTAAACCTCGAATACAGAAAAATACATTTCATAAACAAAGACCCAATAGGATTTTAATAGTTCAATAAATTTCACAGACATTTGCACTAATCACATTTCATTACATTTTTTTAAAAGAAATTCCATTTGATGGAGAGTTAGATGTTGAAAAAGGGTACAAAATATCTTTTGGGGAGTTAGTTTTTCACTAACCATGAAAATGTGGACAAGTCAAATATTATGCAACTGAAAAGTTACACATACGCCTTTTTTTCCTATTCCTGGACCTCATTGTGTCAAGTGTCAATCTCCGAAGTCCCTCATGACACTTTTTTTCTCCAAACCATCCTGACCCAAATGGCAGGGAATTTAGATTTCAATTTGAGTTGTCAACCCTAAGGTCCTCTATGATCCTGGATGCCTTTCAACAGCTCCATTTTTTCAATGCGAAGACGAATTTTCTAATGCAAGTTTCCGTCTATTCATTACTGATTTGATTGAAGACCCTCCAGTTTGAATGCCATCACCACAATCATCTCATAGCCAGAGAAAGAAATAAATTCATCCAGTACTACCTGTAAACCAGGGCAACAGGGGCCCTGCACTTTAGCAGACCTTCCTGTGGCTTTGCCCTTCTTCATGATATGAGAAGTCTACAGGGTCAAGACCCTTGAAGTACCTGGAACCCTGGAACTCCTTACCCAAGTGATCCTGGGCCCACTCCATGCCTGAATCCATCCTCCCAGTGGCTGACTGTTCTATCATATACACTCCTAGGCCTGAGGGGAGGCCAAAGAGCAGTTATTTGAAAGCGACATGAGTATGTAGACTAGGGCATTTGCACAGGTGTGCACAGGTACTTTGAAATGTTGGAAGGAGCTGATAGTGGAAAGAGAAGGGAGTCAGATGAGGCGTTGGAAGCTGAGAAATAGTACTGTCCTGTTGCTATGTCCTGGTGCACTACTCCAAGAAGTCTGAGGATTCTAAATTAGAACTTGGCCTTCCAGGTCATTCTGAACAGTGCTTCCCAAAATTTAATGGGCTAACAAAATACCTGGAGGTCTTGTTAAAATGCAGATTCTGATTCAGTAAATCTTGGGTAGGGCCTGAAAGTCTATATTTCTCATGAGCTCCAAGATGATACTAACACCGCTGGTATGTGGGCCACACTTAAAGTAAAAAGGATCATAAAGGTATAGTCGTCAATGTAGAAGAATAGGACATATTTTATTTAACAATTTGTTAGCTTGATTTGTAGCTTTTAAACAACTGTGGTACCTAGGTCTCTGTTTGTATTGTACCCTGGTCTTGCAAATGTTAGGGAAATCCTGCATTTCTGTTTCACCAAAGTGACCTGCCCATTTCCATAGAAATCTCATTGTAAGGGAAGAATTAGTTTGGAGTACAAAGTCTCACCAAAAGATTATTTGTATCCATTCATTTTGCTTCTAATGATGCACCGGATAGTGGCTAGTTGCTCATGCTGTCCACAGACACAAATTCTGCTACTGTGAGCAAAGTAAGGATTCACCCTGCATTAGTGCAGACAGGTGAGTAGCGTGGTGCCAGCTAGTTACTTAACTGCACTATTCCTGAGCCCTCGAGGTTCACCTCTAATTGTGAATGGTCATCTGTAAACAGAAACTGGGATATCAAGATCAGGAGAGCAGAACCTGCCACTCCTACGAGGAAGATGTACATCTTCAGTGGATGCAGGCTCACCTGTCAGTACACCCTTCCTTCCACACCCTTCCTCCCTCATCGTGCTCAACTTTCTGGCTCTAGTTTCCTCCCTCCAGCATCTTCCTGAGGTCCCAGGGAACCTCAGTCTACTTCTCTGAGCAAAACAAGTCCGAGCTTCTGCCCCTGCCTCTAAAATTCTATATTGCAAATTCCACCGTACACAAAAGGCCTTCCAGCTGCCCAAACCCAGCCACTCTACACAGGGTGGTTGCTTTTATAAGCAATAAAAATATACACACACAAAAACGAAAAGGATAGAATCCTAAACTCTTAGGTTTACCTTATTTCTTTCTGGCTGGCCCTAACTTGCATCTCAGGCCACACCTCTCAGCACTCCAGACTGTGTGCACACCCACTGAAGCTAGGCTACTTGAATTTTCTTGAATAAGACCTTACATTTGGGCTTGCTTTCTACTTTTAAAAAAAATATAGACTTTATTTTTTCAGAATAGTTCTAGTGTCATAGAAAAATTGAGAGGAAGGTACGGAGACTTCTTATATCATCCCTGTCTACCCTCTACATACACAGCCTCCCCGACTATCAGTATCCCCCACCAGAGTGACATGTTTGTTACAATTGAGGAACTTACATTGGCACATCATTATTACCCAAAATCTACAGTTTGCATTAGGGTTCATTTTTGGTACTGTATATTATAAGGGCATGGATACATGTAATAACATGTATCCATCAGTATAATATCATACGGAATAGTTTCATTGCCCTAAAAATCCTTTGTACCCCACCTATTCATCCTGGCCCTCAACCTCTGGCAACCACTGATCTTTTTACTGTCTCCATAGTTTTCTGCCCTTTCCAGAAGGTCATATAGTTGAAATCATACAGTATGTAGCCTTTTCAGATTGGCTTCTTTCATTTAGTAACTACTTAAGTTTCCTTCATGTCTTTTCATGACTTGGTAGCTCATTTATTTTTAGCACTGAGTAGTAATCCATTGCCTGGATGCACCACAGTTTATTTACCCACTCACCTACTGAAGGACATCTTGGTTGCTTCTAAGTTTTGATGATTATGAATAAAGCCATTATAAACATCTGTGTGCAGGTTTTTTTGTGGACACAAGTTTTCAGATTATTTAGGTAAATACTAATGAGCATGACTACTGGATCATATGGTAAGAGTATGTTTAGTTTTGTAAGAAACTGCCAAACTGTCTTCCAAACCAAAGTAGCTTTACCATTCTGCACTCCTACCAGCAATGAATGAGAGTTCCTGTTGCTCCACATCCTCACCAGCATTTGATGCTGTCAGTGTCTTAGATTTTGGCCATTCTGATAGATGTGTAGTGGTCTCTCGTTGTTTTAGTTAGAAATTCCCTAATGACATACGATATTAAGTGATTTTTCATATGCTCCCTTGCCATGTGTGTATCTTCTTTGGTGAGGTGTCTGTTCTAGTCTTTTGCCCATTTTTTAATTGGGTTATTTCTTTCCTTATTGTTGAATTTTAAGAGTTTTTTGTATATTTTGGATAACAGTTCTTTTTGAGATATGTCTTTTGAAAAATATTTTCTCCCAGTCTGTGGCTTATCTTCTCATTCTCTTGACAATGTCTTTCACAAAGCAGAAATTTTTAATTTTAATGAAGTCCAACTTATCAATTATTTCTTTCATGAAATGTGCTTTTGGTACTGTATCTAAAGAGTCATTGCCATACCCAAGGTCATTTACGTTTTCTCCTATGTTATCTTCTAAAAGCTTTACAGTTTTGCATTTTACATTTAGGTATATGATCCATTTTGGGTCAATTTTTGTGAAGGGTGTGAGATCTGTGTCTAGATTGACTTCTTTGCATCTGGATGTCCAGTTGTTCTAGCACCATTTGTTGAAAAGACTGTCTTTTCTCCATCGTATTTCCTTTGCTCCTCTGTCAAAGATTAGTTGATTATGTTTATGTGGGTCTATTTCTGATCTCTCTATTCGGTTCTATTAGTCTATTCTTTTGTCAAAACAAGACTGTCTTGATTACTGTCACTTTCTAGTAAAGTAGTGTCACTCCTCTGACATTTCTTGTTCATTACTGTTTTGACTATTCTGGGTCTTTTCTTTTGCTTCTCTCTATAAACTTAAGACTCCGTTGGTCAATATCCACAGAGTAACTTGCTGCAAATTGATTGGGACTGCATTGAATCTATACGTCAAGTTGGGAAGAACTGACATCTTGACAATATTGTGTCTTCCTATCCATAAACATGTAATATCTCTCCATTTATTTAGTTGTTCTTTCATCAGTGTTTTGTAGTTTTCCTTGTGTGGATTTTGTACAGATTTTGTTAGATTTTACCTAGAATTATACCTAGATTTTTACTTTTAAGTGCTTATGATACAACACCAAAGGTATAATTCATGAAAAAATAATCTATAAGCTGGACTTCATTAAAAATTTCTGCTCTGTGAAAGACACTGTCAAGACAATCAGAAGACAAGCCACAGACTGGGAGAAAATATTTTCAAAAAGCATATCTGATAAAGAATTGTTACCCAAGAATATCGCCTTCTACTTTTTCTTCTGCAAATTTTCTCCCTCTCCTTCTGCTCTTCCCTCTCCCTAGGCTAACTCCTACAGAACCTTAAGGTCTCAGAGTACCCATTACTTCGGGAAATCTTTCTTAAGCATATATTTAATCACTCACTGATTCACCCATGCATTTATTTAAAAATACATATGGCATATCTACTATGTCTACTAGTGTTATTCTGATCTCTGAGAAAATGGCAGTGACAGTTTTCTACTCTCATAGAACTTATATTCAAATGAGGGGAAACAAATGTAAACATAGAAAATCTTTCTGGTATCACTAACCCACATGAGTGGAGATACTCATTAAGTACTGACTGAATGAGTAAGTGAATAAATGAATGAATGTTGAAGTTCTCTGTTCCTTACGGTGTCCAAGGAACTTTATTTTCGGTTAAGATTTTTCTTCCAGCAAATTAAAAAAAAGAAATAGAGGATCTCTTTTATGTTTCTACTGACTGCAACCCTTGATCTAATTCAGTGGTAAGCTCACCTTCAGTGCCTGATAAATACTTACATGATTCACTGGCTGATGCTTTAGGAACCACCTTTTGGACTAGTGGCCCTTCTATAGAAATCTGCAAGCAAGAATGTTATGTCTAAGATGGGGGATGCCTTTCAAAACTGATGTATATGAATTCCCTTGACTCTGAGGGGAAGAGGAAGAGGCACATCAAAGAATCATCTCCTTCCTTATTACAAATTGAAATTTCTCACTCTCCCCACCCCAGATTTTAATTCAAATAGCCACAAGCCCATAACCTATCATCAGAGTCAGGTTCAACTGGATCACTTTAGGCAGAAAAAAGCTGAGAACCACCAGCAACACTGTCAAAGGCACCAAAGGTTTACTATCAACTGGAATATCCACAAATAAAAATGAAGATGAGAAAATGCATCACTAAAAATCTAATGTGCAGTTGGCTAAATGATAAACCAATTTGAATTAGTGAATACTAATTGAAAAACTGCATGACAAAGTATTTTCCCATTAAAGCAGGAATTTGCTAAAGGCATTTTCAATTATTTATCATGCTTCAGTAAAAAGCTGCACTCATTCTAACAATATAGTGTCTTCTTCAACTTTGCCTACTCATCAAATTTTTAGCACACTGGCTACCTAGTCCAAATGACCTTAAAAATTATATGCCAGTGACCTTGACAATGTTCTTCAATTTTTATGAGGTTCTTTTTTTGCCTCTACAGTCCTCATACCTAACTGAACAGATGCTTTTAACTTGAGAACCTAATTATTATCTAGGAGTGTTAATATTTTTAACCTTATCATGGTCTATCTGCATCCCAGAAACTCACAGTTCACTGTACTTTCCTAGACAAGTAGAATATTTAGAAGTTTTGACCATATAAAAGGACATTTTAGATGAAGGACTATGTCCCTTTGAGGTTCACAAATATTTGAATGTCCTTTCAATTGCTTAGATAACGTACTCTTCTCAAAATCAGGGCAGAGGTGACTGCTGGGAGCCAAAATTGTGAATTCCAAGCCTACAGGGAAGGGAATATATCTGGAACATAATACCCTGTTGGTGCTCAATAAATGTTTATTAATGAGCCCCATTTTTTGACCCAGGCACAGAGAATAAATCCAAGGAAGGAAGATTATGCAAATAGACAGAAAGGTCACCCAGCCCTACATGGGGTGTGGCCCAGGGTGGGGGCAGGACCAAGTCATTCATGTGACAAGACATTCTCCTGGGTGTGTTAATGTGACCTCTACAACCGCCATTCCAATAGGTGTCTATTTCATTATAAAATAATGTAGAAGAACATTTCAGTCAGTGACTGCAGAAAATCCTATTTGGGGAAAAAAAAGATGGTTCTCTCTTCACAACAGCTTAAAGAGATTTTTGGGCCAGAACACTCTTAATGGAGAATGGAATAGTGAAGAACAGAATCAAAATGACACCTATAAGAATCATTAGTAATTGGAATGTACACCTTGTATAATTGCAGGATAGAGGGAAAGTGCTCATGAAGCCAGGTTTAAAAATATCTTTACAGTGGACAGATTTATTATGAAAGTAATATGTTAGAAAGAAGCATAAGACTGGAAATTCATGTCATACAAACTGGTGACTTTAGGCATATTCACCTTCTCTGATATAAAACAGAAAAGCTATGAAACAGTTACCAAAATGCCTTAGAAGATTCACCTGTTCTTTCTACCCTATACTGCAGAGAAAAATGTCTGTGTGATTTGGCACCAGTCATTAGCTATTTAAAATTATTGTTTTTAATCTAGTAAGTAAAGTCGAAATTTGCAATGGTTTATTTTAATAAAATATTTATGATGATTCAGGAAAACAGCTAAATAGCTCTGATCTGAAAATGAACAATGAAACTGAACTAAATTGATCTCTCTCCAGTAGGACACACAGCTCAAAACACACATAAAAGACTGACACATCTAACATTAAACTATATTTCACAGACATTCTCTTCTTTTAATTGAAATCTTATCTGGGGTGAAGATTATCTCTTTTCCTTCAGCTACGTTAATCTTTTCTAGCCTGAAGTCCCATAACTTGTGAATTATTAAACAATCATATTTGTAGCAGCAAATTGATTTCTGAGAGATTCCATATTGATCGAGATATTCAAGACTAATGATTTTGAGGTTAAGGTGTTTAGATATTATTACCTCTGATGAACTAAATTGGTAGGGGTTTTCTTCTATTTATATTATTTTCCATAAATAGATATTTTAACTTGCTTTTAAGCCTTGAATCCACCTGTCAAACCAAAAGGTGTGCCAGTTGGCTTTCTCAACTGCCAAAGCACCTAATATGCTAAAATGATGCCAGTTGTTGCCCGCATTCATAAAAAGGTGGTAACTGTGATAGATTAGTCAGCTGGTCAGCAAGCTAACTATCAGGGGTCAAAGTCATCATTATAATTGTTGGTTAGGCTAATTAGTCTTGCCCTGTTGCAGTAATTCAGGAGACATCCCTAAACCACAAATAATTGCCAATGGGTCACAAGAGAACCACTGGATGAGAGTGCAGTGGCCAAAACTGGGTAAATTAGAGCTGATGCAGTGGCTCGAGCTTGTCATCCCAGCACTTTGGGAGGCCAACATGGAAGGATTGTTTGGGGCCAGGAGTGCATAGACCAGCCTGGACAACACAGCAAGACCCCCATCACTACAAAAAATTTAAAAAATATTAGCTGGGAACACAGGTGTGTGCACACCTGTAGTCCCAGCTACTTGAGAGGCTCAGGTGGGAGGATCCCTTGAGCCCAGGAGTTCGAGGTTGCAGTGAGCTATGATGATGCCACTGCACTCTAGCCAGGGAAAAAGTGCAAGACTTTGTCTCAAAAATATAAATAAATAAATTATTTAAAAATTTTAAAAAATGTACTACACTATAGGTCAGCACCTCCATCTTCATATGCAAAAGATAATCCATGTGCACATACTCCAACAGCACATCACAGTGTTAGAGATGCACTGATCCAGCTCCTCAAAGGACTGTCTGGATTACTGAAATGCTGGGACCCCGTAAGCCATGGACCCAGCGCTTTAATAAGGAGGATTATCTTTAAGATACCAATTCTGCAGGATACCTGAGTTATAGTATCTGCTCTGCCATTGACTGGCTACATAAACTTGGTCAGAGTATTTAACACCACCAGGCCTCTGTTATTTAATCTGAAAGATGAGATAACACCTACTGCTTAAGTTCCACTGGAACAATGTAAATAAAAGCTTTTGAATTTTTAAAGTACAGTGCAGATGCACATATACGTTTTTGTTACTCTAATTGATACTACAGTGAGAGATTATCCAAGGTTTTGAAGGTAGTGGAGAGAGAGCCTGTGATTCAAAGATTTTCTTTCTCTCTTGTCCCACGTCTAAACCATCACCAAATCCTGTTGGTGCTACCTGCAATGTGTATCCAGAGAATCCAATCACTTCTCCCCACCTCTGTGTCTACCTCTAGAGTCCAAGCCACCATGCCCTGCCTACATGACTGTACCAGCCTCCTAACAAGGTCCCCTGCTTCTGCGCTAGCCCCACTCTAGTCTATTTTCTAAGCAGCTGCTGGAATGATATTTTAAAAATTTAAGTAAGATCATGTCCCACCTCAAAGTCCTATAAATGGTTTTATCTCATTCAGAGTAAAAGCTGTAACTGTGGCAGTGGCCTAATGAGCCTACATGCCTTTCCCTGCCCCCGTTTCTCCTCTGACATCACCTCTCACTGTTCTCTCCATGTACTTCACCCCAGGCCTAGTGCTGTCCTTGCTTTCCTTTAACATGCCAGACACCCCTTCCACAGAATGTTTGTACCTGCTATTCCCATTCCCTGGAATAGTCCCCTCCCAGACATTCACACAACCACTCCCTCCACTTCTTAGGCTCTTCTGGTAAATGTCATCTTCCTGGTAGAGCCTTTCCTGACCACCCTATTTAAAACTACAACCCAATCCTTCTCCTTTCATTCTATTCTTTCCATCATCTGACATACTCTCTATTATCCTTCTTTATGAGTTTAATTTCTTGCTAGAATGTAAACTCTATGAGAGCAGTGGCTCTGTCTCCTTTGTTCAATGTTGCATCCTCAGTGCCCAGAGCAGTGCTGGACTCATGTATATACGTTAAAGAAAAAAAGGATGAATGAATGAACTCCAAACCTAGCTACTCTAACACCTTTCTTGATTCCGATGAACCAGCAAGGGTAATCCTAAGTTACTTTCAAAAACTATGTTGACATAATTGTCCCCACCTCACTAGTTACATATAACATTGCAAATCAGTCACAAACCCTGGTGTAACTCTTGAGCTTAAAATTAAAGTAGAAAGAGATTATCATCATAATTAGAATCATTATCATTAATATTTCTGTTTATTTAGAGAACAGAAGTAGGTAACTTTCAATTATGTTCATCTTTCAAAACATCTTGCTAATTAGGGAGACTATAGTTAACAATAATTTATTATGTATTTCGAAACAGCTAGAAGAGAAGAATGGTAATGTCCCCAACACAAAGAAAAGGTAAATGTTTGAGGTGATGGATATCCCAATTACCTGATCATTACACATTGTATACATGTATCAAAATATCATGTGTCCCCCCAAAATGTGTAACTATTATATATCAATTTTAAAAATCTTGCTAATTGACTTGAGCCTCTGAAATTCCTGATCTGCCAATAACCAGGACCTGACTCTCGCGGGTATTCATTTTCTAAAGGGAAAAAAGAAGCAATAAAAAGATCTCAGTGTTTCTGAAACTGAGATTCATTATTTTTATTCCTAAACCACACATACATTAGTCTCCAAAGTTCTCAGGGTAAAAAATAAAAAGGCTGGTTTATAATTTTTTAAACAGAAAAATGGGCAGCAGCACTTTAAAACTTCTCAGTTGGAAAGGGATATGTTTGGTCAATGATCTATTTTTATTTCTGCTCTGCTGTTTCTCAAGGAGTCCAATGACAAGGACCTGTCCTTCAAAGTTTTAGTCTGTGGGCACAGAATTAGCATTTTCAATTACTTTCCCTGGATGAAGTATACAGGTCTCTCTCCCTCCCCACCCCCAGCTTTCTCTCTCTCATTCTCTCTCTTCCCTCGGAGGATAAGGAGGGCAGTTTCTGGGTTACCCTTCCTTTTGTGGTTTTTTTTTCCCCTAGAATTTTCTCAGCAGGCTACAAACATACTTTAAAAAGTAATTTATGTATTTTTTTTCCAAAAAAATAAGAACGGTGTATATAGAATGTAAAGATCATATGATGTCTGCTTACACTGTTGACGCTGTTTTAGTTAACAAATTTGTTTTATGTCATTCTTAATCAACAGACATATATTTTTGTTACTCCTATTGATTCTGCAGCAAAGCCAGTTAATGTTATTATCTTGGATAGTATACTCAGAACAGATACGCTTACAGACATTTTTAATAAAAACAAACATCAACTGGGAACTCAGAAATGAGATCAGATTGCTTTATCAACCAAAGAACAACCATTGTTCTATTTCATAGTCTTCTTTCAACCTTTTTAAAAACAACAACCTGGTCAGATCAAGGGCAGATACGGAACAGGGAAGACAAAAAGAAGCAATTTCTGTTTAATATTTGGTAAAGCCAGTATCCAAAGGAGGAAAACCAGAAAGTATGGAAAGCCAGGTGCAAGGGTTGAGCTCAGGTGATGGAAGCCATAAATTCTTCTATCGTGATGCAGTTGCCCTGCCAATTCGGCAGATGATCTTGGAGGGCCTTTCCTTTATTCTGGCTCTGGTCTCCGTTAAGTCAGAGAAATAAATGATTCTCAAGCACTTTGGAAATATACAGTGCTCACTAAAAAGGCACTCAGAATACTGAAAGTATTCACTTCATTCTCAACCTTTATATTAATATAATTCTGCAGGTCTACTTGTAAGACCTGAGGGGAGGTGGTAGAGACAAATAGGTAGTCTGAGATATAATCTCTTTGATTGCAAAGAGACATTTTTAACGAAGGACATTAAGAAACAGGCAACTAAAGTGAATAACCAGGACCTCTCCCATGCCAGTGGGAAAGGACCTTCTTTGTTGAGCACCTACACATGCCAGTTTCCTATAAGAGTCTTTACACACACATCATTTGAAGGAACAGATCCCCAGGACACATCCTCTAACCCTTCTACCCCAAAAAGCTCAGCATCAAATTGTCTTAACCTATGAGAAAGACTTCAAAGAGGACTGCTTTCCATGACAGATCCAACCATCTTCTAAACATCCACAAGCTACACGATTCTCCAGGGGCCGAAGTCTTCTTCAGAGCAAGTTTTGCAATTTATCTAATGCTTAATAGAAACTTCCAATCCAAGCTTCTTGGAAAGGTGTATCTAACAAAATTGCTAATTAAGTGCTTTGTTAATATAAAAAAATATGAACAAATTTTTAGTTACTGAAGAGGTATAAATGTGAAAAACACAAATCACTTTAATAACTCTCATAACTTACTTCAAGCTATATGTATATGTATGTATATAAGTGTATATATATGTATAACTCAGTATATCAAAGTAGAAAATGTCCCTAAATATGTGTGCGTGTGTATAAAAATGATGACTCCCCTTCCCTTATTCACTTCTAGCCTCCCTAGCTTAAGATAAAAATAAGTTGGAGAGAATTATTAATAAATAACTAGGTTGCTACTCCATGAGGTTGCAAATGTTTAAGCTATTAGGTGAATCTCTAAACCATATCTGTGCCATTGGCTGTTTTATTAAGTTTACCTTTAGCAGGTGCAACCTTCATAACCCAGTGTCTCCATTGGTCTGACATTTACCTGGCAATATGTTTTTAAAGCAATAGCCTTCAGTGTTAAACACCTCTTAATTATGGGCTCACTGAACAAAGGTAGCATTCACCTCTTCATTTTACAAAGACAGCAGTGGTACCAATTTTTATTTGTAGGAACCTAACTGCCAGTTAGACTCATTTTTATTACGCTTCAATAATGAGGTTTGTGTTTTGTTTTATGCTTAAACGATGGACTGTGCTCAAACGAGTCTGTCTTTCTGTATTATGCTTATTACTTTCATAAGGAAGGGGAAAGAGGAGGAGAGTTTAGGGACATTCTATTCCATATGTGGCCTAAGTCAAGTACACTAGAGGAAAAATAAATGGATCTGGAGCTTTCCCTCTGTCTCTATTCATTTAATTATGGTGGACCCCACAGTAAGCAGCATCTAGAACAGAGATGGAGTCATTTCCGTTCTTATACTCTGCTCAGTACCCTTTATGTTTATATTTACAAAAAAGTGAAAACCAGTAGAAAAATCTCTTTCCTTCCCTCTCTCCCTTTCTCTATCTCTCTGTCTCTCTCTCTCTCTCTCTCTCCCTGTTCCTTTCTTAGAAATCCTGAGAATCTTATCGGAGCAAGAAATTACATACTTGCTCCATTATTGGCTTAAAATTTTTTTTTTTAGCAGAAACTTCCTTTATCATCCTCTAAACTAGCACATTTCCTCTAGGGTATTGGACCTATCAGTCAAGCCCTTAAGAGTCAAGTTCTAATGCAACCCAAAGAGGAAAAATCCTTACAAATTAGAGATGAACACAATCAAACAAATCTTCCAGTGAAAACTTACAGAATTTTTTAAGCTTAAGATGTGAGGTGGACTAAATTTTAAAAGTAAATTTTTAGCTACACATATCATCTTTATTTTATTTTATATTTGTAGAGCACTTTCTCAAACCCTTCTACATAGAATGTGACAGCTGGGAAGCACCTTAAAGATAACCCCTCACTGACTGGAGGAAATAGAAGCATAGAACATAAGTACACGGCCCCTTGTTCCCCAGTTGGCTGGTGCCTAGGACTCCAAGAACCCAAGTGCCCTGACTCTCTACCCAGCATTCTTTCTTCTGGGCACCATTTATTATGCCAACCTCCTGAGTTGATGGGTGAGAGTAATTAACCAATTGGATTGCTATGGTTTGAATGTCCCCACCAAAACTCATGTTATCATTTAATCGCTACTGTAACAGGATTAAGAGGTGGGGCCTTTAAGAGGTGGTTAGGCCATGAGGGCTGTGCCCTCATGAATGAATTAATGCTGTTAGGTGGGAGTGGGTTAGTGAACTTGGGAGTAGGTTCCTAATAAAAAGGGTGAGTGTGGCCTGATTGCCTCTTTTTCACACGTGCTCTCTCGCCTTTCTGTGTCTCTCATGGGATGATGCAGCAAGAAGGCCTTCAACAGACATCAGAGCCATGTTCTTGGACTTCCCATCCTCTAGAACTGTGAGAAATAAGTTTCTTTTCTTTGCTGATTACTCAGTCTGTTGTATTCTGTTGTAGCAGCAGAAAACAAAGTAAGACGTGGATGAATGGGGAAAGTGAGACAGAGAGGCCATTTGCTTAACCGAGGGTTGGCAAAGGACTTCAGTGGGCCAAATCCACTTCCTCCAACTTCCACCCTCCCTCCCCTACCTGCTTTTTAAAATAAAGTTTTTTACTGAGACAAAGCCACACTCATTCATTTGCATATTACCTAAGGTTGCTTTTGCACCATAAGGGCAGAGCTGAGCAGTCGTGGCATGGAGACCACATAGCTGGCAAAGCGGAAAATATCACTATCTGGCCTTTACAGAACAAGTTTGCTGGTCTCTAACCTAAGGTATACAGATAGTTCAAAATTGGCATTAGAATCCAGATCTTCTAACTCTTTTCGCATGGAGAATAAAATGTAACCTACTGAATATTGCTTGAGTCTATCAGGCCTCTCCAACGCCCACAGGCACTGTACCAGTTCACACCCGCATAACCCCATCCAGGACCACTGCAATGGCTCTAGTCTTGAGCACTTCCCCACCCGCTTCAATCCATCATCCAAGGGCTGTTTCTCTAACCTCGAGCTGAACCTCTCCCCTGCAGCACTCACATTACTTGAATGGCATCCCCACTCCTCCCGATAAACACATATCCTGTTGCACGGCGCATAATGTCCGTCGCTACTCTGCCCGATCACTGAGCAATCCTGGCTCCCTGGCTTGCCTCCACTCAATCATCTTCCATTTTATGCTCCAGCAATCTAGAACCAAGTAGTTTCCAGAACATGCCAAGCAGTGTCCTGCCTTTCACATGCTATTTTCTCATCCTGGAATATCTTTTCCCACCTTATTCATAGGGAAACTACCATTTAGCCATAAAGTCTCAGCTCAAATCTTACCCATTTGCATCCTTTCCTGACTACAACATAATTTACTGAGCACCTACTAAGGCTAGGTAACATGCTACTCACTGTTTAGATAGCACTGCACATGAAAGCAAACCCCAGAGAAAGGGGCACCTCTTCCTCCATAACACCTCTGGCCTTAATGCACCTTCCCATTATAGGAAGAATGTCATTACGTGGGAGTTATGCGTATATCTGGCTTTCTACTCCACTATAAGCACAATACTCAATAAAATATATGTGGAAAGAATGAAAAACTACACTTTGTCTCTTCAACTAACTTATCCTCAGGTTTCACTGGATTTCTCAAAGGACATAATCTAATATAAGGCACAGTGGTAACTAGTATAGGCTTTGGAGTCAGACAATCTCAGTTTCAAACTTGGCTCCACTATTCGTTAGCTCTGTGACCTTGGACAGGCTACTTATCTTTTGTAAAATGGAGACAATAATGGTGCCCTATTTCGTAGCACTGTCAAACGAGGAGTCAATGAAGTAATACATGTAAATAACTCAAAATAACACCTAGCACAAAACAATTGCTCGATAAATGTTAACATTTATTACTTCATATTTAATACTGCTTAACTACACACAGAATAGACAACAAATTGTGGAAATAAATAAAAATTAATCTCGTGGTTCAAATGGTCACTTACTCTATAATTTTTGCCTCCCATATGATCTCCAATTGTGTGGAACCTAAAGAGTTACAGAGACACACACACACACACACACACACACACACACACACACACGAGTGTTTTCCCAACCAAGACTTGTCATCTGAGGATGAGGGTCGGAGAAGGGAGTGCTGCTGGTTATGGATGTTAAATAAACAATTTTTTCTTACAACAAACCCCTGGCACCCTGTTCTCACCATGTCATGGCCTGTGATGACTTAGTGTCTCCCAAGCATGACCAAGCGATTAGCGGGGCTGTGTCTGTGCATCTCGACAGTAATGGGAGCTCTCTTTCCATTTGCCATGTATTGAAGCCTGAGCGCTTCGCTGCTTCGTGCATTTTCAGCTTGATGAATTCATTATTCTCCATATTTTTCTCCTCCCTTCTTCAGAGAAAATCTTTCCCCAAAATGCCAGGACTTCCCGCCCCCCCTTTTTAAAGATGGGTGATTTTTAAATGCAAAAATTTGACATCGAATCTGTAAACAGCTTAGCTGCACCCAATGCCACTTTTAAGAAAAAGAAGAAAATAATAGCACGTATGTTCTTGGATACAAATACCACAGCATTCCCTTTCACTGGATAGAAACACTCAAGTGTAAGTTGGGTATTTTCTAAGAAAAAAGTATGTTTTTACATCTGAAAAGAAACAAGTCAAAAGTTATTCATTCTAGATAGGCAATGATATACTAGTCTAAACAACAGATCTAAGCAATCTCCCACTCTGCTTTATTTTGCCCCATAAACAAAGCAGTGAAAACATTGCCGTGCCTGGAATGTATCCCTCATCATTCCTCCCGTACAGAGAGCACCTACTCATCCCAAAATGGTACTCATGGACAGGGAAGCAAGTGGAGAGTGAAAAGAGCAATTTCTGCGGAGCTTGTGGTTTTATAAAGCCACAAAGGAGAAATGAGAATGAAAGAAAATTACTCTAAAAGAATGAAATAGTAGGTAGTAGAACACCTTACTTAAAACCATTCTTTGCTTCCAAACTCAGTCTTTTTTCAGCCCTGTGACTGTTTGGCTTTCACTAGCAAGAGAACAGTGAGGGAGAATCCACTCCACAATAAGCAATAGACAAACAGGCTCTTTCTGCTATTTCTGAATCAAGACGTAGAGTTTAAAGAGCAATAAGGACTCTACCCATATTAAAGGTGACAGCACCGCACTGGCTTTTTCAGCCAACTGCAGATGTGTAGGTCACAACCATCAACAATCTTATCCTCACACACAAAATGTCATGAATCATCAGTGAATTATGTCTATGGGCAATCAGGATAACGGTTAAAAGCTCTAGCCCAGGAGTCAGACCATCTGAATTTGAAACGTGACTAGCTAAGTGACCTTCAACAGGGTTTTTAACTCTCTAACTTTCAGCTTTCTTATCTGTAAAGTGGGAATGCTACTACCTACCTCATATGTAATATGGTGATTAAATGAAATAATTAAGGAAATGTGCTTAGCATATAATTAGAATTAGTATCAACCACAGGGGTACTAATGTTTTTTTGGTAATTCCCTGATATATTGTCAAATATTTATTTCCTTTTTCAAAAGCAGGTATCAAAGATATTTCTGGGTTAAAAGTTTTGTTGATGCTGTTGTTAAACTAGAATTTTTTATTTTAACCAAATGTGAATAAAATGATCCCTTTCCTGTAGAGATATATGTGTGTTTATATATATAATATATATATACATATAATATAGATACAAACTCTAAGAATCTACTCCAAAAGGTTAGTAATATATAATAGCAGTGTTTTTTCTTTTTGCAATGCATACCAGGCTATTATAAAAATACTTCCTTCTATAAAATGACATCAAAAAGAACCTGCCTGCTAATTGGGTTTCTTCCATAGGGCAAAGCCTTATCTCCCAGAAGGTGAAAATGTCCCAAATGGATATCTCCTCTATTCAGTGAAATAACCTTATATCCTGCCATCCTTCTCGGAGGCACAACCTTGCTGTGGTCACAGAAGATGACGCTTCATATCTAAATATAGGGTCATGGTGCTGGGAGAGGGGGGCGGAGAGATAATAAGAAGGGAGGGTAGGTGGAGGCTCATGTGCTATAAATAACCAAAGAACATGACTACATTTAGAGCCTCCCATGTGTAGGATTCAAGCAAATCTCATGCTTTGTTTCTCGAAACAAAAGAAACAAGAGCTATTAATATGTCCAGGTTTCTGGGAGGCCCTGGCAGGAATATACTCTTTTGTATATTTTTTTCTTTTGAAGAAGAGCTCAAAATAAATCCTTACGATCACTTTAAGATCTTCTAATCCCCAAACTGTTTCCATACTACACTTAGAGAATGATCTGCCCACACTGGCTGACAATAGCTTCATGCAAAATAGCTCCCTAAACGTAAAGGTTTTTTTTTTTTTTTGGCAAAGCCTTAACAAGCAGAGTACATATTTCAGTTGCAAGTATTTGTTTCTCTAACATCTCCAATATGGATGCTTTCTACAATGTTTTGGCAGAAACAAACATCTGTTTAGGGGACAACACCTGATAATTTTAACCATTCCTATAATGGGAAAGTGCTGACTAGAAGAAATGTTGACAAAGATTCTTTGTGCAGTGAGGATGGCCCTGGTGTCTATAAAAAGTCTGCTCAGCAAAAGCACAACCAACCAACATTGCTGATAATCTCTGGGCTGTCTCCACTCAAAAATTTTCTAGGCTATCTGCTACAGAAGAGAATCCCTTACTGAGCCCATGGGAGAATTATTTGCATAATCCTGGGCTATTCACAGATATTTGGTGACTCATCTGCATTCCTGTTGAAGTGAGAGGGGTCTGCATGCCTGTGGATTTGTGGAGTCCCAGGAGAAGTTTAGGTCCATAAACCAGTGAATGAATCCCATTAATACATATATGTAGCTTCTTCATCTGTGACATCAATGACATTTTTTACTTGCCTATTTCTGAATATTCTTTATTAAATAATAAACTCAAGAATAATTTCATAGAAATCACCAGTGTATGTAAGTATTATTCCTTATTATTACAATGGCTTCCTCACAGGCAAAAGTAAAGCTCTGGTTGCAGACTCGTGGTTTGCCAGTACGGTCCCCTTTGCGACAGGTCCCCATCCCAAGGCTACTTTTACAAAACCTAAACTGTTCAGTTAGACAGAGTCTGTGAATAACTCTGGGCTTCAAAACATATTTATAAGTGTCAGAGGTTGGTGGGGTGGGGCAGGAAGTTCTTTTCAAGCTTAATAAATCATCTTCCAGTTTTTCCCCACCGCACAGGTAAGAATCTCTGGCAAAGGAATTCTTTAGCTAGCAGATGTGCCTTCCTCAAAGAACCTCCACACACTGGAAGAGGTTAGCCAATGAAACTCGGAATAATATGCTGGAAACTTCACCCTCAGATCCAGGCTGGAGAAGGAAGAGGTGGTCAAGGTTTCTCCGAACATTTCAAAGGCAACGTGGTCCCCTTGATGACTAAATTCCAGTAAATGGCTTTATATCTCCCTAGGCTGGACTAATCCTCCCCACCTCTCTATCTTTGATATTGATAATGTGATTTTCATTTTCAGTTAAGACATTTATTTTCCATTGGGTGAAATGGTATAAAACTCACCTCTTCTATATTGAGGAAGGACATAGTGGTCAAGTCTTGCTTGAAAGACATTTGTCTGATGTCACCATCAACTACCATAATCTTACCATTCACGGGGAGGGTACTCAGGACAACAAAGCTATTAGAGGGTCAATGTATTCAAATCTTTACCTTAAACTTGATCCAGAAGAGTCAGGTTGGATACAAAGGGGCTGCCAATGTAGGTGTCGTCTGCTACACAGAGACAGGAAAGGAACTGAAACGCAAAGGGCTAGGGCAAAGCAAGATCCATACGAATGCGTACAATTCCTTGTGAGCTACAATATAGATCTCCTAGATAGGATGTTAAATAGGTAAAGACCATGACAGCTTCTAAAAACTATGTTGTAGTCACAGGAAGTTTGAACATGAAACTGAAGGAGTCTAAACTTCAGGTTCCCTGATTATGGAGGCCCCTCCCAAGGCCTTGTGTACACATGGTTGTATTTATATATTTTGGTGACGTTTTCTAAAGGAAGATGTTTTAACCACAATTGATCTCTGGCTTTTCTTCCATATACCTCTCCTTGGTTGGGGTGACCTAGGTGTGGCCATGGGCATTCTTAGAATTGGCCAAGAGACAGCTGAGTGGTCAGTATGTTTAATTTGGGTTTAGTAGTTTATATTTACACGGTTCACAATCACATATAGTTAAATTATTGTTAGTCATCCCCATGTAGGAATAACTTGCAGGAATGCTTCTACCATTCCATCGACCACTGGTCCATGTCTGAGAATGCAAAGCCAAAAATTGTATAGAGATGTAAACATGAACTGTGGGGGCTTTCCACTGAACATATGTGGTCATGGAAGGGAAAGAAGGTTTGAAATGCATGAAGCCAGATGCTTGTATAAAAACTTCTTCTATATCTCACAGCTCATACATGAAAGAAGCTTGGTAGAATTTTTCCAAAATTTGACAACAATCCTAAAAATTTACATAAAATTGTCAATAGTGAGTACTGTAATTAAAAGAAGCCTTTAAAAACCATCAATAATACAAAACAAATTCCAATCAACATACTAGAGGAAAGACTAAATTACCTTTCTATTCTCTCTATAGAAAATAATGTTACAAAATCTTTGTTGTCATATCATATAAAAAGGCAATCAAAGTGCATGTAGCCCCCCCCCCAAAAAAAAACAGGGAAAAATGTTTTATAGAAGAGTGTCAGACAGCTAATTAAAATTTTGTTATTTTTCTGGAGTTTTAAAATGTTGTGATATTTGTAAATTTTGTTAAATTTAAAATTCATTGTGATCTCCTTTCTCATTTCAAACAAATATTCACTTTTGTAGCTGATTTTGCATTTAAAATTTTATATCCTTTCTCTAACACTGCCGTGCTAAGGAGAGGGAATATGTATCCATGCATGCTCCAGTTTAAAGAAAAGCCATCAACCCATGAAGGAGCAGAATGCTAGTGGCACCAGAGACTCTCCAAGGGAAAAACAATCATTGCTGCTGCCTGGCCCAGCTTCCCCCTTTTTGCTTGGAAATATCTCTCCAGTGCTAAAGGTTTGGAATGTCTGAGTGTGTGTGTGCTTTAAGAAGAGATGTGATCCCATTACAATCCTACTTCCCCTATGAGGGGAAATCTAATTGCAGGGAAACAAGGCAACGAAGTGATGCTGAGGGTTTCAGCTAAGCTTCCCATCTAGACCCTGTAGAGGAGTCCACGTTAAGAGTTTGATGAGGGTACTCATTCCCTTTCTACCATTTTCTGCCCTGTGAGCTTAAGTCCAGAACAGTCAGCTAAGTCACCCTCTGTGTACAGCGGAGGTTGTTAGTGTCCCATCTGTATCTCTTCTCCCTTTCCAAGTCAAGGCAGGCTGGCTCAACTGCCATCACCCGCATTTTTTTGCTAGAAGGCATTTTCTGGCCACCATGATGGTTTTCCTGCCTGCTTACACCTTACAGAGATGTGCCAGGAAATCAATCCCTTACCAAAGCTCTAACCAATGAGTGACAGAGTTGGTATACAAATATACCATCTTTTCACCCTTTGGTCACATCACTTTTAGGCCTCCCAGAGTTTCCAAGCAAGACTGAGCTCATTCTCCATGGTGGCAACTTACTTGATGACAAAATCTCTTATTGGATGCCTTCCATTCTCTGTCTTACCTCCTTACTTTTCTACTGAGATCACCTCCCAAATAAACTGCTTGACCTTGAATCTTTGTCTTGGAGCCTATTTCTGTGGGAACTCAAACTAAGGTGCTGGCATATTTAAGCCTCATCAGAGAGGACACAACTGGACCAAGATAAAAGCACATCCAGAGTTGCATAATTATTAATACTATTACTTTACTTATTAAGTCCAGAAGCCATATGTGACCATCAGCATCATTGCTTTCTAGTCACCCTGAATAAGAGAATTGAGGGGGAAAATTACTTAACATCAGGTTTAGATATTCCATTATCACTGTAGAAACTTTTGGACTATCGGTAAAAGACGATTTTTCATCTCTCCTTGACTTCTGTCCATGATCCCTCATACTTTCCAGTTGCTCTCCTTACCTAAACTTTCAACACTCAGGGTATGTTGCTGGTGGACACAGAAACTCAGCATGAAAACTCACTGCCTCCCTCTTCCTGCCTGCTCTGGGGGCTCCTTCTTTAGCTACCTTGTCCAGCTAGCACTTACTGTGGACTCATTTCTAGTTTCTGTCCTTCTATTTTACAACCGTATCCCTCAGGACAAGTGGATTCTGAAATGATCGCTTGAATACTCAGTGCAGACTTGGCTCTGTTTTTGGGGTAACTATTTGGGTTTGGTAATCCCATATTTGTGGCCTAGATTGTGGTACCTTCAAGTGCTATTCTGGGTGTCTTCCTAGATGAGCTGTGCCTTTCAGACAGCAATATTGGATACTTCTGGACTTCCTTCCCTTTTAACACCAGTAACTTACCACATCCTCAAGGAGAATGTCTATCATAAATAACTACGCAGACAAAACTGAATGAGAAAATAAATGTACCAAAAGGAAAAGAAAGAGCCTCATGTGCATTTCTGGAATGCTTTGAATATTCTATTCCACTAACATAGATGGCTATGAGTTCAAGACAGTCATAGGCATTTAATTGGAATTGCAACGATCACATTTCCACCATGAGAACCGAAAGGAAGATGTTGCAGGTAGAGCCCTTCTTGCACACACAAGTATAAACATCTATTGTTTGTATTTAATTACTTGTCTGAAAATTGTGCAGTGTGTAATGTGTCATATGAGAAAACTCAACATCAGATATGAGTATCTTTTCATTCCAAAAGGGAGATTAATAAATTTATCTAATGTATCACCTTTTTCTCAGTTAAAATCACCAACCAGTGGGTGAAAATAGGCTTTCTAGGACTCCATGAATCAAAAAACCCAACCCAAATATTTGATACCTTGTGTACATTTAAATATAGCACCAAATTTCCTTCATATAATTTCCCATTCTGATGTGTACTCATCATTCACCTATGTCCAATAGCTCAACGATGGCTCACACTTTCCTTCATATTCAGACAAAAAGTGTGTTCCTGCAACTTTTTATGTGTAGGCAGTATGACTTGGTTTCCATGGGCTTCTATCTATGCCTCAGAAGTAGGTGTTTACAAGGCACCTTCCACTGGAAAGGGTTGGTGAGAAGAATGTCCCTCTGTATCCCTAATCACTGGGATGTTTGAACAATTTCCTGAAATTTACTTTCTGCAAAGAGTGGTTTGGCTTTAGCCTAGATGAATAGAGTGTGTGTGGTGGGGGAGATATCCTGAGCCTTTTATAATGTCTCTTAGTTGAGATGTGGATAATTAACCAGCTACATAAGAATCTACAGCAGCATTGAGAAATTCTGTGTTATATCCAACAATTCCCCACAGTCAAAAAATTATCTGAACTCACAAAGGAATGTCATGAGAAATTTTTCCAACATGTGTCTAACTCATGGGTCAAACCATTCAGATTTCGACAGTGGTGACAGCAAAGGGATGGCATGATGGGCAAAGATGATGTTTCTAGAACAGTGGATATTAATCAATGTGTGCCCCCGAACATGTATTTTTTGCAATACGAATTAATGAATCTATTGTTAGAGTTAAATAAGAGCACCCATTATCCAAATTTCAAAAATAAATTGTTTTAAAAGGTGAAAAATATGCATATTTAAAAAACAAACAATGCAAACAACTTATTAGCCTCATCCATGCAGTTCTTTTAACATTTAGGACATAGTACCATTTTTTTGTATCATAAAGTTTAGTAAAAAGAATTCAAAAGTTAATTTCATGTACAAATGAACCTTGAACAACACGGGTTTGAACAGCATGGATCTACTTATAAGTGAATTTTGTCCTACCTACCTCTGCTACCCCAGAGACAGTAAGATCAATTCTTCCTCTTCCTCCTCCACCTCAGTCTACTCAACATGAAGACAATGAGGATGAAGATCTTCATGATAAACCACTTCCAATTAGTGAACAGTAACTACATTTTCTCTTCCTTATGATTTTTTAAATAACTCTCTTTAGCTTACTTGATTGTAAGAACATAGTATATGATACATATAACATACAAAATATGTGTTAATCGACTGTTTATGTTATTGGTAAGGCTACAAGTGAACAGTAGGCTATTAGTACTTAAGTTTTGGGGGATTCAAAAGTTATACATGGATTTTCCACTATGCAGGGGGTCGGTGCCCCAACCCTTGCATTATTCAAGGGTCAACTGTACTGTATTGCTATTTCATGTGGTCCTACAAAGAGCACCAATGCTCTGCCATCTGAACAAACAGAGAAGACTTGCTCTGATTCACAGGGTTTTGACTGTCCTCAGCCAAGCTTTCTTGAATCCCAAGGGGGGTGGTGGTGGTGGTGCTACTGCTGTTAACATCCCTCATTGCTAAAACTCATCAATTCAGCATATAGCCTGCTATGCATCTACTCAGGGCCAAGCACTGAATGAGCAGGTGAACAAGACAGAGTTCCTACCTTCATGAGATTTACACATCTGATGGGGGAGGTAGCTGATGAAGAAGTAAATACATACCTACCAGGGAACTGCAGAGTAGGATAGGATAGAGTATACTAGAGAATAGAATAGAATAGAATAGAAGACTATTCCTCTGAAGGACAAGAAGCAGGGAAGGAGACCGAGTGAGAAAAGCCGTGGCTATGTCAGGCTAGCTCCTCTGAGTAGGTGCCATGTCTGGTCTCAATGTAAAGTATAGATTCTGCAAACAAGCATAAATTGTCTCTAGAAAGCGACTTCCAGGTATGTTTCACTTGTGCCACTCAATGTGCTCCATGTGTCTCTCTGGTATAAATCACTTTGCCCAAGTTCCACTTCATTCCAACATTGCAATATGCCTGGGCTGTGATTTTCATCCCTAACCTTCCCCATACAGTGTGTGATATCCTGCTTTCAAAAGCCAAAGACTAATAGAGGGCTGCCAAGTTGATTTTGGATTCCCACGTAGTCTGGATTTTTCAGACCAAATGAATCAGTCGGACCTGCATGACTTCAAACAAGATGGGAACAGGGGCTTCACCCTGGCCGCACATCCTAAACCACATACGGTGCTTAAGCTTCCAAGCTGTCGGTCTTTGCGACTCCCTTTTAGCGATATTTAACTACTTGTGACATGAGATTTTGAAAGCTTTTTGAAAGTCTTATTCACTAATGGAAAAGCCTCTTACATATTTTATAAAACTAAACAAACATCAAAGTTAACACTCAAATGCAACTTGTTTTTCCTATACTCTCAGAGCCTTGTCAGCACATGAATCCCTCCTTCAGGTTCTATTAAAACAAATAGTCCAAGAGTCCTGAATTATTAGGGGGAAATACGATTACAAGCTCCCTGAGGGCAAAGACTATATTTTAATATTTTTTGTTCCCCAGTGCCTGGTGTAGTGCCTGACACAAAATAAGTGGTCAAGAAATGTTTGTTTAATTGCATTAATAGGGAAAAAAATAGCAAGATATTTAACCACACAAAACACTCAGCTTTTGTTGCTTTTCCTTTAAACATTAGTAGCCATCTTCAAAATTAAATTGTAACTGAAAATAAAAATTCTTTATCTACACAGATATTGAATTCCATGATAAGTATGCTCTAAAACCCAATCCCTATAATATTTTACAGGCTCACCAAATTTACAAACAGCATGCAGGCTTAATGTACACCATTATTACCAAGAACAATGATAGCGATTACAACAATAGTTACCATTGATTAAGCGCTAACCATGTGTGTTAGATGCTTCCTTATGCATCTGTATTCAGCAGGTCACCACACAATGTCATCTCCCACATCAAAGAGGCTTCCTCTAATCACCATATCTAAAATATCACCTCCATTTATTTGGCCTCCCTCACTCCTTGCTTTATCACCCACCCAATAACATTTCATGTATTTATTTGTTCAATTGTTTACTAGGTTTAGCTATCAATCGGAACATAAGTTCCATGAAAGTAGGAACTTTATTGTTCACTCTTGGATCTTTAGCAATTAGTAAAAAGTCAATAAATAATTGATGAATAAATCAATGTATGAAAGATTTTATTCACCCTTTAAGCAACTCTACAAAGTTGTACACTTAGCCCCAGAAAACTGAACCTGCATTTCTCTAAGTCCCACACTCTCTCTGGTGTCCCATGCCAACACATGTTGCATAAACAAAAAGGTGAGGGAAAGCCCTCCTCCCTCACCTTCTCCCTCCTTCTCCTACCTTTTTATGGTAGAACCAAAGTCTTCAATTCTCTCTGCCCTTTCTCAGGGAAATGCAATGAGCAAAATATACATATATTAATCATTTCCCATGCTACTTTTATATATCGTATATGCAATCCAAGAAGGGAAGGTTATATCATTTGGAGTTTGGGAGCAGAGATGGTCGGATTTAAGAGCCATCTCTGAGTCACCTGAAGCATCCCCCGGCAGTGTGGACCTGGCCTAAGGCACAGAACGGAATCAGATAAGTTGATTTCTTTGAACTCACCGGGAGATGATGAGGGCAGATCCAAGGTTAAGGTGATGGATTTTCCTGTACCGCAGTCTTGTCCATTTATATCCAAGACCCTCCACCTCGGAGGTACCCTGTTGAATGACTCACTCCTGGCTACGTTTGTGCCTCAAAAAATATTGGGTAGAGATTGCGCTCACTCTGGCTCCTGTTCCACTATGATCTCACTCCAGCTCCTGGTCCATAATGATGAGGTTCTGCCTGAATTATAACCTATAGCTGATTTTTAGTTACTTCTTTCACAAAAATGGACTTTTATCTTCCTTATATTTTAAATTTTATCTCCAGGTAAATATCACTTTTTCTCTAATATATTTGTATTTCATGAGTATGATGGATGAAAACAGGAGCCAATGTTTTAATTGCTCTAATAAAATGAATCATCTCTTTCATTTACATTTTATTCCTTGCAAAGACTTTAAAAAAAAATCTGTAAGTGCATTTCTGAGAGTTGTTAAATGTAAGCATATCTCCGAGCTTGCTAACTACATTTTCCATAGTAGGTTATTTAAAATGTATCTTTAAAGTAGATTACATATCTCAGGGGTATGGTAATGGGCTATGGAGTCACTCACTTTAAAGTCACCAGTTCAAATTTAGTCCAGACTTTAGGCAGGGAAAAAAATCATTTAAACTGACAACTTTTGTGGAAGATGAGTTAGTGGCTCCTCTGCAGTTCCTAGTTCCTAGGTAGCTCATCTTAGAGGCATTAAAAGAGACCCTTCCAGTGATGGGGGACCTGGAAGAGATGTTATCTGCACAAACACACACAACACACATACACGTGAATGCACACACATATTGACACACACGTGTATCCCCCCCACATACACACATATCCTGGTACAACTATTTTGACTGAACTCATCCATAAGAGATAGTAAGAAATATATTTTAACCTTTCATTTGACAACATTCAATTCAGTCCTAACAGTTCAACAACTTATGAATATGCCTATAACCCTCTGGGGTCCTGCTCTTGCTGTGCAGGATTTCTGCAAACAAATGAGACTGCCTTCATCAGCCAGCTTTGCCGTTCACTGTGATGAAACAGAAGATGGCATTAGTCTTCAGGGATGTCAATCTGGAAGCTTTTAGGAACACTAGCCTGCACTTAAAGATCAAAGAACAACTGAGACGACTCTTCAGAAATAGTACCTTGCCTCAGAACCCAGGAGACCAAATGCCATCCTCAGCCCCTGCTCCCCCTTTGTCTCCTGCATCCACTGTATCAGCAAGGCCTGTCCATCTATGCTCTTTATACATACCCTGACTTCATCACTTATTTCCATCATCACCACCACCACCACCTTAGGGACGGCCGGCGCCATCTCTCACCTTGATTACTGCAACAACCTCTTGACTGTCTCTCTGTCTGTGATTTTACTCCATGCATTCTCCATGACATTACCAGAGTGTCTCTCCAAAATGTCACTCCCCTGGTTAAAACCCTTCAGTAGCTCCCCATGGCCTTCAGGAGGAGGTCCCTACTCCTCACCATAGCCAATAAGACTTTTCCGATTTCTCTCTGTCATTCCTGCCAACTGCTAGGCACAAATTGCCGCCTTCTACTACGTTCCCTGATTACTGTTAAATTATCCTTCTTGACTCAGCTTAACTGTCACTTCTGCCAAGGAGTGAATCCTAATCTTTCCAAGTTCCAGGTTGGGTGCTGTTCTTACAGCTCTATCATCACACTGTAACGGAATACTGGTATCTTCTTTCGGCAGAATCTGAGTCTCATTCACTGTCAAATCCCTAGTCACTAATATGGTATCCAGGTTATAATAACATGAATAAATAAATGAGATCAGAATTTTAAGAATGGCTTACAGCATTTCCTTCATTTCACAAGCACGTTTTGTCCCATCCTTTTGGTTCTATTGTAAACCAACTTGTATCCTGATCCCATTCCATTGTTTTCTTTCTTGCCAGCGGTCCCTCTGCATATAAAGCAGAGAACAGAAACAGAGAGGGACTGGAATCTCCACCCAGAGCCAGGATTCAAAAGGTGGGTTACCAAGAAAAATCAAAGAATAGCCTCTTCAGGAGGAATTTTATTTTTAACAAACGTTTTTTAAAGGGCAGTTTATCCCCTGCTTGAAGAATTTTAAGCCATGATCTTACCCGAAGGTAATGGAATAGACTGGGTAAGTGGTTGTCATGAACAAACCTGAGCATAGTTTTGAAATGAAGGTGAAAAGTCTGGAATGATTTCTTCCATGACTATGTCTCTGCTTCTTTGGACTTCACAGAGATGGAAAAGAAGGAAAAGAGAAGGATGAGGCATAAAGGGAGATGATACGATATATTTCAGAAAGGAGAGCATAGGAAACATACGTGCAGAAGACTGAAAGTAAAAACAGGAAGCACTAAAGGAGCCCAAGGAATGGAAATGGAAAGAAGGGACAGGATAAGGGGATGGAAAGGAGGAGAAGTAGATGAGAAGATGGGTTAAGAGTATAAATAAATCAGAAGGAAGAAGAAGAAGTAAAAAAAAAGAACAGGCAAGAAGAAGGAAAGAGGGGGCGGAAATGTAATACAGTAATTGCACATAGTAGGGGCCTTATTTTAACAGTTTAATAAATAAACAAATGAATGAAAGGGGGGAAATATCAAGGAAGAGCCAAAAAAAAGTGAAAACATTTAGACTTTGATTCCAGTCTACCATGTTATGTATTCATTATACCCCGAAAGTGCTGCATCCCCTCAACCCACTCAATGGAGGGCAAAACCCTATTATATTAATATTAAGAATAATCTGGATGCTATTATCATTCATTCACTCATTCATTCAACCAACATTTACTAAGCACCCTCAGTGGACCAGACACTGCATTAGGTAATAGGAATCTAACTGTAAGAGACATCACCTATGCCCCCAAGGAGATTGCGAAAAAAAAGCATTAAATATCATGTTCAAATTGGAAAGAATCTTTTCCTTTATATTGCACAGGCTACATAATCTGTGAAAAAAAAATATAAGAAATCAAAAGTAATAGTATGTCTTGGCCAAAAGCCACAGGAAACAGGGACATTTTTCTCAATGGAATTAGATGACATTATGACACGTGCCCATTTAGAATGGAACTGCAAATCATAAAAATGCCAAAAACGTGGAGAAGAAAAACATTAAAGGAGCTAACGCTAGAATATTAAAGACAGACATAATTAAAGAGAGAAAGGCATAATAAATACAGGGTACTTTAAATTCTCTTTGTCATAGGGCTATACTGCAGTTTGACTCCCAATCCCATTAAAGTCATTCTAAATTGATTCCCTCGGTGTAATGAACCCCTCTTGATAACACCAAAACACTTGGCCTCTCAAGAGCTCCTTAAAGGCAGCCCTGCAGAGCGTGCCGCCAGCAGGGTCCTCCTGCAAAGAACTAGCAGCCACTTCATCTGGCAGCCCTGCATACAGCCACACAGACCAATGTCTGGCATTTCCTCCCTGGATGTACGGCTGAAGAGGGAACAGCTTCCCTTTGCCCATGAGTGACCTTTAAGGTACATATTTCAACACGGTCCTACTGAATCCCTAACTTTTGAGGTTCCCTAGTTATGAATATCTTAGACCTTGAGCTGTAATAGTACATGACAGGTTTCCTGTAATGAATACCCTTTACTATTTTATATTTGAGCTACCAATTGTAGCTTCCCACTTCATTTGAATAAAGGGAGAATGTGTACAATTTCCTACTGATGTCATCTTTCCTAAATATTATCGATAATTTTATGTGGCAAGGAGCTTAGAATTAGGACAGAGGGATTCTAAATACATTTTATAATCAGTACTACCCTCCTCCGCCCTACAATGCTAGCAAATCTAAGGGGCATACAAGTCAGTGGGATATCCAAGAAACCTAAATTATTACATTACCATTTTCCTGGACCCCATTAACCTTGAGAGAACTGTAAAGGTCATCAGTCGGCATGGCTAAATAGCTTTAGGCAATTTCTCTAAAAATGTAGCATAGCACCAATAGCTCTTTCACCCATGCTGAGGGTTTTTTTTTTTTTCCTTTTCTAATCACCAAAGATATTTATTTGCATGAAAACAGGATCTTTGTTTCCTAAGGACTGATCCACTTGCTACTTACTACTGCTTCTTCTGCACCTTGGTGACATCATAACTCCAGCTAAGGAGCTAATTTTAATATCACAAAGGATTGTGATTTCAAGTGGAAGCAGCTAACCTCTTATGAAACAAAGACTCTGTTTTCAAGCAATTGTCTCTGATAATAAAATGCAAAAAATGTTCAATATCTAAAATGTAAAATAGATGTCTTAGCTGAAGAATAGATAAAACATTATCTATGATTCTCTACTTCTTAAAGCTACAGAAAAAAGTTAAGACAAAGAAAAAGACAAAAGAAACTAAAAACCAACTTTCAAATGTTAACAACATGCTTTCCCTACATACCTTTGCCACTGTTGTCTGCCTACCAACATGAGACAATTATATTATTATTTTATTATACTATCCTCATTTCACAGACTGATAGTGGTCTAAAAATAGGCTTTGAAAATGGCATATTTTATCTAGACATTACTTCTTTTTTGCAAATATAAAGCTACTTATAATATTTTTATCATTTAATTATCCCTACATAATTTTGCATTTTGCTTACATTTTGTTATTTCTATTATCACAATTAAGAATCAGTTTCCAGTGATTTTAATCTTAGCAAGATGCATATATGAGTATAACCCTAATCACTCTATTTACAAGAGATAATTAGAAATATTCCTTCATACAGCATGAGATAATTCTAGGTCTCATAAATTCCAAGTTATTAGACAAGTAAGAAAGATATAAATGGATTTATAATGCATTTTGACAAATGTATACAATTTATAAAAAATTGCAACAAAATTATAAATGTCCATTAAGAGAACCTGAGTGATATCCAACCTTAGAGGCAGATTTTAGAAAAGAAAACCAAACACGGATATTCACATTTGCATGGTTCATGTAATCCGTGAACCGTGGGCTAGAGTTAGCATGCCGCTTCTTCTCCTGCATACTACTGAAATAGTCACACATGGCACAGTCCTCTTGTGATTATTCGTGACTCTCCTGGGCTTGAGCACAATACTGTGTCAGAAAAAAGAAGGCTGTAGATGGAAGTTCTATGTGAACTATTTAGTTTTGCCATCTTTGGACCACAGATTGCATGCCCAGTCCCAGTTACCTGAATAAGGATGCCCCAGACTTTGGGTTACAAGAGAATTTGGGGGAAGACAAGAGCTGAAACTGGGTTCAAGTCTCATCACTATTAAAAAAAAGCCAACTCCAATGCACCTGCGTTGTAAGACACAGCTTTAAGGTTGGAGAGGGCAGGAGCTCAGCAAAGCACTTTCTACATGGTGAGGGCCTGTGCACTCTGTTCCCACCCCAAGAAGGTCCTTGCCAGTTGAAATGCCAGCTATCCACACTACGCATATGTTAAAGACAGATATACCTTTCCCAGGGATAATTCTGCCCATTGGCACCAAAATGAACCATGCTGTGTCATGTGGGATGGCAGCCTCAATGAGATATATCTTGATTTAATAGAGAAATAAAAGCAATATAAGGTCATAAGCTAAGACTGTCATAAAGTGCATGCAGGCACCCTATACTTTAATACTCCCAAGCTGCTTTTTAACTCTGAGTGAAACAATTTGTCTAATGTCTACAGAAATGGTTCAATTAATTTCCTCCTTTAAGTAATATCAACCTGTCTCCTATAATATGCCTTACTAGAAGTTGTTTTCTTTTCTTTTGTTCTTTTTTTTAATGTTGGAACTCTATAAAGACATGGGAATGGAAACAGTGCTGATTTCTAAATGACAGGAGCTCTTCCACAGAAATAAAGCACACTTACCCTTGATTTCTGTCTTTAGAGACCCTTTGCAAGTACCAGTATCTAAAAATGAGTCAAAAGGATGATACCAAACTGCCTTGGGCAGTAAGAAGCAGCATGAGCATCTATTTGTGCCTTCACTATTAATTCTTCATTTGACAACACAATTTTCTAAGCACCTATTAGATCTCAGGTCCACTATTCCAGGCAGAGGTTTTAAATAGGGCTGTGGGTGTAGACCTTATTGAAAAGGTAACATTTGAGGAAAGACTTAAGTGATGGGAGGTGTTAATCATGAAGGGACATAAAAAAGTATTTTAAACAGAGGAAACAGCCAGTGCAAAGACCCCAAAGCAGGAGTTAAGTGTAGCAAGCTCAAAGAACAGCAAGGATGCTAGGGTGGTTAGAGCAGAAACAAGGAGGACAGAGGAGTTAGAGAGAAGGTCAGGGAGGAGGCAGGGGCCAGTTCAGGTAAGACCTTCTGGGACACTACAAAGACTTTGACTTTCACTGAAATGGAGAGCCATAACAGCATTTTGAGCAGAGTGAATGACCAGACTTATGTTCTAAAATCTCTTTACCTTAGAAAAGTCGCCTGCACATCAAAACTGAACGGCCAAGGAATGGTAGCTTAAGCCAATTCACGATGAATGTCTACTAGAAACAATCCAAGCTCAATCTCCAACTGCTAATGAGTTTAGTGCCAATATTGTTTATAAAGAAAGAAACAGATATTATTGTATAATACTTATTTTTGGGCAGATCCTTCCCTAAAGTTATATGAGTTTGAATAAGTCTTGGATTCTATTTCTCACTCTTTGAAATTAAAGAGTTGATACTCATATAAATTATCTATAAAATTATACATATATATATATAGTATTTGTATCTGTGGTAGCCAGCCTCTATGATGACCTATGATGACCCCTGCCCCCTGATATTCACATCTTTGTGTAAATAGTGAATAAATAATGAATCAGGGCTTGGGGGTGTCACCAATAAAATATGGCAGACGTGATGGTGTGCGACTTCCAAGGCTAAGTCACTAAAGGCATTGCAACTTGTACCTTGTTCTCTCAAATCACTCACTCTAGGAGAAGACACCCACTGTGCCATAAGGAGGGGCCCACATGGAAAGGAACCAACTTGCCAGCCATCTGACCAAGTCACCTTGGAAGTGGATCCTTCCCGCCCCATTCAGGCTTTCGTCTGACTGCAGCTCTGGCCAACATCCAACTGCATCTTCCTGGTGATATGCAACCTCACAGATAACCATTAGCCAGAATTGCCCAACCAAGCTCCTCCTAAATTTCCAATCCCCAGAAACCATGAGAAATAATGAGTCCTTATTATTATTTTAAGCCACTAAAGTTTTGAGTTATTTGTTACTCAATCATAAATAACTGTTAAATTTTCTAACACCAAATATTCTAAACAGTGATCATCAGTTTGCTACTATTCACAATATTTACTTTTATCAAATATGTTTTTGAATGTCTTAATTCAACTAAAAAAATTAGTAAAAAAAAAAAATCCCAACCAAATAAAACTGCATCAGGAAGTTCCAAAAAAAATCCAAAATCTTTCATTTGACTGAAATATCAAAATGAAGAAGTACTGACTTGAATGTGACAAAGAATACTGCAGGAAGCATGGACTTTGAAGTCAGAAAAAAAGGAGCATGAATAATAGCTTTACTTACTAGTTTGAGCAAGTCATTTAAACTAATCAAGCCTCAGTTTCTCAATCTGTAGACAGGGAAAATAATGTTTAACTTACATTGCTAAGAAAAGTATGTAAGATAAGTAAGATATTCAAGCCTGATATTAAGCTAACCAAAACTCAAGAGTATTTATAATCACTAATTCATTGTTATTAGCCACTGAAATGTCATTTAAATTTTGGAAAGCAGAAATATCTAAATAAATACTTTGCACAATCAGATCAGCCGTTATATTTTATCAGATTTGAGACTCATTTTTAGTCTGTTGTTTTCCATCACAAATGTAATTTCAACGACTAGATGACATATGGGTAGTTATATGGTTGGACCAAAAAAGTCATCATTAATTCCAATAACACAATTAACTGAGTTGTAACCTCTAATACAGACATATACTTTGATACACAATGAATATTCATAATTATCTTATTAATCATAATCTCATGAATGAATATTGTCTATAGGGCTAAAAGGGAACAAGGAGTTAATACCAGAATCTTGATGCCAATATTCATGATATTTATCAATGTCCTGTGTAATTAAACGGTCTATATGCCAGGCACTGAAATAAGCACAGGAGGCATAAACACCCAAATAGAACCTGTCCCTGCTCCCAAAGAATCTAATAACTAATGTTCGCTCCTTGGCAATTTCTACAAAGTATTATAAAATGACAGATGATAAGGTTATGTTTTACCCAGTTCTCTTATTCATCCTGCCTGTTTTCACAAATTTTAGAAAGGCCTTAAAAATAAGGCAGAATGGATTATTGACCAGATTTACAATGAGGTAAATGGTACCCAGTCCACGTTCCCCCAAATATGGTAAACTATGGGCATATAACCAAATGATATAAAAAAAAAAGATTGTACTAGTTAAGAAATTATTCTGTATAACTATTAATATATCAATCAATTAATTTATTCCAAAAACATTTGTTTATTCTCATGAATGATGCTACCTGACAATTTATAGACGGTGTCTGTGAAGTGAGAATGATATTATTTTGGTATCTAGCTGCCATGATAAATGGTACATCACTTTGAAATTACTGAACTAAAAAGAGTAAGAGAAGCTTTGGACTTTTTACTGTCAAGGACACTTGACACCTTTTAGAGAGTTCCCCCATGAGTCCTATTGTTTTGAGTTTGATAATCATACTGCATTTAGTTAATAATAATAGTTCTACTCTTATTAATAAAAAGCTATTTATTGCCAGTCATAATTTGTGATTAGTATAAGATAATTCAGTGTTGTCAAAAGGGTAAGAGGGGTTTATACAATCCCAAGCAAAAGCAAAACCAAAGAGATGTTATATAGATAGCTTGTGCACATTGTGATTTTATGTCTTATTTTCATTAGACTTTTTTAAATCCTGAAAATGTCTCATTCCCCCATCACTTCCTCCAAGGATCCTAAACTGAGAACTATTCAGATCCAATCACCTCCTTTTAAAGATGACCAAGACCAGAAAGATTATATGATTAGTCCAAGGACACGGCTTAAGAGTGGCATAAGCAAGACAGGAAATTAAGTACTAAACTCAGGCTTGGTGCCCTTTCCCCACTGTGCTAAAATGACTGTGGGTTTGCCTATAACAACAACCAGCTCGATCAATCAAATCTATAAAAATTTCAATCACCATTCACACATAAGCCCTCCAAAGGAACAGGAAACCCTTAGGACACTTAGGATAATGCTAAATAGACAGGACAACATATAGAAAGACTTGTTCTGTAATGTTCTCCTTCTCAAAGTGTCAATGTCAACCAAACAGGAATGTCTACTATTTATTATATTTAACTCAAAAGATAATCTTACACATACAATACCATAAATTCTCCCTAAATATATTGTATAATAACATTAGAGTTGGTTCTTAAACTGCTCTTCTGACCATTAGAAAAAAAAAATTAATTAATCTAAAACCACAACTTTCTATATCAAAATTTTCTCCTTTTTTTTTCTATGTGTTTTTAAGTTAGCCTATCAAATTTATAGGAAAAGTGCTTTTGCCTACTTTTAACTTGTCAACTCAGAGCCAGTCTTCATTACCGTGTAAATCATGAGGTTCTTTATTGATGGATATTTCATCCCAACTATGTTACAATTTATTTTCAGTAGAGCAATAGTTAGGGATAGAATTAGTTCACTCTTAAAACCAAGAGATCATTGTTTAACTCACATAGCTGAGTCCAGTTTGAATTGGAATGGCATTGCGTCTTTTTGTCTTATTATCAGACTTTTTGTGTACACTACAATAGAGTGAAAAAAATAAACATATGCTCAATATTCAACATAATTTATCACAGTAGGAATGAATTTATAAATCACTTTAAAATGTTAAAAAGTAAAATATAACTAAATAATATAAGAATTAATTAGGTAGTATAAAGACCTACTGTATTTAATATTATTGGTGATAGGTTCACATGAGTGATTGATATATACAACTTTTATTCTGTTAATAACACTTCTGATTATTTGTTTATACTACAATATGCATATAACTTCACTAAGCCTCGCAGGCTATGTGGAGTCAATATTGCACTGTAGTTACTTTGGAACTGGCTTCACAACACTGATTGATTTTAACTACAGGTTGACTATCTCTTATCTGAAATGCTTGGGACCAGAAGTGTTTTGGATTTTAAATGTTTTGAATTTTGGAATATTTACATGTACATAATGAGATATCTTGAGGATGACACCCAAGTCTAACCATCAAATTTGTTTATGTCTCATATACACCTTATACACATAACCTGATGATAATTTTATACAATATTTATAATAATTGTGTTCATGAAACAAGGTTTTGACTGCGACCCCTCACATGTGGTCAGATGTGTAATACAGGTTGAATATCCCTTATCTGAAATGCTTGGGGCCAGAGTGTTCTGGATTTCATCAGATTTTGG
>NW_012155729.1:5736049-5851647 GCF_000956105.1 Propithecus coquereli
ATTTTGTGCATGAAACAAAGTTTTGATGGCATTTGACTGTGACCAGTTGCATGAGGTTAGGTATGGAATTTTCTACTTGTAGCATCATGTCAGCACTCAAAAAGTTTCAGATTTTGGAACATTCTGGATACCAGATTTTCAGATTAGAGATGCTAACCTTGTATTTAGTAAACTGAACTGTTGCCAAAGTAATTTTTTTAACTGCTGTGCTATTTTATTTCTTGTCATCTGTGATAAAGGCTAGCTTCCTCACAAGTACTTTATAAATCATATCATCAGTTTAAGGCTTATAAAAACTATTTTAATTCTATGTGATCTAATGCTTTGACCAATCCACCAGGATTTTTCTTTAGATCTTTAAAAGGACTACAATGAGTTCATAAATGATAGAGATTAAACTTATAGGATATTGAAAGAGCAAATGGAATAGTTCATCACCCCATATACATGTATATACAGTATTCATACACAATATTCTAATATATTATATTGTCCTACCATCCCAAAACATTAAGATGTTTTCCCCTATGGGAGAAAGGAGAGAGAGAGAGAGAGAGAGAGAGAGAGAGAGAGAGACAGAGAGAGAGAGACAGAGAGAGAGAGAGAGACAGAGAGAGAGAGAGATAGGTAGATCTCATCATATGGTTTCAGTCTAAAATTTTTAAGATATTTTCTCATACTACCATACGTAACTGCTAACTCAACAACTTCAGTCTCTCCTTCCAAAGGGGAAGGAAAGAAACACTAAGTCAATGACATCTTTATAACTAACTTTGGAACACTGTTACTCTGCTATTAGATAATTCAAGCACATTACCCTCATCTTCAGCTCAATGTTTAAAAATACTTGTAAGGATTATTGTCAAAAACCATTTATGACTTCCTTTTGGAGGATAAGAGAGTAAGAAACTTCAGTCTTGTAAATATCTTTATCGGGATGGTCTCCATAAAATTCTTCCCCTTCCTCTTTTATTCTTAGGCTATTCTCTTAATGAAACTAAGCTTTTATAAACCTAACAAAGTTGTTATTTGGACTGACTTTCTTTCTTTCTTCATTCCTTCCTTCTTTCTCCCTCCCTCCCTCCTTTCTTCCTTATTTCCTTCCTCTCTCCTTTCCTTTCAGTGTTCATTCAATACATATAAACTAAGCATTTACTATGTGCCAAACAGCATTCTAAGTGCTGGAGAGTGAGGGACAAAGAAGAAAAATAAAGTCCTAGGCCAGTCATGGGACTGGGCTAGGGAGTAGGTGCAGGGAAAGGGAAGGGTGTTAGGTGACCCAGTGTGTCCAAGAGAAAAGCCACGATATAAACAAGAACGATCTACTACTGATGGGAGTCAAAGACCTCAGATCTTCTGCACAGCAGGTCTTGTCCCACATCATAGTCTTACCTTTAATTCACTGTACTGATTCATATCCTAAAGTAAATCTAGTCACTTGGACAAAACACCTACAACAGAAACTCCAAACCCAGAGCAGCAGACATTAAAATCTTCACTACTACAAACCACTCACACTTTTTAACTCTGTTGAGCCTGAAGCCACTGTGTGATGTGTGCAAGGTATTATTATCTCCATTTTACAGATGAGTAACTTGAATCTCAGCAAAGAGAAGGGACTGTACAAGGTGACAAAGCTAAACAGTAGAAATAAGGTCTCAAACACAGACTTCTGATTCCAGATGCAGAAATTTTTCCACAAACTATATTATTTCTCCATAGTCAGAGGATATGCTCGGGGAAAGTATAATCTGGCAACTGAATCCAAACCTTTACCTCCAGTGACTGCTCTAGAATATCTACATAATAGGATATTGGATGGCGACTAGTAGGCGGAGAAGATTTCCTTGAAGTTGCATAGGAGACACACTGTATTCACTTAGACAGTTTGCACCCTCTAAGCTGGTGTTGCTTGAGACTGTGAGAACTCTTGGAGTGGGGAGTAGGAGTGCAGAGAAGCCAAGGAGTGGTAATGAATTTACCCCGCACAGATAACCACGACAAGGTGGCAGGTGAAACAGCATCCCAACTTCTACCTGCAGAAATGTTAAAGATCTTATTGTATTAATCAAGGACTATGGTTCTTGATATACCACTTAAGTCCAAACCTCCAAGGCTTTACACTGTGGCTGAGTTGAAACAAATTCCACTTCTTTCTGTAGTAAAGAGACTTACTTCTATAGACCAGTGTTCCCTGACTAACTGCTAGCTAAATAAACATCTTCCCACCAAAAACCAGGTATTAATATATCCCGCAGGACTTAGTAACTCAAGCAACACCACCCTAAGACTTTCACCAGAGACTTTGGTGGTCAGATTTCAGACTTACCTGATACAATCATATTTGGGAAGATTATTCTCATATATGTCCATGAATTTATCTGGAAGCAATTAAAATATCCTCATTCTTCAAGGTAATAAATATTTTTATGTCCCAACATGTCACATTCATTTCCATCTCTGTCATTTCACCCTGCTTGTTTGTTACTAAAATGCTTCCTAGTCCATCTGATCTCTCTAAATTCTGCACGTTAAAGACTAGGTATTAGCCTGACACTTTTCTCAGAGCACCTAGCACAATGCAGGGCCCACAGTGAGATCTATATATTGTTTGACTTATGCCTTTAAGACATGATCTCGAATGCTCTTTAAAATTCATTCCAGACGCTAGTAGATAATTTACACTTTTGTTGAGATTGGCCCAAGGTAGATGTAACTTTTTTAAGGGATCACGTCACTGGCTTTGGGGCTTAAATCTCTCAAGTCTAAAAGATCCAGAGACACAGCCCCAAGTAACTTAAATATATATGCTCACTATTTTATTTGATTTGAAAAATAAACAATAAAAATGGCAGGCTATAAAACAAACATAAAACTTCCCATTGTTTTGCGATGCTCTGCTAATACGTTAGTTCATTGTCTATTGTTAATAGTATTTGGCAAGAATTCTTTAGGTCTGAAAGTGGCTTAAGGAATGCTCAGAGTGCCAGACCTCTATATCCATGCATCCCATGAGCATATCCCATCGAGTACAGTTTTCAAATTTTAAATCGCTCTAACTTACACTCAGAGCATAAACATCAGACCAACTATGGGCGTTTTTTTTTTTTTTTTTTTATGGGGTACAAAACGAAGAGCTTTCACTGTAGGGGGAAATATCAGCAAATCAGAAGAACAGAGATGGTTCCAGCCAGCCCAAAATGAGAGGGGCAGATGTAGTCATTTTAACACAGTTTCCAATGAATAAACATACCCTTTTGCATTATTTTGATGTTTGCCTGTTCTTGCATGCTGTGCCTCTTTGGCAAAAGACAGCCAATATCTGTATCTGAAAATGACTGTTAATCACATTTTTTAAAAATATATTTTAGCAGAGGACGAAAACAGTCACAAATGCAACTAGAATTTTAAAAGAGAGAGAGAGAAAAGCAGCCACCCCTGCAGCCAAAACAACTCAGTGTGGGAACAGTGTCATGTTGACGCATCTCTGAAGACCAAGTGATTTGTAAAATCATCAGAAATGAGGCGGCTGGCTCTGATTACCGTTGTGATTTGGGGGTGTATTTATCCTTCAATAGAAAATCTGTTCAAATGAATTCTCCCACATATATGCCACCCATCAGGCAATGTGCTAACAGTGATCTTCATAAAGAACTGAGCACTGTCAAAGGTTATCTTTTCATTCAAATGTACCAAAAGGAAGGTGGAGAACTAACTTCACGCCAAATTTTGCCCTATGAAAAGAAGACATTGAATGACTGAAGAGGCTAAGAGATTTTGAAGAAAACAGCCAAAGACCAGGAAAACAATGACTTTGAATGGAAAATTATGGGAAATATGATTAAGCGAGGTGTGCAGAGACTAGGAAGCTGAGGTCAGAAATTAGGAAGATAGGGAAATCTGATTCTTTTCTCTAAAACATCAGCCCCTTACCTCCTTACCTATCTCTTGAGATAGATTAGATCTGAAAATGCCTTTGATCTTTGGCAGACAGGTTCCAGCACCAATAGGCTAAAATATTCATAGGCAACAGCCTGCAAATTCCAACAAGCCACATTAAATAATTAGATTTCTGAAGATTCCAAGGTTACCCACCAGACACCGTCAACTCACAGCACCATATGATCTGCTTACTATGCAAATATCTACATACGTGCAAAGTTTTATTATTATAAATAACTCATTTCCCAGCTGCATACACACTCTACAGAGAAAATGACACATTGCCTGACTATCACTGAAGAAGGCAAGTGAAAGTGATGCATAAAATCAGGCCTCCAAAACTGTTTCTAAAGACTTTAGGTTTGGTATGGAACATGAAAGGAAGTCCCAACCAAAATGAGAGTTCCCTGGCATTTGATAAACAGGCTTATGGGTGGGCACTGCAATGCCAGGAACCAAGGCTGCCCTTTCTCAGAACCAGTTTGAGCGGTGGCTTGGTAAACTGGGAATTAAGCTGAATCATTGCACTGGCGCTGGAGGGAACATAGGTTGTGAGCGGCTGAACTGTTGCGTACTATCGTGGTTCCTCTACATACAAGCTAATTAGTTGACTGCCTGCATGCAAAGCATTTGCTTTTACACTGAGAGCCTCCCTCTCCTCTCCTGGCTTTGGGATTGGTTTTTGCCCTGGAAAAGATACAATTTCCACATGTGCACACACACACCACTCACTGAGGGTACCTCATATATAGTTCCTAATCTGAATTCTCCAGGGATTCCTCTGTGATCCCTGACTTTTCCAGATTTAGACTGCAATTGTGTTCTTCCTCTTGTCTCAGCCCTCGACCCACTACTCCTCACTGTCTCGCCCAACTCAGCCTTGATCACTAGTCTATGAGCACTTGTCTCATTGAGACTGGTCATATCTTTAGCCCTGATTTTCATCTTTACCCTTGTTCTAGCTTATCCGTGTTCTGGCTTCTACCACCTCTGCAGGATTTCCTGACTCCTAGAAGCAACCAGGGACATTGCAACCAGGGACATATCCAGGTTTCAAGGTGTTTGCAACTCATGAGATTGGAGAAGGACTCTCTCTTGAAGAAGAATACAAAAATATAAATGTTAAAACTCTGGAGGAGGCCCAGGCAAGGGAGGTGACCTGGTGCTTGAATTTCATCAGCTTCTCAATAAATCTGCCTCTGACTCGCACACCATCACTCTAGTGGACTGCCATTAAAAGTTTTTGGCCAATCGTCTGAGAAGCCCATCTATTTCTACAGTACTTAAGACTTTTTCCTTGAGAATTTGAGAATTTAATAAAAGTTGAAAGTGTTTATGTCCATAAGAGGCATGCAATCAATATCTGCTGATATAAATAATAAAAGTGATGATACGATGGGATCATAGGGGCCCCAAACCTCCAATGCATAAAATTTGAGGAAAAAGAAGCTCATGAACCCAATTTATTCTCTTGGAAACAGCTTCTGACATACCCCTGGCTCGACAGCATTTGAAACAGCTCTTAACCTAGTAGCATTAGAAAACCTTTATTTTGAGTTTCTAGCAAGAAAATGACACTGACATTGGCAATTTAGAAAAGGAAAACTCAGAGGCTAAGTTTAGGCTAAAGGAACTGCAGAGGATGGGGACATTTCTCCCCTTCTTTCTTTCCACAGGTTCCTCAAGCTGCCTCCCCTCACTGTCCCGAGTAACTAAACTCAGCCGGGAGTTCTCGAACCAATTTCACACACAGACCAGTGAGCAAGGGTCACTACTCCCTTTCCTCTGAGTTCTTTGAACACCACTGAATTATACCCTTAGGATTTGTATTATGTAGTTTGCCAGAGCAAAGTACCATAAACTGGGTGGCTTAACCAACAGAAATTTATTATCTCAGTTTTAAACCTTAGAATTTCAAAATCAAGGTATCAACAGGGGTGGTTCCTTCTGAGTGCTGTGAGGGAAGGAATCTGTTCCAGGCCCCGCTTCTTGGCTTGTAGATGCCTGTCTTCCCCCTGGGTCTCTTCTCATTATCTTCCCTTTATGTATGGCTGTCTCTGTGTCCAAATTTCTCCTTTTTATAAGGGCACCACTCATATTAGATTGGAGCCCATCCTAATGACCTCATCATTTGAACTTGATTTCCTCTATGAAGACCCTACCTCCAAATAGGGTCACATTGTGAGGTACTGGAGGTTAGGACTCCAAAATATCTTTTTTGGAGTACACAATTCAACCCGTAACAAGACTGTCACCAGCTCTCTTTATTGGACACTGAGAAAAAAATATGTGCAACTAAGGTGACCATCAATAAAGTCACTGAGCAAGCAGATATAACCCTACAATGCCAAAGAAGTATCTAAAGACTATGTTTAATTAATAGCAAAAAATAAAGTGTTAAGAGCTGACATGATGTTGAGTGACAATTATACTAAATTTGGCAAAGAATAATGTGAAATTGTATAGGCTTTGTTGTTTTGTTTCCACGTCTATAGACATTTTAACAAGTAAACTCAACATGTTCCAACTTTTTGAAGGACAAATGGTCCATAATCTCTGATAGACTATAGTTCCTTATACTGCCCCTCTGCTAGGTAATTTAAGGCTCAAAGAGAGAAGTGAAATTAGATCACTTACCCCTGAAATGTAGTATTAGGATTTAGATGTATTTTATCTCTGGATAAAAGACATGGGAATTGTTTAGTGACAAATTCATGGAGCATACACATTAGCAACATCAGGACCTAAAATGACATACGAGATCATTTTAACCGCTAGGTGGGTCAGTCACTATTAGTTGAATGTTACCCTGCTGAAAGAGTACCCAAGCATACTGGTCCATCTTACTGGCCATTAGCATCTTGTCTCATCTCCTACCATCGAAATGAGGGGCTGGATCATTAGCATGTCTGAGGGATTGGAGAGTCCAAATATGTTATGATGATCATAAAAATGGAAGCCAACTATTAAAGCAAGAGGAAAAAGATATGGACCAATTACAGTTGGTGCTCTTCTGGGTGAATAATGCTTGCTCAGGGTAATGCCAGGAAAGGACTGAGGGGTGTCTATCTTCCCTTCTTTTACTTTTTGCATCTGCTTGAAGAATTCTTTTGGCCTTTGTTTTTTACCCCCCTTTTCCTCCTTCCAAAATACAATTTACTTTTGCGATTGTTGTGGGTGTTTGGGTTCTTATTTTAATTTATTTTAAAGTTTGATTTAAATTTGGAACCTGCCTAAGACTTTTGACATTTATTTCTGGGGGTGTTTTCTGAAGCTGGATGAAGTGGGTGTTGATTGACAGGCAGGTTGCTATAGGAACAGCTGTCACTGCAGAGACTTAAGGCTTTATTTCATACTCTTCTTTTGTCAGGCAAAGGTTTGTGGGATATTTTAAAAATAGTATAAGTGCCCCAGAATTAATAGGAAATCGTTCAGTGACTCTTTTCTAACATACCTATCAAAACCTGCAGTAGTTTCCATTCTGTAGCACTCTGTTCTGCATATGTATTCATAACTTTTTTCTTTAAAACAAGTGCTTGCCAATATTGTTTTCTCTCATTGGTTGTTTGTTCTTCATATTTCCTCTATGATACTGGCCCTCTATGAAATCATACAGGTAAGGAAATTGAAGTAATAAAAAGCACTGAACAGTCTTCCCAAAGAAATTACCAACTAGCACAATCGTGAACTTGGGCAGCTTGTCAGCTCCATCCTGGGGCTATATTTACTGGGCAACTTCTTCATCCTCGGATTTTAAAGAAGAAATTCAGGAGATGAGAAAACATATGCAAGTTAAAAGAGGAGTATATGAGGTACTTTGGACTTAAATTGGGTTCAATTATTCTTATTTCTATTTATTTATTTATTCTCCACCTTTAGTAGCCTCTTGGAAAGTTGAATATGTGATTAAATAAGATGCAGGACTTCCACACCAAATCCTAATCAGTCCCAAATCTCCTATTTCTCAGGATGCTCATTCCCCAGACATAAATTACAGTTCAAAAAACAATTGAATTCTGAATACTTTCAAAAAAAAAAAAGCAGAAACCCCATGGAATAATCTACTCTGCAAATAAAAAACAGTGACCCTCCTCTAAACTCAGCTTCCTGGGGGCCTGAATCCAATCATCTATTTTCTTTATAAGAAGTACTTTTCTACACCACTCCAAACACCAGCACAGCGCAGGACCCTGGATAGGTCAGCTCCTGGTTTCTGAAAATAGTGCAGGGGCTGAGTGTTTGCATTACTTTGTGTTTTTCTGGCTGCACTCAATTTCTACCATCTTTTTATTGGTCTTTTTTAGCTCCCTTTTATACGAATGCCAAATTTTGCATTTGTTAAGTGCCATCATCCAGACCCCTGCTGGAAAAGCAAAATTTACCCTTAGTAATACTGCAGATTTACACTACTAAGTAAGAATTAAATTCATAGTTTGGAAAAAGTAAAATCCATAAAACATAAATTTATTCTCTTGAAACTTGGCTCAAATTGATTCAATTTCTTTTGTCATTCCATTGGAGGGGATTTTATAGAAGGATTTTTTTCCCCCTCTACACAGAAGGTCCAAGTGTTTATGCCACCTTGGTGCATGAAAATTTGGTTAATAAATTAAAATTGTTTATAGTATTTTCTCACCAATTGAAAATATCCATATAAGATCCAAGAGATTATTGAGGATCTTAATTGTGTGTGGCAATGCATGATTTGCCATTTCGGGGACCTCAGATTTTTGGGGAGAGGCTAAATTTAGAGAATAGAAAGAAATATAGCTAGAAGAAGATTTGGGTTGATCCTTCCTTCTCCTTCCTATGGCTGAAACAGCTGATTTGGGGAGTAGAATGGAAGGCAGATCTATTCTTCAGATTTTACTGTGACAAGTCTAAATAAGCCCAGGGAGGTAAAAATCTTAGAACAGAGAAAAATGATGGAAAAGTGAAAGAGGTTAGAAAAAGAAGGGAGTGACAGTATGAGAATAAAATTCAATCTAAGCAAATGCTAAACAATGCAGAGAATATACTATCATAATATAGACTGAAATGCTATGCAACTTAGTCATCACAAGTATAGAATTATTCATGTATTTTTATAAAGACAGCTACCATTTTTTTCTTTTTTTTCTTTTTTAAGATAGTATCATGGAACAATTACCAAACTTTGAGTCAGATGAACTGAAATTTGGCTTCTCAAGTCATTTGATAAGTTGCCCCAGGCAAGTAACAATTTGGTTGAGACTATCTCCTCATCTCAAAAATAGTGCCTTTACCTACCTTACAACTTTTGAAAGCATTACTAAAACTGTAAATCACTCTTCAAATCTAAGTTCTTATCATTGTTTTCACCCTTCTTCTCCTTTTTCTCCTGTTTTTCCTCCATTCTCCAAATTCTATCCCCAATTATCATCATTATCATCTTCCTCCTCCTCATCATCATCATTACTCAGAGGAAATATCTAAGCTGGAAATCCTGTTTTAGTATTTGTTTCCTGGAGTCATTTACTTATAAATGATTTACCTATAAATTCTGGAGGAAAACTTTCAAAAGAAATTTTCCTTATATCTCCTCTATTTAAGTATGCTGATCATGTCACTTAAACCAGGTGTTCTCTTAAGTTTTTCTATAAATGGATCCAATTTGGCCAATGTCATTAAATTGATAATCTGAGTAAACTATGCGTATTATCATAATTCATTTGCAAAGTGTAATTGTCAACTTGGATACCTAATGCCTATATATCTAGGCATATGTCCCCATATAGTTTATCCTCATACAATACAGAAAAAACTGAAAATCTAATAAATGAACTTTTTTACGAAGAGACATAACCAAAAAGCCTGTTGTCACTTTTTAATAGACTGCAAATCAATAAGTAATATAGGGTTTTACTTTTTGGTAACATTAAGATGTTGACTTCAGCAATACGCATGCTATAGATCAGAAGTTGGGACAGAATACCCTGCTATGATATACAAGTAAAAAGCTTCTTATTTTAGAACTGTAGACATCAGTTATCTTATCCAATGAGCAGCTTAGCAGTTGTACTATTTTGTGGAGTAGAGTATAATGTATGGGCATCACACTAGTCTTTTCACAACAGGGACGGGGAAAATGTAATACATTATGGTGGAAATTACCAATACACAAATGCAGAAGAGCCTAACATAATAAAAAAACAACTCTTCTCAGCCTCATTCACACTGAGAATAAATGAAAATGTTATTATTCATGCTGCTGTCAGACGGGATCACATCTGAGTCACATCAGACACAACTGAATCTATCATGATTTTTTATTTACAAGATCCCTGGAGAAAACGGAGTCTACAGAACACAAACAAACAAAAAAAAAAAAAAAAAAAAGAAGGAAACCCATCTCACTATTTGCAATGTCCACTCTCAGGATATTTTTGCTTATTTTGTTTAAAGTTATAGAAAGAGAAGAAATTGGGGCTTAATTCCCAGATTGACCCCTTTTCAAAGATGTTATTTGAGGCAAGTCACGTAACTTTTTTGTGCCTCAGCTTTTTTTTTTCATGTGTTTATAATGAGGTAATAATAGGATCTACACCATAGAGTTTCTGAAAAATAATCAATTAAAACAAAAAATTCTTAAACATCCTGAAAACTGTATTATGCTATATAAATGTTAGTTGACAGTAACAGTTCATAGAGGCAGCAGCAAGAGCTGTAACAAATGGCGCACACCATCGATTACACAACCCCTCAGCAGGGCCACAATCAACACGTTAATATTCCTTCAGCAAAAGATACGAATATTGACACTTAGTGGAATAAACAAAAGAATATAAATAGCGTGCTGTCATTCAAGGTCAGATTTTTGCTGCCAAATAAGTTTTGCGGCCAAATTTAGAAAATAAATTTAAAAGTAAAAACCAACATCAACTTTTTTTTGGATATCAGAACTGTGGATAATAGACTTTGAGTCTGAACTAATAAAGTGATATACTTGAGCCACACTTCACTACAGCAACAATGGTTATTAAATTCCCCCCTAGCCTTTCTGCACGTCGACTAAATTATTTTCATTTCACTTTCCTTCCTGACCTGATACCCCAAGTCTTTCATCATCCCACTGCCCTTCTTTTAAAACTCTCCAAAGTCTCCACATTGTTGGGCCAAGTGCTGTAGCATAATGGGCAGACAAACACTCCCAAATATGATGCAAAGGGGGAGTCTATCCTGACAGCCTCCCAGACTGGTCTTTCTGTGCCCATCCAATCCATCCTCCACCCAGGAGTGAGTGATCTTTTTAAAATGAAAATTTAGATGTGTCACTTTTCTGCGAAAATCTTTCAATGCTCTTCCATAATTCCACTCAACAAAGATTTAACTTTTTAATGTGATGTGCAAGGCCTTTTCCGAGCTCGTTCCAGCCTCTCTTTCCAGCCTCGTTCTCTTGCTCAGTCCCTTCTGCCCCAGTCTACGAAGTCCATACTCCAAGTCCAGCCAAATGACTTGCAGTTCTTTGAATATACAACTTCTTACCTCTGCGTTTTGCTCACCCCGTCCCTTTTGCTATGACTGTCTTCCCAATTAGGTCTGCCAGGTGACTATTACTCATCCTTTGTACATCCTCTTAAACAAAATTTCACCTCTGAAATCCACCCTGACTTCTTCATGTTTCTTCCGAACACTCACCATCGTAAGCCTGCTGCTATCATGCTCTTATCACATTGCCACATGGACCATGATTACTCGCTGTAATTATGTGTCTACTCATCTTCCCTGACTCTTCAATAGGCATCTTCGGTACAGCAAACCAGCACAGACACTACAAACTGTGTTCTTAGTAAGCATCTGCTTAGTCGCTAACTTTGAATTTAGAGAAAAGTTCAGATGTCTTTAATTTCTAAGATAAATTTGAGATTTGTTCTCTAACTGTGGTTCTCACGGAAAAACTCTTAAATGGGCTGGTTCTCAAGTTGAATGAAATTCTCTGCTTTTCACCTAACCTATTAACAAAACCAGAAATATGAAACATTTAAGCAGTTATCACCAGCACTTGACAAAGATTAGAATTTAGCCAATGAGATCTTGCTTTTAAGTTGGAAAGCTTTCAGAGAGAATAAGAGGCAGAGGAAGGACTTAGGTCCCTAGACTTTTCCATAAAGGCATGACTTTCCCACCACTTCCAAAGTAGTTATTTTATGTGTGAGTAACATGTGCTCTACATGCCAATGCCTGAAAAACCCTGACATCTGCCATACAAGCATATCAATGGCAAGGAGAAAACGGTTCCAAGCAGAACAATGCTTAGAGTGTGCAAGGATGCTCTTCACAGGACAGCCTGCCAGGACAAAAACACATGCCTGAGGTACTGGGATACTATTCAGAGATACTACTAACTAGTACATCCCAGGTGAATTTGGGATAAATAATTAAAGAAGATACTTGATGTATTAAGAATCATTGAGCCTGTCACATTGGTCCTTCTCTTATCATTTTTTTCTTTCTAGAAATGCAGCTTTCTTTTACATTAGGAAGAGCAGAGCATGCTCCGTGTGGGAGTGCCTATGCCTTAGGCATCCTCTGTGCCTGGTACAGTGTCTGTCGCATAGAAAACTCTTGATACTTGTTTATCAAACAAAACTAGAAATTTTCACTTAGAGAACATGCTTTTTAAAGTCTCTTTCTATATCTTAGCTCTAATTAGATGGTATTCCTAACTTACTGATTTTGATGACTGCTTGGAGTACGGCAAGGTCACACTTTTTTGCCCCATGAATTATTCATGATCAAGTACCCAGATAAAATGACCAGAACTCTAGTCTCCCTAATATCACTCTCCATGGACCTTCAGCCACAGGCTCATTCAAAGCCACAGAATAAGAGACAATATCTCCCTTCTCTTCCCTCAATCGCAAGGGTCCTGGTACGCCCTCGAAGGGTTTTGCTCAAGTCAAAAAAGCAGCATCAAGAATACCCCTAGGAAAAATAGCATTTAAGTGCCCCGCACTGAATTTTAGGGGATCTGCTCTTCTTTATTTGGGAACCGGGTGCAAACAACTAAGGACAGCTGGTATCATAGTGCCATATTTTAAAAATAAAAATGCACACGGACTTGGGGGGGGGACCAAGGGCAACACACGTAACCTAAACATCTGTACCCCCACAATATGCTGAAATAAAAAGAATTAAAAAAAATAAAAATAAAAATGCAGGAAAATCCTAGGAAATTCTGACAAATTTGCAAAACTTCTGGGTGGAGTTTGCGAAGTATTCACTTAGCCATCAGACACATCTACCTTTTACCCTGGCCTAGAGTACTACTACTAAACCGTAGAGATTATCTACTGTAACATTTTGCAACAAGGAAACTGAATCTTGAACAGTAACTTATGGGAGTTCACACGTTCCAATACCAAAGGGAAATATTGCCTTCCTCTTCTTCATATCAGAGTCAGTGATGACAGCCCTCCTTGAAATGGAAAAATGACCAATATCTTCCCCCCTCCACGTAAGATCCTTCAAAGATAAAAGCAAAATTACAGACTTTAGTGGGCTCAGAACACATGTTTGAGGGGGGCAAGGACAAGGAGAGCAAGAAGGGAAATGGGCCAGAGGATCTCTTCTCGTTTAAGCCTTATACGGTACTGTTGAAAAATCTACGGATAAGCATCTTAAATCATGGTAAATTACACACTGCATGCTGGTGACTCGGTCATGGAAAATTATGAAGCTACGTGATGTCTCATTTGTTGTGCTGAAAACAAATGTAAATAAATTACTGGGAGAATCTCATTTACATTTAGAAATTCATCCTGATGCATGACATGACTACCGATTTTTTTTAAAGATATTTGAGAAGAAATGCCACTCATTAAACCCAGATCATGAGGATCATAGTACGAGCTTGATTTGGTGCAGGCTTTACTAAGCAAGGAAAACCTACCCTTTCATAATAGGAGAAACACAACCCCCTCCCCACTCTACATACACACACACACACATACACACACACACACTCTCACTCACACAGGCGAGAGGAAGCAGCATTCAGCCCATGGTTGTTTCTCTGTTCCTAATGACCCATCTGCTGTTCTTCACGTTCAGAGACAACACACTTTGGACCCACCGTTAGTGGGACTAGCTGGTTGCCCAGTAGAGGGGATGGTTTGTGGTGAGCCATTCACACTCTCTCACCCCGTTCCACCCATGACCTAAGGCAGCTGGCAGGGGTTAATGGGACAGAATGGAGTTAACTGACTCCTGCAGGGATCAAACCCATGACCGATCTCATTAACACTCTGCTTTGACCAACTGAGCTACAAAGCCATGGACTCTTATTGAATAGGAATTGGTCATCAAGTGGCACAGATGTCCTGCACTAAGATGCAGCTGACCTGAAAAGGCAGATATAAAATACAGGAGATTGATGGGATTTGAGCAAAAACCTTGAAGGGCTTCAGGTCTAGGGTAGCTGTTAGGCTTGTTGCCATGCTTAATTTATCCCATCCACCTCTCCATGACTCCATTCAAATCACCCAGGGCAAAAGCAAGGACTTACGAAACAGGGACAGAGAGTTACAGTACATTGAATGTAATGAGAGCAAATCAGGAAAGCACTTAAAAGTTTTGAGAACCGTTATATATAGTCTAAAAAGCTCCAGCTACAAAGGATTAAACTGTTGTTTCTGGCTATTATTATACTACGCTTAGAATTCTCTAGCATACTCTGTGCAGTACTGTTCCTTCCACATCAGATACAATAACATATCCTAATGCTCTGTCTTCTAAGTGAGGGCCTGGGACTCAATCATTTTTTTTCTCTGCAGCTGTGACCATCGACTCACTTTCCAGCCCTTAAATTTCCTTCCATATTTTTTCTTTTCCCCACTCTAAATAGATATTGCAAAAAAAGTTGTTCAGTTTTGCTTTGTGCCCCACAAGGGTGAAATACAACCATTTCCTAAATAGGGATATTATGGTGTGCTCAGCCTCATCTACAGCAGAATATTTACATAAGCCTGAAGAGGTCTGAGAGTTTATTGGTTAAGGGAAAAATAAGCAGGCCATGAAATAATTATTTTTCATTGTGCCCTGCCAAAGCCATTCAGCCAAAGGCTAAATTGAGCTGCTATTGTGATTATTTGAACTGTGGAGCCAAAAGTCTTTGCTGCAAAGCATCCCAGCTGTCCTGAATTTTGTTCTGATGGCTAGTTTTCATTCTGGCTCAAACACTGCCAACAAAATGGTCCCCAAAATAGGCGGGTGGAAGGGTTGCTTTATCCAGACCCACATCAATTACCGATTTAGGGCCATTCGGAGGACTTGATTATTAACAAATCACTTCCTGAAACTGTTATGACAGGATTCCCATATGCAAACGGCGGGCCGCTCATCTGCACACAGTGAGGTGAGGAAATTAACACTAAGACTTCCCAAATTTACTGACGGTCATTTCTTTTAACGCTGATTGTACTTTATGGCAAATGAGTTCTTCCCAATGGTCTTCATGGCTGGGAGGCTGCAGCAACAGCAGTTTACCTGGGCCGGCTTAATGGGGGCCATCGACCCTGTGCTTGCCTGGCACCTTGACAGGTATGTCTAGTGACTGTAGGATTTCATGACCAAGTAAAATGGCTCTTGCAGGGCTTTAGGAAGCAATGTGAGCTCTGTTTATTCACTGTGGCATCCCCCACATCTGCAGCAAAATCTGCCTGTTGTAGGCGCTCAACCAATATGTGCTAGAAGAAACCAAGGAAAGAAGGTAGGCAGGCTGATAGTCCAGTGGGACCTAGGTGGTAAGTCTGTTGTGTCTTCTAAATAAATATTCCTTTTGTGTGCTAGGATGGACACATTTCTGAAAACTAACCTCGTGTGGAAGTACAGAAAATTGTCAAATCAGTTATTTTTTATCAAACCATTACTTTTTTCTACTTTGGCCAAGATCCATTCACAATGGAGAAAAGAAGCAAATGTAGTATATTAATTTAATGCATGTATGATCAAAATGTACACTAGCTTGAACAAAAACCAGTGTGCCCCTAAAGTTCTCCTAAGATCTTCCTGCAGTTTCTCTCTCAATTAATATATTTAAGAAATGTAATCAACTGCATTGGTACATTGATACTATGTAAACCTATAAGGCCAATCTGAAGGGTACAGGAAGGAAAGCAGAAGCCCAGAAACTGGAAGGAAGATTCCCACAGAAGCCCTGGGAAACTATTCCTGTTGTCTACACCCACATGGCATCCAGAGGGAGCTTCCTGGAGCCTCAAGTTACTCCCACTTTTGGTTGGACTAGTATGACATTCCCTGAAGCCAGTTCCGCAATGCAGGACAGAGCCCAGAGACACTGAAATACCAGTCAGAGTGAGGATGTGTTTTCACCATTTCTGCAACTACCTGGAAGGATGGCAAAATCCTTTAGAGTGAATTTATGTAATATCAATTGCAATTTAAAAAGTCATCTTCCATCCATATTCAAACAACTCTGGAAATTTCCCTCTTTGAGATGCTTTCCTGGAAAGATGACAGGGTTGTAGACTTCGTTGGAGTGTCTCTGTCATAATATACCACTCCCTTCCTCCCTCCCCAGCCTCCAAACCAAAGGTTAGGAATGAGAAAGGGGGACATTTGCCCACCTAATAATTCAGAACCTGGTGAAGACCATCTCTGTCAAACATCAACTGTCCCTAACTCCCCAGCAGAACTAATTATTAACAGTTCTAGATCGGTCTGTGAAAAGTCACCACACATGGTGAAGGTGAGTAGATGAGCCACCTTTTAAACAGAGGTGGTAGCTAAAAGATATAATCATGACATACCAAGAAATTCCAGATATCATAAACCTAAAAAGTGCATTTGGAAGACAACGGTTTTGTGATTAACAGTGGAGATATAACCATATAGGGTTTCCAAAGAAATTTTAGAGTCGTACATAACTTCATGCTAGGACAGGTGGGAAATCTTTGTCATGGCTGCTTTAGATGACACCACCGAGGGTTAGAGCCAAGAAGGACCTTCTCCATCACCCACTCCACACCCTCCCACTCCAATTCCCATGTAAAACACACAAAGACACTGAAGCCTGGGGACATGAGCATCATACAACCACTCACCACCAAATGCAATTCTTTTTTCTTAAATCTTTATCTTTTTCTCTAGGTCTCATCTTTCCTTTCTTCTCTCTATTTCTTCTCACCTGCTTCAATCTTTATTACCTTTTACTTTTCCCTGGCTATGCCTCAGGGCTTCCTTCCTAACAGCTGTAGGAATAATAACGCCAAATATTTATACAGCACTTGTTATGCCAGGAACTATTCTGAGTGCTTTGATAGTCACCACCTCCTTTAATCTTCACAACAGCCCTATGAGGTAGGTACTATTATTATCCCCATTTCATTATAGATGAGCAAATTGAGGCATAGAGAGATTAGACGACTTGCTTGAGATTACTCTGCCAATTAGCAGCAGAGATGTGTAATACTTTAAACATCCTTCCCATTTTACATATGAGGAAACTGAGGCATGAAGAGTTTGAGTGACAAGGCCACTCAGTAAGCAGCAGCACCGTCAGGATTTGAGCCAGATCACTGGCTTGTGGACCGACCCCCTGTTTAGAAACTCTCCCAAACTTCCTCATCATCCAGCCTGGGACCCAGAGAATCACAGACTTGAGGGACCAAGAGCAACACTGAAGGCAAACAGCTATGCCCTGAAGTCTGTAGCATCATCAGGTTAAAAAAAGTTATTTAGAAATCTAGGGAATAAGAGAAAGTCATCCACAGAGTGCTTTTGTTTTGTGAAAACAAGGCAGGAATTATTTAGCGTATGTTCCTGGAGAAGGATTTTGCCAGTTTCAGTCATTAAAAATAAAAGCTCAGTAGGGTGACGTCTATTTCAAATAGTTGCAGCCAAAAATAAATCTCTGTATTTTGTTTTGTTTTGTTTTAAAAAAATAAATCCTAAATAAAGTCAGTCCAAGGCTTTTGGTTCTAACTTCTAGAGTAAATCGTTACGTATTGCAGAAAAAGTATATGCACAAGAAATTTAACTGGTTGGGTCAAAGACAGTGGGGAAAGCAAAGACTGTCCACAGATCATTGAAAACTCTATTTTAGGCATTTTCAAATGCTAATGTTTTTCCTCCCACCTACTAAGGCTGTTCACCAGTAAAGCAGTGCTCTCTACAAGCCTGACTTCTTGTCTATGGATATACCCTGATGTAGAAGGGTACGAATGCAGTTCATATCTACATTACAGAAACCCAGGATCAGGACATAACCAAAGTGAAGTGTCCTGAAAAATATCAGGGGAATGCTCACTATACTAATCAGTCATTTTTAAGACAGAGGGCCATGCCAATGTCCTGGGAAATCCCCATCATAGAAAACATCTCGTATATCGCTACATAGTTACACTACTATTTAATTTCCATAGTCATGGCAAGTCATTTTCATTCTCTCTTCTCCCTTCTACATATTATTCCTATTTGGACTAATACATGGCCTGAGATGAGAAAAGAACTAGCTGAAAAAGGAAAATTCTTATAAAACAATGAAAAGCTAAGCCCATGACCCGCAGCAGAGAATAGCCTTTGCCCCACTATTCCCCACTGAGGTCAGCTGTGCGTGGTGACTTAACACCTTGCCTTTAGTTTCCCGACCTCTCATCTGGCCTGCGGAGCTCCACAGAACTTTCTGCAACTCGTGACTTAATTCCTATCTGAGCTGGAGGCACGAAAAGAGCTTGACCTGTGACCTGTGCGACAGCCGTGGCTCTATCTGCTGACTCCCTCCCAAATCCAGCCCGTTGGCCAAATGGAGTGACAAAACATCTTTTCCTTTAAGGCAAAGGAAGAGATGCCAAGGAGTGCTTCATTTCAATTAAACTCAGCAGAGAATCAGAACCGAATCGGCCGCGTTTATTGGAAGACCCCGCAAACATCAAGAGTTTTAAAGACACCACTCACTGTTAATTAAAGAGTATGTAAAATGTACACACACTCCAGGCTATCCACTTCTTCCCAAAGAGTTATGGGTTCAGAGAAGGCCAGGGCTCCAGCTTACAGGATATTAAACAGCACCACTGGCCTGAGTTTGGCTGAAATGGTGGAATGTTTTACATTTCATAACATAGGTGGCTATCAACTTGGTGGTGTTTAATTTGGAGTGCTATTAATGTGTAGCCTTTTCTGGCAAATCTGCCTAAGGGACCAGTAACTCCCCCAAAAGTTCGGTTGAATATTAACTGCATTAACTTTGCAGCCTGCAACATACTGTTAAACACAAATGGCCTATGGTGCCTTATGGATGACTTGCTTAACAGAAACATTCCATGCAGAGTCCCACTACTAGAAAAATTGTGTTCCATCAAAAGGGCTGACCTTTCTGCCAATCTTGGCTGAGACCTCCCCCACCCTCCCCAAAAGAGCCCAGTCTAGATTATTAATGGTTGTTTTCAACTGCCAGATTTTTCTCTGACCATGCAACACTCCTTTCCTTTCTAGGTTTTACTGCAGGGTGAGTCCTCCAAAAGTAGTGGAAAAGATGTATCTTTAAAGGTAATAATTTTAAATGTTCTACATAAGTTTTTAAAAAAAAAACTCTCATCACAAAGGCCACATGTTTATTCTATTCCCCAAATATACTGTCCTCAAGAACTTCCTAACAACTATAATTCTTCCAAAAGAACTACAGAGAATGATTTTGTTACTGTCTCCAGTACCAGAAAGGAATGAAGATGGCTTGAGCCCACATTATAAATAGAAGAAATGGTCACTAATCTTCCGCCCAATGACAAGCACCCCCTTAGAGAAGACAAGCTCACCAAAACCCCCTGAATTACTGCCCTCTCTCCTTACACCCTAGTTCTTTGTTACATGCATTCTTCAGCCTTTATAAACCACCCTTACAGAGGGGATTCAGTGTAATTAGAAATCGAGTTAAATCTTAGGGCCTGGAACCTTTATTTCTTCATAATGTTGTACACTTAATTGCTCCTGCCAGTTAGCAACACAATTATGTTGTCTAGAAATGGAGACAAACAATAGATTTTAGTATTTAAACAGGAACTGAAACTGCAAGCAGAGAGCCACAAACCACACCATTAAACTGGAATTAAAGCTATAAACGAAAAGAAAAAGTTTCACTCCCAGCAATCATCAGCACATCCATACAAAAAGAAGCTACTGCAGATCAGAAGGGAGGTGGAACATACGATGTAAAGCTTGGGTTCCTAGTTTAGGATGAAGATTTTGTGAAAACCCCAGGCGTAAAGATGTAACAGAATAAAGCCGACATAACAATATAGGACAACACTTGCCCTTTCATGGCTAAACAAATGAAAGAAGCCTTCTCTATTATGAGTGTCACTTGTGCATAATCATTGTGTTAATTTAGCCTGTGCTTATCAAGGTTTCCTAAACTCATGCCCTACTACCAGTGTTAGGAAAGAGAACAAACAACTATCAACTGATATTCATCTCCATTTTCTAGAAACTGTAAGGAGAATCACAAAAACTCAAATGATGAGCAGATTTGGCCTTGCATTTCCCTCTGGATCCCATGCCTAGAATTTCTATATATCCCCCATTCAATCTTCTCTACCAGTGCATGTACCTTCTCTTAATATAATCTATAAGGGACATAGATCTTACAGAATAGCATCTTATTTCAGCTTTGTGGAAGAAATTAATTCAGCCTCTATCACCATTCCCACTCCGTGTGGAGACCTGGAAGGACCTAAAACATCATGCAAGAAAGCACTAGAATGGATGTTGTCAGAAAACTCTTCTGCTGGGAAGGCTCTATTGAAAACAGAAAGAGTAAGAGAACCCACACTGCAGGCAGAAACTTTACTCACACCTGCAGAGAACTGTGGCTGGTAGACACACAAGCCCAGTGCTCCTTTGGAGGACAGTCTTATCAAGATAGTTGATGCCAAGTCCAGAAGGGACCCAAGATTTGCCTGTTGCATGAATTTGTAAAATGGCAGAACCCATAGTGAAAATAATTCCTCCCAGGGGAGGGGTGAGAAAAATTTATGGGTTGAATTTTATGTCTTTAGAAATAGCACATTTTAGGAGTCCACCATCATTATTTCCCTCCAACAATGCAGGATGCAGGTAGGTAGTCTTTCTGACAAAATAAAATTGGTGAAGGGTATTTTTCAATTCCTGGAAATTTGTACAAAATGGCCAAAAAAAAAAAAATAAATACAGATGTAGTTAATGGGTTTGTGCATGGGCCATATACCCAATTATGTGGGCATATGGCACCAACCCTTGAGCAGAATCTGCTGATGAGTCTGTCTAGCCTCTATCCTGTCTTGTGCTTGTGTTGAAAGAGCCTCTTCACAACAGTTTTCAGGCCCGGCCTTGAAAAAATACTAAGTATTGTACCCTATGCTCCTGCTTTCTGAAATGCAAGCATTGCACCAAAAGCTACATTAGCCATCCCTATACCATAATCCTAGAGCCTCCAAAAAATATCTCCCCTCCATTTCATCTCTAATTCAAAAATATCTGTGCATAACTACAGCTCAGACTTTAAAACGAGTTCTCTAAAAAAACCTAAAGAAAAAAAAAAAAAGAAAGCAAGAAATTAATTCTAACCCTTACCTTTGGCATCTTATAGGACTTTTGGCCATGACTTACCTGTATAAATAGAAAGAACTAATTTACTACAGAAATGCCCATGGGCGAACATGTACTAGCTAATGAAGTGTTCAGCTTTTGCATGATTAACCAGCTGGTGGGGGTAGTATAAAAGCAGAGGGCATAAAATAATAAGAAAAATTGATTAGCAGCCGTTTTGTAAAGTAGTCCATGAAAAATTCTTTTTTTATACTCACTAGCTCAGAAACCGACTGTAAAGGAAGATAAACTTGAATGACTCACCAGGAAACTGAGCAGGGCCCACGGCTGCTGTTTGTGTCTTCAAAATTCACTAAGTAGGGAGGCTCAGGTGAAGGAAGAAAAGACACCAAACCATTTCCAAACTGACTGCCTGACATAACAGGTCCTGCCAGTTGTCATAAAGCTAATTTTCTAATAGGTTGCGAAATGCGTTATATAAAGTTGAAAACTATGACTGGGCTTTGTGTCCATTCAATTTTCTCTCTGGAGCACTCTGCTAGACCACACTTGGCTTTAACTACCGCCAGACCAATTCATTAAGAAAAAAGGTTATAGTCCTGAGCCAGAATATTTATACACTTGACTCAGAAACAATCTATTCTAGGGGACATTTTCCCAAGCTAAATGCACTACAGGGCTTTCCTATTCATAAAATTCTTTAGCTGGTCTGCAATTGCCTTAAGTAAGGAGATAAGGAGTCAGGTCCAAAAAAGAAAAATGCACATTGAACAAAAAGTAAGGAATGCCTAAAGAAAGGCCTGGGCTTGAGGTTACTTACAAAGCAATAAAACTTATCTTTCTTCTATTTACTCTGATTACACAACTAATATTTACTCAGCTTAGTCCTCCCTTTAGCACAGGGACAGGTATTTCCCAGGCAGGGAAAAGGGAACAACTGGAGCTCTGCATCCTGGTACACCAGACGCCAGCCTCAGATACTGCACCCTTCATCTGTCTACGATGCTGCCTAGGTCAGGAGAGAATAAGACGGTGCCAAGGCAGTGCCTCACAAAGAGGTTCTCTCTCTCTCTCATCTACCTGTCCAGGTGATCAAAGCACAGGCCTTTTCTTCCTTTCACTCTTTTCTATGGCCATAGACAACAAACACACCTTTTCCCAACCAGACCTCACATACGTTTGCCACAGATCCTAAGTAAGACTAGACCCCAAGCTATCCATGGGATAAACACGCCGCCATTACCAGAAACCATTTTCCTATGACCCTCAAGTATAGGATCATTAATGCCTCTTTCCATAACTGAGAAACCTCACAGTGTGGTGAGAAGGCCACTAGGAGGTCTAGAGATATGAGTTCTAGTATCAGCTCTGCTGCTAACCTAGCTGAGTGACCTTGGGCAATATTGCTTGGCCTCTTTGATCCTCAGTTTCCTTGTTTACAAAATGAAGGGTTAGACTAGAAGATCTCTAAGCCCTCTCCCAGTTCTAAGATCTTAGTATTTTTTTTTTCCGTGTTCATTGTCAATAATGCAGAGGAGAGGGGCTGAGCATTTGTCAAATTACATGCTAAGAAGATGCTCCAGAGCTATGCTGTCCAACATGGTGGCCACTGGTCACATGCAGTGGCTATCACGCACTTGAAATGCAGCTAGTCTTGATTTCAAAGATAGTACCAAAACCTGCAAAATAGCCTATTAATAATTTTTGTATTGGTTACACTGAAATGCTAACATTTAGAATAAATAAAATGAATTATTAAAATTTAAATTACCTATTTCTTTTTACTTTTTTTTAATGTAGCTACTGGAAAATATAACATTAAAAACATGGCTCACACTATATTTCTGTTGCACAGCCATGCTCTACAGGAGAATTTGGCCAACTAAAATCTGGTCCTTGGCCTGTCTTTATAAACCCTGAGAGCTAAAAATAGTTTTTACATTTTCAAAGAGTTGTTTTAAAAAAACCAAAACTATGTTTTAGAAACCATGTGTGACCAGCAAAGACCGAAGTATTTACTATCTTGCCATTTACAGACAAAGTTTGCCAACCATTGCTCACACCTGTCTCCCCAGGGTTTGAGTGCTAGAGTAATACCCAAAGTTTTCAACACAGTACCTAAGAAAACACACCGGGAAAGAATTCCCCCACCCATCTCCATATTGCCGCCATTGTCCTAAATGTGGTGGGAGAGGATAAGAGAATTCCAGCAAAAGAAAGAAAGTCCATCCTCAATGCTTATGTTCCCTCTGTCTAACCACAGCAGCAGCAAAGCTTACAGACATTTCTACCTCACAGAGTTGAGGCTCCCTCTTAAGACAAAATGGCTTAGCATAAAGAAACTTAGCTTAGGGGAAAAATATGACAATTTTAACCTAATTTTGTAGCATATCTTGGGTGGGGGTGGGATTTATGGTGACCAACCATCCCACTGCACCCAGGACCAAGAGATTGCTGGAACATGGGACTTTCTGCTTTCTGAAGTGCTAAAATCAGATCTCTCTCATACGTTTGCCACAGATCATAAGTAGGAGCACACACCAAGCTGTGTGTGGGATAAACACACCACCATTACCACAAAATCAACTATTTTCCTATGATCCTCAGATATAGGGTCATTAATGCCACTTTCCATAACTGAGAAACCTCACAGTGTGCTGAGAAGGCCACTAGCAGGTCTAGAGATCTGAGTTCTAGTATCGGGTCTGCTGACCTTGGGCATATTCCTTAGCCTCTCTGATCCTCAGCTTGGGCAAACCAAAATGAGTTGGTCACTTTAAATTTGACCAATAAAAAATATGCTACCACATTATAGAAAGAATGCAATGCTAATCACAATTTTCTAACAGAAATACCTTCTTTAATAAGCTACATGTTGAATTTTTGCCTCTCCTCCTTTCATTGCCTTTTAATTATTATAAATTAAATTTTCAGCAAGTTCTCCACTAACCATTCAGTTCTTTCACTTTATGATCTTGGATCAGACCCCTTAACATTTCTGGGCCTCACTTTGTCGCCTATAAAATATGCTGAGAGGATAGCATTCTTCCCAGTAATGTCTGATGGAAGATAACACAGCAGACTCTAAGAACCTTGAGTGAAATGAGGATTCTCAACTCAAGATTCATGCTCAGTTCAGGACAACTAGACAACAGCCGTCAATAGGAGGGATTTTTAAAAGTGTTTTAAACTGTTCAACATTGCAATGGCTTGAACTAGAGATAAAATAGAACCCAACACGATCCAGCTTCCAAAGAAAAGGGTATATACTTCAACCCGGAAAAGTTATGTATCTTATACACATGAGCCTAAATAGAGATATTTTATTATTTGTTTCATTATATGGGAGCGATTGTTTTGAAAAACCGGGATGAAATGATAGTGCCCATCACTTTCACAAACAATTGAAACTTTAAAAATGGAATTCCCCTTCTCCCAAGTGCTATGGAAATGTTCTCATTGTTTAGGAAAAGATGGTGTCATTCACTGCATATTAAACACACACTCTCTATGTTTCACCGGGGATGCTCTATTGTGCAATAATTGGTCCCCATTGTTACATGCACAATTTGGCTGCTCAGATGTAAAAGTAAAACCTCTTAAATAGCTATCTCCACTGATAGCCTTAGGCATAGGCGGTCCCCTGTGGCCACGTGCCTGCAGCAACCCATGACTAAGGCTTGCGGGAGGGAGGGGGAGATTAAAAGGGGGTGCACCTATAATCCTTTATTTATATTAGAAAGGCACCCCTGAAACCTCATTAGCAATGGCTGAGTGCTGTGTCAAGACCTCAGCAAGGGCTTTGCCCAGAGTGGAGCCTGCTAAGGGAGAGGAAGTCGCCCCTGCCCGGGACAGAGGGAAGACAGTGAAAGGAAAAAAAGTGCTGCTATGTCCTAGCCCTTTACTCTCCCTGCCCGCCTTGGCAGAAGCACCTGTCCCCTCTTCTGCAGGGCCCAGGTCTACTCATTCTAAAAAAGGCCATTTCCAACCTTAGCTAACTAGCAACACATCTCTCCATCCCTGCGAGCTCTGCGAGATTAGAGTAAGTAGAGTCGGCCTCTGAATACTGAAGACAGTCTGGTTTCTCCCATATTACCAAAATTCTCCATCCTACCTTCTGAACTCCTGTTATGTCCAAGTCACACTTTGGAGCGTTCTGGAAATAATTATTGTTAATGTTTTGACATGTGTCTTTTTGAAAATTGTTTGTCCTCCATGGTGTACCTCAAACCCTGCCACTCCCGAGTCAAGTCCAGACAGGCCTGGAGGACGTGTCCTCCCCAACTGAGCGTAGTCCTGTGAAGCACTGGGGGACCTGGCACTTTGCCGTAAGCTTTATTTTGACCACAAAACAATTAAGCACATTGTTCTGTAGTTCAGGGTGCTGACACTGAACCACTAGGACAATCACTGCTTCCCCCGAGATAAAAGCCAACCTTCTCCCACAAAATTGTCTTAATACAGGTAAGCAAAGGTGGGAGCCAGCCAAAGGCAGGGAAGCAAGGTGAGGCAGCCACCAGCCACGGGTCTCCTGCTCCTCTCGGGTCCTGCCCAGAGGCTCTGTGAGGACAGGAGCCAGGCTGCAGTGCGTGGTATGGAACACCAAGTACACTGTATGCTCAAGGGTACTTTTAACAACACAGAGGGGCTGTGGCAAACAATCCACAATGGAACATTACATCATAAATTCGAGGGTCAAGAACTAGGATTTCCTTCCTGTGTTGTATGGAAAAAATGGAAAATAACACCTTCTATGTATCTATATATTAATTTATTTTTAACATGTTTGAAGTATTTTAAAAGTCCTCCTAATTAAATGTCAAATCCTCTTTGTAGATGGACAGCGAGATAGAGAAGGCTGGTAGAGAGTTCAAATCCCGGTGGATTAGTGGTGCAAACTTGGCCAGGTTTCTTGACATGATGTGTTCTCAGTTTCATCATTGCTGAAATGAAACTAATAAAATCTACCTCATTAGGATTGCTGTGAGAATTAAATGGATGATATATAAAAGGTGCTGAGCAAAGTATTGCTGCAAAGTCTCAATAAAGAACAGCTATTGTTGTAAACTACTAGTCCTAGCGGGTACATAAGGAATCAGAAACTGAAGAATGAGGCCAAGGGGACTCCATCCATACTGCCCATCTCGAAGCAGGCCGGTATTGTTACTAAATTACACTTTTCTCCCCCAGACAGTCTTCCCCACAAGACCAGCCCCTTCCAAATATCCCTGTCCACAAAAGTGAGATACAGTCAGGAAAAAAAAATCACTAGGCCCTGTAATATTTAATAAGATATTTAGGTTTAATACAAAAGTCGAACACTTGAATGAAGTAAAAATTCTAGGGATTCTGTGGAAAAATCAGGAGCTGCAGACAGAGCTACTCCAAAGGAACCACAACTTGCCAGAGTTTTAAGGAGACCTGGGATCCCCACGTTAGTCCGAGTCACATTTCCGTCTCTGGCCGAAGTCCTTCCTGGTTAGTAAGAGTAGCGTCCGTGATGGCAGGCCAGTCAGTCAGCATGGCAACACTCTCCCAAGCTGGCGCTGGCCTTCTTCCTCTCTAGCTCTCCTCAGTCATGAGAGCTGTGAGCTGAGCACAAGAGGAGAATCTCCCTGCCAAGGCCCAAGGACTCACTTCCAGGCCGCTTCCTCTGGGCCGCAAGGCTGAGCTGCTTCTGCAGAAACTGGGTAAGGCAATGACAAGTGTCCCAACGGGCCTGAGGTGACTCCCTGATGACAAATATTCCGTTTTCCTTTTTACCAATGGTCTCCTGAGATTCCTCTCTAATACCCAGATAAAGTAGACATTGACCACCCTCCCCTTTTTTAAAGAAGACTATTTTCATTACTCCAAATGTTTTATACTTTTTCTGATTTAACTAAATCCATAAGTTCCCCTTTAAAGAACCTAAATACTGTCTTTACCCTACAATTTGTACTTGTTTTTTTAACCCTGTCCCAATGCCTCCTGAGGAGCAGTATTCTGTACATAGTCGGAGTGATCAACATAACCACATCAACTCTGTCTTAAGCTTTGTAGACTGGGCTCCATGGAAACACGTGGAAATAAAGATAACCTCCCCTTACACACACACACACACACGCACGCACGCACACACACACACATACACACACCACATGAAGCAGAGAAAGAATGACAGAGAGAGGGAGAAGGAGAGACAGAGAGAGAGAAAGGGTGACAGTTGGCAAGGACAGCTAGACCAATTTTAATGCAGTGACATCTCACACAATGTACATCATTGCTCTCATGTTCTTGCCTTCTGGTTCATAAGAACTATGACACTAAATTATTTTAAAATTTCAGGCTAATGGTTTCAAAATGGGTTATTTTAGTAGATATTTGTTCTGGTCATGGTAGAAAATAGTCACTCGGCTGGTGAGTTCCTATCTGTCTCTTCTGCGGCGTCACTGAGAAAGCCAGGAGTCATTGCCTTGTCCCCCTGCGTACAGTCCGATGAGAGGATGCCTGTGTCACCTCAACTTCCACCTCCACAGAGAAGGAGGCACCCCCTGTTTCTTCTACATCATCTGCCCTTGGACTGGAATTTCGTAAGTATCTTCAAATTATTTATTTTGTTTCTCTGGGATATAATGAGTAAAGCTGTTGCTTTAGTTAAACTTTTATGGCACTAGGTTAGCAATCAATTATATTTTTTTTGGTGAGAGTTTTAGTTTTGAAATATTTCAGGATTTTTCTACCAACGATTAATTTTTTTCCTCTCCTGTGAAATATCTTCACAATGCTAGTACACTTTTACCTTTCAAAGAAATTCTGTGAGACAGTTTGTTTCGATTATGAGAAAAATGTCGATTAGGAAGGTTAGGTAAGTTGTTCAAGGTAACACCCTATTAGCAGGCATTTGGGTTGAGATTTGAACCAAACCAATTTGAATTGAAACCCTACCTCCTGCACCTGTGCTAGGCACACAGTGGTACTCAATAAATGCTATTGGGTCTACTCAAGCAACACAGATGGAGGCTCAGAACTTTCCTGGGCTTAAAGGAAATGCATACCAGATCAATGACTTCAACATAGAGCATTCTGAGGTTTATTTGCCATTTCTGGAAATACCTCCCTTCGCCCTACAGTATATTCAGTTCTTCTCTTTTGCATTGGGAAACCTCTACAGCTAAGATAATCTCTTACATTTAGTTCTGTTCCTTTCCTTCAACGCCTCCCCCCGCCCCCTGCTGCATCTTAGTTTAAAGCTCTCCATGGAATGGGTGCTCAGTAAAAGCATGAAAAAATATTCTCATCTTTTTTATTTTAAAAAAATTAAATCACAGAAACCCAGGGATCTCTAGCTAAGAGGCCCCATAGTCAGAAACACTGTAAAAAGATCATAGCTGACACCACAGTTGGTGAAAATAACAGCCTGCAAGCTGTGCCAAAAGCCCTTTTTCCCCATCTAATCTCCCATCATTCTTCTGATACAAGACAGCAAATGCATTAAATCCTTTAAACATTCATTGCAAGTTGGTATAAAGGTAGTGCATTTTAAGAGTTGAAAGAATGTCTGTATACACACTCACACACATGCATATATATCCATCCACAAATGATACAGTACGTAGTTTTAAAAGGAATAGGCTCAGTAGAGACTTAAAAGAGTCATTTAATCTAATTGATCCTGCGTATGACAGTAAAGAAGCTAGCTGTGTCCAAATTAGATTCGGAAAGTAAATTTTCCATCTTCTGCTTCTCTGGAAAAATCAGTTTCCACAACAAGCCCAGTATACATAGTTTTTGTTTATTGTTTCTACTTTGTTTCCTCCCTGGAACATTAAGTGGTCTTGGATATCAGAGAGTAAACAAGCATCTGACTGTCACCCTACCAGCTGGCAGATTCAAGTGTCACAGCTAAAGCCCACACCTGCTTAGTTTCCTACAGAATCCCCACTTTAATTAGAATTAGATATTGGTCTGTGAGTGTGTGTTCTAATTTTATTTTTTATTTTAAATCTTGCTTTGGCATGCAATATCTTTTTACATTCTTTGAAGGGAATAACTATGCTTGTCCCAAGAAACCATTAAAGTTATATTCATAGCAACACACCCAGTAGGTTCTCAACAGTCTGACATTTATGATCTGAAACCCGGGAGTACCATGCTAGAGTCCTATCATTCCACTGTGCTGCTATCATCTTTTCATGCTCCCTGATAGCATTCCATTTCAGTTTGAAAGAACCCATCACTTCAATAGGTGGGCTCACTCTAACCACAGATATGTATTCCTGCTTTGATAAAATGTAGAATTATTTATATTATGGATAGCTCTCTCTATTTGTTTTTCTTGAATCACTCAGCTATACAGTATGCTGAATGACATATAAATATAGAAATTATGGAAATAGAGAAAGCATTTTATCCAATGCAGATCCTGAGTTGCTAAAATGAGTCACTAAAATTTCTCTCTAGGGTGTCATTTAAAATCTAACCTTGTCCCAAATAGCAACTGACCACCAATTTCTTTGATCCCCAAGAAAGGAGAGTTCTGCAGTGTGACTCAGCCACAGAGCATTTGCTGTCTGGGCCCAAAGCACTCACCTAGGAGGGAAGTAAAGGAAAAAATGCACAGGGACACACACACTGCATATGCTCTGGCATCTGGCAGCAGTAAGAGAATACAGAGGCACTCTACCACCCCTTCCCGGGACGCCCCACTCCCCCTTTTTCCTTGCCCCAAAGGCCCATGGGCCCACTCCAAACTCGCGAACAGTATTGGTGCAGATGTTTGTAAACAAGTGAGTTTGGAGATGTTTCTAATTCTTACTATAAGCTGTCAGAGCTAAAATTAGAAATCTGTTCACATATTAAAAAAAAAAAAAAAGAAAAGAAAAGCTCTCCAAAAGGCTTTATTTAAATGAAAGAAGCCAGTAAGCTCTGATCTGGCAAGGAGTGATGAACTCTGGTGACAGAGCTAGGGAACTGCTGATTGTCAGTTTTCCCACTGTCCCATGAGTCGTGCTTCCTAGTTCCCAGTGAAGAAGGCCACGATTTCCATCCATTGTCACGGTATGACACTGTCTTCTCTGGAATAGGATATTAATGGCACATACCCATTACGCCGTGGCCTGGTATCTCCCCCTGTATCCTCAAAAACATGTTAAAATTCACTCTTATAAATTCTTATTTCTCCTCTGCTTCCAAGTCCAGTTCAAATTTAATGGCAAACATTAAGCATCTCTTGGCAGTCACACACACACACACACAAATAGTCCCCATAATAACCTAGGCATAGATGCTCAAGTCCCAACACACATCAGGAAACACCAAAGAAGACAAACTTTATACATCTATCACACCACCAATTCTAGACCAGCAAAGTGAGACGCCTTTACCGACTGCAGCTAAATTAGGCCTCAAAGAGGCTTTCCATAAATGGAAAGAAGGAAGTTGGGTTCAGTTACAAAGAGGAAGCTTCTCTCTCCCATTTACACAAACAATATAAAATTGCCAGACTCACCCTGAAAAGTTTGCATCATTTTCAAAGCCTATCAATAATAAATGAATATTGCACAACTTACCTCTAATTAACCAAAATTCTCAGTCATACTGCCTAAAATGAAACACATTGTTGACCCTTTTTCATCTTACACTAGCCAAAAAAGAATCTTGTGACAACAAGCATTTCTCAGTACTTTTATTAAAGATCCATTATCTTACCCAGAGTTTTAAATTTAGCTATTTTTGTTTTTATTTTCATTACTCACACATCGAGTCAGCTTCTCAGAATAAGAGGCAAAAGAATAATGTTTTTTTTTTTTCTTTTGCACCCACATCCTGGCTCTTCAAATACATATAGATGACAATGTAAGTCATATTTCTAAAGATGAAGTGTTAATGTTCTTTCTATAGATGGTGCCCATACAGGAACGAGACGAAAACTAAGAACTCAAAATGTAGAGCTAGAGGTCAATTATCTGGGATTACAGAAAATATAAATAACCGTCTCTCCTGGATGTTCACCCACATGTATTAACAAAAGCTTCAATCTCATCCCTTCATTTATAACGCTACTCAGAGCTCTGTACATAAGAAAAAGGCGGGGGGTGGGGGGACCTTCCTGATTTAAATTTTACCTTTCTCTCTCCGATTTATAGAAAAGATACCCAAAGCAGTAAAACAGCCAAAGGCAAGAAAAAAGAAAAAGACAACTAAGGATCCTTTAACTATTATACATTGGATAATCTCAAGACTCAGTGAATGATCTAATAAAGCAATAATCACTTCTTGAGCTTACTGAACTAGGTAACAGCTCTTGAAACGCAGAAGTCCAAGGCACTTGGTCCTCCTTCAGAGGGACATATAACAGATCCCTCTGACATTATTCTGTCCACTGACTACCCTCCCTTTGGCGACATGGAAGTTTTTGTCCAGATTTGTCCTTGTGATTAGCCACCGCACGTTAGCCTCACTGATACCCCGGGCTCTCTTGCCACCTGCCTTTCTCAACCACGGGACCCCTCCCACCATCTGTACGTACCCACTCTGTTCATTAACTACAGGATTGTACTAGAAAGCGTCATGTCATGACACAATCCCATCCCACTCCAAGTTTCTTCTATATTAAATTAAATTAACGTGGCCCCTTCTTGGAACTCTTAAATGATCTCTTACTGGTTCCTAACGTAATCCACATACTAACAATTCCAAACCTATCCCATACGCTTCTGCTCACGTGACAGGTGAGGGGTAAAGTGCAAAAGAAGCTCCGGATAACTTAGAAAGAGGCACGCAATCATCAACTATAAATGACACATAAAATCCCAGTCCGTTTTCATATTTTCTGACGGGCACTTTTTACCAAAAAAAAAAAAAAACTCCACAGGAAAATGGACTTCCTGCCGAAAGCCTCAGCAAAAACAGTCACCAGCATAATTCACTGGCACTGGATTATTAAAATCCCTGACGGGTATTACTTAAGATGTGAGAAAATTATTCAGGCACATGTGTACACATATATCTACCTTCTGTGCTTGTATGCTAGCACACACTCACATTTTTAGTAAGTACTCATTAAGCTATCTGAGATATTAAAACTAATCACGGCAGTTTTCCTTTAATGTTATCCTCAGCATAAAGAGAAATGAGCCCATTGTCATTTATTTCAAAATCATTCTTTATAAAAAATAGCTAATCTCCAGAAGCACACCTGGTTTATTGAAGTGAATACAAAGATGCAGCATATAGCCTTAATGTGCTCAGCTGGGGAAATATATTTTTTTAAATGAGCATTTGTTAGGGCTTTATTTGCAAATGCAAAACTATCCAAGGCACTCTTTGTGCATGTAGAGATTTTTCATTTCAAAAACCACATTAATATAGGGGGATTCATATCAAGCCCTAAAAGCAGCAAAGAAAATTAACCCTTGCAGGATTGGAAACACACACAAAAAATCATAATACCAGGGTCACAGGAAGTTCAAAACTCAGGAAACAACTGACAAAACCCTGAAGTGCATCCAAAGAAATTTCTTATGTAACACTTTTCCAACCAAACCTCCTGACTCATATATTTAAAGTGAAAGGATCTACAAAGTTGACTCAGGTATTCAAAGTGGCAGGAAAGGGGGGCCTGCTAGGTTAAATATTGGAAAGAACAAATCATCCATTAACTATATTTTGGGAACTCCCAAAGGAAACTAATGACAAATCTAGAGCTTTCCCTAATCTTCTGACATGCCCGGTCTCTGTGAGGAGGCACGAGGTTGGCTCAGTTGCCAGGGATGGGATATCAGAAGGTTCTCACTGCGAGGCCACGTGGGAGCGAGTGTGTGGCTCTTGGCCATGTTAACCGGGTGTTTCCTAGATACGATGGCAGGTGCCATTTTTTCCATTTGATCAGGGAATGTAATACATCTTCAAAACAATTTTCCCCAACCGGTCAGAGATGTTAAAATCCAACCCTGAAACAATCTCTTTGCCTCTTTCCCTCAGAGGTTCACTGTCTATGTTGCTATGTTTCTTTTGAAATACGTAATTTTCATTAAAAAGAAAGTCTTTGACCTGTTTGCGTCTTTAGCTTTTGGAGGGTTTTTTTTTGTATTTAAAAATAAAATCAAAATATATAGTTAGTATATATTGAGATGGCTTTCCATGTGAGATCTGAAGAAAATTAAAATAAACCTGCTAAATGACAAGATGAACACAACAAGAACAAGCAGGCTGGCATTTCCAGTGCCAAAAAAGATAATGTCCGTGGAGCTTGCCGTGACCTGAAAGAGTTAAGGCATGTCTCCAATAAAAGGAATTATGTCAGGAAGCACTGAGATCCTATGATGTGCATTCCTTTACAAATAAAACCCAAAATTAGTGCTAACTTTTTCTACTTGTACCCTGGATGGATACCAGCATAATAACAGGAGATATTGTTTTAACTTTTAATTTTATGTCCCTATAGCACCCAGCACAGTATCTTATACAAAAGAGATGATCAATAAATAAGTGTTGAATTGACTGAATATATCAGCCTACTGGCATTAGATCAAGAAAGACACGTTAGTCAAGCACACCCAAATTAGGTTACTCACTCCCTGGCTTAAAATCCTTATGGCTTTCCATTACTTACCTTCAGATAAAGTCCAAACATCTTCTAATTATTTAACTCCTACTTATGTTTCTAGCTTCATCTCTCCACCAACATTTTTTTCAAATATTTGGTGCATACAGTAATACTAGAAATAAAGTTGACCTTTGGCAGTAAGATCTTAAGAGTAACACAGAATGGGATCAGGATGGAGATATGTGACATCATTTGCAAGAGACAAAATTATTCCCTGGTTGGAGAGACTTGCTGTAACCTAATTGAATATATTAATACATGTGAATGAAGGATGTGTTTATCAGAAAGGGAGGCAGAGTGATCAACCATGGGATATGCTATAGAAGGAGCATTAACCAATAGACTTATTAAGACTTATCATCTGGTCTCAATGGTAAGCCTGTGCCTACAGTGTAATGGTTGCATTAAAGTTATCTATGATTTGAATAATCTAGTTATCACTTTTCTAATTGAACACTTCTCAGCCAACCATATGATTATAATGTGACTGCCTAAAGAAATATCCATTTTGAGCTATAAATCTGTATATCCTACATATCATGATTACTAGGTTTCTCCACTTGGATGTCTCACGGGAACTTCAAATTCAGCATGTCCAAACATAGGTTAGTCCCCCCAACCAATTCTTTTCCAGTGTTTTGCAGCTTAGTAAATGGCATCACCATCCATCCATGCAAGCCAGAAACCTGGGATTCTCATATTCAATCAATTCACTGCATCTAATCAAACACTAAGTACTGTCAATTCTACCTTCTAGATATGTTTCTAATCCATTAATTTCTCTCTATTCCTATTGTCATTACTCAAGTCCAAGCTACGACTATCTTTCTCAGCAGACCTCATTCCTATATTTAACAGGGAGAAGACTTTGGAAATAATAAATTGATATATTAAATTATATTCTCTTGTACCTATCCATTTTCACAGCTGAGCCATGAGGATTACTGTCCCAATGGGGGGAGTAGGTGGGAACGACCAAGAAGAAAGAAGACATTGTTCAGCTTTGACTCTCAAAGCTGACTTGATCTCTGTAGCTAGACAGAAGCCTCAAAAGCCAAGCTTTGTAGAGAGAGAGAAAAGAATTCTAAATCCCATAGTTAAGCGCTTTGGCTTTTATACTAGATTATAGTGTTTGACTATGGGCCAAGTGAGAGAGAATATAAAATGGGACTAGAGAAAAGCACTAGCTCACATTTCCAGGCCAAGATGTCAGGGGAGGAAGAAGATGGACAGAGATAGCAGTAGCAGACCATGGAAATGTGTCTTGACTCACTTCTCCGGGTTGACATGCTGGAGCAGGTAGGCTTGTAAAGAGTTTTCTCTACTTCCTATTTGAAGCCATCTTGCAGGGTTCTCCCTACCTCCTAACCTGAGCAACCCAGCAAAGTCAAGGTGAGGGGATGCATGAGTAAGCAGAGAGAAAGCCTGAGATTAGCTTCCCAGTTGCTCCCTTGGCTTCAGTGTAGTACAGAAGGATCCAGAAGGTCCTGTGCACTCTGTGGAGGGACAAGGACAGTCACGGATGGTGCTAGCTGGGGAGGCTACCAGGGGCTGGGGCCAGGAGGTAGAGGGTGGAGGGTACCATATTAGATTCCAGATGAAACACAGAGCGAGACTTCAGACAGCCATGATGCAATAATGCCAGCCAGGGCTCAGGTGCAAATGAGGCAGCAAAGATCATCCCAGGCCCTAACCAAGCTGACCTAGAATAGACATTGAGTTCAGCAGCAAATGGACGCAGGGCAGCAGTGACCAGGGAGACAAAGAGGGCACCATTCTTGCAAACAGCGGTAGGGAGGACCCAGAGAGCCACCCAAACACTCACCTACAGAAACCAGGCCCCCTTCCACCAATGCCTCAGGCACAGGAAGCTCCCTGACTCCAAATGCCTGAGAAGTTACCTTCAAGGGGCCATTTCCAATGAAAGGAAATGAAATGTAACTGGGAGACACTAGCATAACAATGTATTACGCACTGGAGTAGGAACTTACAAGAAAAATCACAGCAGCCATAGAATATGAAGAAGCCTACATATTCCTTACACATCTGAGTACAGTGTGAGTAAATTTTCAACTGTGCAACATACGCTGGCTACCCACTATACACTCTCAACTGGTAGCCAGAGTAGTTATTTATTTATTTTTTTTTGACAATGCATATTAAAGTTTACCATGTAGTTTGTGAAAACCCTTTCCAGGTTTTCCTTTGCCCATTGGATAGCGACCAAAATCCTTAATGTATCCAAGAAGCCTTCAACATCAGGCCCTTCTATGCCCTCCACCACCATTTCCTGCCTCAGCTAGCCACTCTGTCACTTTAGGGCACTATTCTGTGGCCACAGTGGTCTCAGAGCTTCTTGAACTTGCATTCTCTTGGCACAGAATGTTACCTCCAAAGTTCCTCCCTCACTCCAAATTCTATTCATCGCTTAAGTCAGAACTTAGCTATTTCTTCCTTAGACGAGCCTTCCCTGACTGGGATTTTTATCCCTAGGAAATTCTAGATCACCTAAACAAACTAATTTCCTACTGCAGGAATTCTCAGAGCCTTTACTACATTACCGTGACTCTCCAAGGAGCAGAATAGAGTAGGCACAGTGTCCTAAACTTATCTGTCCGGGGTACACTTTTCTCTATCTCATAGAATTAGAATCTGCAGGAAATCATTTGGTAAATGCTGACTGAGGAGATTCACAAAACCAAGAATCATGTCTCTTTGAGACCAAAGAATAACTAAAGGGAAAAGAGAAAAAATACTATTTCTACAAAGGGAAGAAATTGTTGACTTTCTTCTGAAAGGTGATAAGGCAGTGGAGAGAAAAGGAATGAATAACTTGTGTGCCCACCAGCCCTGTCAAGAAGATCTGGAGGTGAACTGGGAGCTCACGCCACAGAGGGCGCTCATGACCTCCCCCTGGGCAGTGCCCTCCACCCATTTCCTAGGCCATGGCTGCAGCCTGAGCTCCTAGCACCCCATTCTCATGCCACAGGCTGCACTAGAATTGGTTCCAGTCCAGGGAGATCAGCCAGTGCCGCTCGTTAGAAGTCAACAGCAGCTTTTCTGGCAGCCGGAAGAAAGAGGCCACAAGAAAAGAAAGTGAGCCAGAATGGGGCAGAAAATGAAGCGAAAACCGGTCTTCTCTGCTCCCATTCGGGAAGACTGTATGGAAAGCGCTTAGCTCTGAGACACAGGTGGCCTCATGCTGTGTAAGTAAGTAAATCTCTGAAGAAGAGCAGAAGTACAAGAACACATCACAATGGAAGATTTAGGGCATTATCCACATGGAGCAAACTTCACTGTAAGTCAGATGTGTTTGAACTCCATTCAAGGGAATTTAATAACTGTGATGTCAAAGAACCTTATTAGAAGGCAATCTTACCTATGTGATCCTCTGACCTGGACCTCAAGGATCGTCTACAGTGATGTGCCAAGATATTTGAGCCAGGGGGGTGAAAAAGAACTTCTGGCAACACAGCTTAATAAATGGATTCTCTGGCCCAGGGAAGTTGCTGAAGTAGTAAAACGAGATGCAGTCCAACAAAAATTAGGTTACACATGAGAATGATCTTGATAAAATATAGCCCTTCCCCAGAAAAACGACATTATTTTCTATTAGCTGGGATAGACTACATAACCTGTGCAGTTTTATCATCTGAGGTCCTAGGTCATTTGGGGATAACTGAAGTTTGAATAGCAGAGGAGCCAGACAGACTGTGTGTGAATGATCTCTCACCTGGAGGCTGGTGGCAGAGAAGCCAAGCATTGCCTCCTGTTCAAGGAAACCTCACAGAGAGGCAAGTGATTGAGAATCAACTAAGGAAATGCCAACCTCCAACAGCCAACACTCTCAGAGCAACCTTATGATTGAAAGAGCAAGATTTTCAGGGAAGGAGGAGGAAGTTCAGCCCAAATTGAGATGTGGACCCCATCTCCTCTTCTGTTCCATTAGCCACTGCCTTTTCCTCAACGTGTTTGTTTATAAATAGTCACAGCAGATAGACTCTTACCAAAATAGATGAATCACTAAACTAATTAATCAGTAAGTCTGGGAATAGCTGTGGCTCTTGGGCTTGAATGTCAGCATCCGCTATGAGAAGACCCTTCTCAGGCTCCAAATGATAAAAATAGTGCTGTTTAAGATGACTGCTCCCGTCAAGGAACATTGCTTTGGCCATTCAGATTAGAAATAGCCAGGTGTGAGAAGCAATCAGTGAACAGAACAGATTCCAAGGTAGAAAGAGGATTTTTTGGGTGTGCATATAGGCTGACAAAGGGAAAAAAGAAATCATGGAAGAAAGGTTTTGTGAACGACTTTCTTCCTCCTTATTTCATGTCCAGGATCTAAGACCTATGCACTTGCCAGGAAGCTGAAGTCAGCAGTTACATGTCCTCAGGTGGTTCTGAGACAAGAGAGAAAGGAGTGGATAATGGAGCTGGGGGAGGTAGTAAGACTGGGTCATTTGATAATTCTTGGCTTGAATCTATGAGGGTTTCCCTTTGGGTATTATCCTAAAGAAAGCTCCAGGCAACCTTAGGCTGCTTCTTCACTTGTCACTTCTAAAAGGTGAATCAGTTAATGCTTACAATGGCTGACTCTGTCCTACTGTTCAGACTCACACACACCTTCTAATTATAAGAAACAGGCTTCTTGGGCTTCTCTAGGCAAAAGCTGAGAGTAAGCCAACATCATTTTTGCTGTTATTGCAACATCCAAACAATTTTCCATCTGCTGGAGCCTCAAATTAAAAGGGCAATGATTATGAATCAATGCATGCCCACCGGCATGGACCATCCTTAACTTATGTTTCTGAAACAATCACTGTTCCATTTTCTGCAGTAAAAAGAGAGAGAGAGAGAGAGAAATGAACCATATGGAATAGGAGTTGGCCCGAGAGACAAGATACCTGGGTTACATCCCGACCATGCTTTTAAACAGATGAGTGGCCGTATGCAAAAACAACTTAACCTATCAGGAGTTCTACTTCCCATTTATAAAAACCACAGATGCTCTGTGAAAATAACAATGGCAAGAGCACAGAAAACACCTTGGGTAAAATACCTGATCAGAATTATTTCAAGGTGTAGAGTAAGACATACTAAGAATGTACAATGGAAATATACCTTGGATTTTGAGATTCAATTTTAAAACTGTAAAGAAAGTGTTTATGCACCTTTAGTAGTAGTGCCACAGAATGAATTGGGATGATTCAAAACAGATCAACATTAAGATTTAGTCCACAAAATGATATCCAAAGACACATTGGGCAACCCTGCAGCAGACGCTGGGGCTGGTTTGATAGTGACTAAACACATCAACATTCAAGGAATCTCTATCTGTAAATCATTCCTAGTGAATTCTTTGTTACAAGTCAAGTAATAACCACAAAATACATTCATGTTGGAATGTTACTGTCTCACTCGCCATCTTTCTAAAATGATCTAAGAGATATCTGTGTGTTCAGAACACACGCAGATGTTATTTGGTAACATCTCTGACAAAATATCTAAGAGTTTCTTCAAATAAACCACAAGCTCCTTTTGACTCCATTGAAAATTTGGAGACTTACAAAGGGGCAAATGCTAGTCAATAACCAAATAAGCACTTCTAGAAGAGGGTAGTTTCTACCTTCTTATTGAGGCGAGGGATAAAGAGGACAGTAATCTGGTTAATGGTGATAATTAACAACAGCAGGACATTCCTTAAATGGTTTCTCAGAGGCAATCTGGGGCAGCTGGTTAAGAAATCTTGTCTTCCAGCCAGGGTCCATGGACTAGTCACCCTTAATCACTAAGAGGGATTTTGCATATTATGGGAGCTTTGATAAAAATAAATAGATCACCTGATGAAGAACATGGAGATCAAGAGGTACCTTTCTTTCACCTTACTTCCTTCATTCTTCCTTAGTCATATCAAAATTGCATATTTTAATGTGGTTGGGGAAAAAAAACCTTCAAAATGCCATAGAAAAATTGTGTGATTCTTATTCTAGTCATTAGACACCTACAGATTATTCAAGAATAAATATTGATTCAAATATTTTGTATCTATTACCAAAATTATTTCTTTTGTTCCAAACAATGAGTGGCATGACAAATAAATTATTGGTTTCGTTCCTAAAATGTGGTTGTTTTGTTTTGTTTTTTACTCTGATAGTACAGAAGAAGAGTCCCTTTGTGTTCTTTGAGAACCACCAAAGGGCTGGCTATAGATACTGAGGCAACATGGTAAGGAGGGGTTGGCACATTTTTCCAGGAGTAAGGGCATTTGGAAACTCCATGGTGGGTCCCAATGGCGCAAAGGCTCTTGTGTACGGTACTGCTTTATAAGAAGGGCTCAGCCGATTCCTCAGCAGCTGTGAAGTTGTCAGCCGTGGCATTCTTTACAAAGCTGGGTGGCTGCTCACTGCTGACATGCTCGGTTTTGAGCTCTGGAAAAACAAAAAACCTCATTGGAATGTTGAGCTAGGCAAAGACAGCAGATGCCCACAATGAAAAAGCCCATCATACATCAGGTGCTTAGGAACCTTCTGGAAACTATTGAAAAAGCATGAGTATTTTTCTACTAAGTTTGCACTTAGCCATTTCAGGTGCTTTTTATCAAAATCTCTCAACTTCCCCCTCCCGGACTTGACAGCCAGACTAGAAATGATCCGATAGGCTATCGATCATATTCTCTTCTAACAGTCATATTGGGGGGAGCATAAATGCCAGCAAAACTATACACTTCTCTGAAGAAGATGCACATTTCATTTGCCTTCCTATTTAACCTCATACAGGCTTTTACCAAGACTCAGAAATGTCTTCGAAATGTCCATGTAAGAGTCGATATGGCACTTGTGATCATTTCCTGAGGTTTTCTCAATGTAGGGATCTACTCAAAAGAAAGGACAAAATATGTGTGACAACCTTCCTAGATGATAGTCTATGCAAAGACTACCGAACAGCACATTCTGGTATCCTCTAATGGAAGAAAAACAGTCTCCCTCCGAGAAGTGTGCAACACTAGATCTTGCCACAATGTCTATTTAGGTAGTAATGACCTGAACAAAGCTAAATGTATGGCTACTGTGGTCATTATACAGGTGCCTGGCAATGAAATGCCATGCCTTAGCAAATAAAGAGACATAGGAGGTGAAGAAAGGTCAAAGAAAAAAACAGATGAGAAATCAATGTCAAAAGAGGTCACTTTATGAGCTTCAAAGGGAGCTACGGTCATTGATTATAATATCACTGAAACAACACACGCCCTGTGAGATCTGAAATTACATTTCCAGTCTGAATTTAAAGAACTCGCTGCAGACTCTGGTTGTGATTGTGGCATAAATGGGAGCCTACCAAGTAAGCATGATTTTGATGGGCACCGGCAGAGGTGAGTCCAGTTTTTCCTGGGTTTGGATGACTAGGTGTGTGATCAAGAAAGTTTCAGAATAGGTTTCCTCTTCCATTTCAGAGACACTGCTGGTAATAGTTGGGGGCTGGAATTAACTTTTAAGAACACAAATATGATTATGCCACTCCCTTGCTTAGAAACCACCAGGAGCTTTTTTTTTTTTTCATGCAGGATAAGGTTTAGAATTCTTAGACTATATTCAAAACCCTTCTTATGAGGCTGCCCCAGCCTCCCTGTCAGACTTCATGTGAAACTCCAACCATATCAAAAGTCTTTGTTTTCCAAATCCAGTGTACTCTTCCCGGCATTCCGGTCTTTAAACAATCCTTGTCTAGCTGAAATGCCTTTGGTTACCCTGGTAAAATATTCCTTATTCTTTTCTTGTCTCATTTCCTCCCTATGGCAGATCCTGGGCTTGCCAAACCCTATTTCCTTTTCTTCTTGGGCACACAGTTAGCTGCCCTTCCCAAGTCCCCTTGTTCTCAGGTAGGTCTGCATGACTGAACGCTGGCCAGTGGAAATTATATATAACATCACTGTCCGCTAAAATCCTTTCTTGAGATCCTCCATGTTCTCTTTCTCTTGATGCTTCCATCTGAGGCCCTCAAGGATGGCCCCAGATCCCTGAATAACTATGTGGAGCAGAGCACTCTACTCATCAAACCCTGCCAATCCATGTTAGATGGCGGCATAAGTGAGAAATATATTAAGACATCAAAATATTTAGGGTGTTTGTTTTAGCAGTTAGTCTATTTTGAGTAATGTACTCAACCAGATATTACAATTTATATTTCCTCTTTTGTTATTATGGTTATTTTTTTAGGACCATATATTCCATTTCTGGAAGAAGTCTGGGTATAAACAGAAACTCATGTTTCAAGGAAGGAAGCTGAATTTATACCAAAACAAAAAAAATCAAAACTGTACAAGATTTGTTCCATTTCTGGACTGACTAGCTGAGTTGTCTAGAACATAGTGCCCCTGAGATTGTTTTCAGGGGTCCATAAGTAAGGCCTTCTGCAGGCCCAGGCCACATCCCTTTTCCCAGGCTGCTGTTTCCCAGATATATGCCACTAATCATAAAAAGCACTGCTTACAAGCCTCGGAGGGTACAGGATTCTGGAAAGATGTTGGCAGCAATGGCAGCATAGTTTATCAATACTTTGACTGCTATATAAATACAGCAACTAGCTAACAAAATCCATGAGCAACGTTTAAAACAAAACTAGGAGATGAAATTTCCTCTTGAACTCCAAAATACAAGATAATGAGGCAAACCACCAATAGCCAGAAATCTTGCATAGAATTAGAATCTGAAGGGTGGGGTAGAAGGAGGAGACAAATGGGAGTAGCATCTATGGACCTGAGAACAAGAGAACCCTCAAATAGCCAACAGCCAACAGCCAAGAGTGGTGTCAAACTTGAGCCATATAGAACATGAGAGCTAAAAGAAAAGGAAGGTCTAGACCAACACGGATGAGAAGAAAACAGCCAGGGAATTCGAGGAAGCAATCCACCATATTTTTAAAAACTATACACACACACACACACACACACACACACACACACACACACACACACAGAAAAGGAAGCTCTGTAAAGTCAGTAGGATTTCTTGAACTGCACCTCATTCTAGTATATCAGAAAAATTAATTTCACATAATGAAAAATGGAAAAGTATCAAGGTCAAATCCCAAACAAAGTTATTGTAATTACAAAATAGGATAAGGAGCAGAATAACATCCCTAGAGACAATAATAGCAGGCTGGAAAGACATTCCCACAAAACAGTTCAAAGCTGTAACCTATCATTTCAAAGGAAGCATAAGGATACTAAGAAATGATAAAAAATGAAAAAGAACACTACCACCCAATTAGAAAAGCTCATAAATATGGTTACAGGACTCAGAAAAGAATTAGGAATAAAAGAAAAGACATCATTTCAACACCAACTTAACCAGAAACAAATAAACAGAACAAATAATCTCTTAATAAATATAAAATATGAAAAGGAGGAAAACTAAAAAATCAAAAAGAAATAAAGAGATAAAAAAGACGTAAGAAAAAGAGAAAAATAATGAACACAGGCAAAGAAAATTGAACATATGGATAACAAGAGATTCTGAAGGAGAAATACAAGCAAGGGAACAAACAAATGCTAATAAAAATACTTCAAGAAACTTTCCTGAAGTACAAAAAAATTGAAATTATATTGAAAAATTATGCCATATCCCTGAAAATACTGACCCCAAAAGACCAATAGCAAGACATACTCTAGTAAAATCTTTGGGTTTCTCAGCAAAAAAAGGTGCAGAGCTTTTAGTGTAAAGAAAATTAAATCATCATCAGATTTTTCTAAAGCAAATGCTTTATTTAGGATAGAAGAAAATAAAGTAGCTTATTTAATATACTAGAAGAAAGAAATTGATTTTATATCCAGCAAAACTAACTTGCAAGCATAAACAACTGTTATGAATACAGATAAGAACTTAGGGAATGTTTCCTATGATTCCTATCTGAGGAACATACTAGGAAATGAGCTTCAGGCAACCAAAATGACTAGAGACTATCAACATAAGGACTGGTGGTGAATATTAAATATACAGTTGTCTGTGGATTTAAGTCTTAAAGGGGGCTAACAGGTGAAGAGCAGAGTATCTAATGGCTACATGCCCTGACAATGCAGACATTGCACAACTATTTTAAAATGAAGGAACTCATATGCAAAAAAAATTTTAATGTTTTCAATAACTGCATTTGGTACTAATATTGTATTGTCCTTCTGAGACTAATGTGCATATAATGTAATACAACAAATGATTAATATTGGGATATTCTAATTTTATTATCCCGTGTCGTTGAGAGTCAAGATTCTTAGGGAAGGAAGGAGATATAAATGTAGTGCAGAAGAGATTAAATAAACCCTATAATAGTAAATTTGAATTGGAATATTGGTAAGAACTCACAAGTTCATAAAATATGTACTAAAATGAACTTTGTGTGTGTAGGTATGTGTATGTGTGTATCCTCAATCCTATCCTCTATAAAAGGTTAAGAAACAATGACCAACCAAGTGTCAATGAGCATGCCTCGCACCCAGATTCTAGTCTTCAAATAGGATTTTTCACCTTAAGAAAGCAGGGCTTCTTGGAGAAATGGCTCATTCCAAGCCTAAGGCAGGAAATGTACAAGATAAGCCTGAAATCTCTTATATTACCAGATAGCAGGGGAGCTATCAAAGGCTTTTAAGGCATCGACAGAAGGACTCAAGAACTGACTTACAGAGGTCCTCACTAGCTAAAGTGGGACAATTTGAGCTTCAATAATGATTGGAGCCTTGCCAACCACCACCCATCATATTGCCAAAGTGATCAAACCTGAGTGTGAGCCAGTCCCAGGTACCAATTTGCGGCAAATGCATTGAACTGCACCGTGAGTGTGTAGTACACACAACTCAGGCTTAGGAGAACTGTAAAAGCCAAATGGCTCTGGTTCCTCAGTAGATAAACTGTAAGGAAATGAAAGGAATTAAGGAGGAACTTACAGATTAAAAGAAAGTTAAAAGATACATCAATTTTTTTTTTTAATGGGTAAGACTAGACTATAGTGTTTAAAGATGCATACTGGGTGATAAATGTATTTTTAAAGATATAAAGAAATGATTATGACAATAGGATCATGATTATTTATGAGGGGTACAAAGAGCTGTAATTGAGTGAAACATATAAAGGGTTTTTTGGGGTGGCAAAATTCTATTTTTTGTCCTGGTTGATATACAACACATAGGCATATATACGTGTATATTTCTACAACATTTATACAATATATAAACATACAGTATACCAAGCCACGAATTGGACTCATGTGGATTTCTCTATTTGTGTTTTATTTACAATAAAAATATTTTTTAATAAAAGACTATGAGTTTCTCATTGCCATCCAATCTCCTACTGAGCAGGCAATGCAAAGCACATGGTTGAAATGGAAAAGAATGCTAGCAAATGATGATTGAGGTCATATTGTGAAGGTCAGCAAATGTCTTTGCAAAGTTATATTTAATTTGAAAGATAGTGTAGGTATACTTAAGAGATTTTATGAGTCCAGCGATTTCCCCTGTCCTCTGAACTTCTTAATTCTCCACCATTTATTTGCTTCTCATATTTGTATAATTAAACTGAAAGAGCTAAAGAAAGATGATGCAAAATAAACTCTGGCCATAAAACTGTAACATTGTCAGGTGAAGAGCAATGGGTTGATGCCATCATGTTCATGGATTAAGCCACCCTCACCCTGTTTATTGGGATTTAACAGAAATGTGCCCCCTGTGCCATGTATATTAAATTAAGTTTATACAGAGCCTTTTGCCTTTCCAAGCATCTAAATTACTCCATTTCTCAGATAATATGCTAAGACCCAAGAGAAAAGAGTCAACATTGAGTTATAAAATCAAAACGACATTGAACACTAGGTAGAGAGACACAAGGGAATAAATGCCTCTGAGTATGTCTGGTGTCTGAACACTCGAAACAAATTCACAGTAATCTTCTCGAGACTGTGGAGAAGATATCCCTTAGAAATGATGACTTTCTACCCATTATTCTATTTTAAAATATATCAAGCTTTCATGGATAGTCTTTTTCAATTTAGTTTGCTAAATATTTTTAGTGACCATAAAGAATAATCATAAAGGATCCCGCAGATTTGTTCTTTTTTCTCCCTCCAAAGGTCTTAAGTTCTTCCATTTCAAATTATCCATCCAGTGGGATTTTCAGGAGTTAATAATGTGTAAAATGCACCTTGCTCAAGACAAAGACAAAAATGAAGCTTTTAAAATTACCAGTGTCACAGTTAGGATAAAATGGCCTGCCAATCACCAGAGCATAATTCAACCCCATATTACAAAAGCACTACTTTTGAGTTCTTTCAGAAACAGGTGGGGTATGAACTCTCAAATAAATAACAAAATCTAACCCCCTAAAGAGAGAATATATGTCAAAGTACCTAAGTGTGTGTAAGTAAGTACAAAATTTAATAGGCATGAGTAATACGAACCTCACAGGAATAATACGAACCTCACAGAAACCGTCTTTCCCAGGACTGCTTCCATGCTTCCAATTCAGAGGAAATAACCCTTAAATATGGAATAAAAAGACAGTTGCACCAGACTCTAGAAGAGGCAAGCCCAAATTCACAGAGGTTTTATTAAAAACAGGAAAAGGTCAGTCCTCTTCCCCCAAAGGGATGTCCAGGGCTTGTAGGAATTATTACTCCAAGATAGTTTCTTTATTAAATTCACTGTGCAGAAATAGAAAGACAAGGCCAGAGGAGAACTCCAAAGACACAGAATGTCTTACTTTCATGCAGCCAATGGACTGCCACAACCTAAATTTAATGCAAGATACAAGGACTCAGACTTCTCTTCACTGGATCTACAAATCATATTTATTTAAAAACCTAGAGTAAATCCTTAATGAACTAAGAAATTATGCAATTAAATTAATCCATTAATGGTAACTATATCATCTTTCACTTTCTCCAAAATAAAACAAATAAATTCAGAATGTCATGCCAGGTATTACATCAGCAACAACCTCACTGCTAAGTAAGGACGTGAAACAGTCATCTACTTTTTTAACCTATGTTTGCCCTAGTTAAAATCAAGTGTTAGTTAATGAATTAGTTTGAATGAATTCATAGATTGAGGGCAGCCCAACACTGCCTTGTTCAGCAAACACTTTTCAACATGGGCAGTCACAGGGAAATCTCAAACTAAGTTCCAACTTAAAATGAATTCCCCAGACACCCCTGGCGTGTGAATTAATTCTATTTGTATTAATATTCGGAATGTCACGCAGGATGCTGCAGCTGGTTTTGCATGACGCTCCGGCACCCTCTCTGCAGTATTTTTACCATGAGAATGACCATGGTTTGAAAGCTATGGCATACTGTGCGAGAGACTTCACAAGAGTGAGAATGAAAAGCTGAAAATTTCTCTCCTGGTCTCTGCCTATTAAACATCCTAGCTTTACAACAGGAGGCCATGTTTTGGTGTCAAAGATCGGGGCACTGTATTCAATCTCAGTGCAGTGAGGGGTTTGGGTGATCCTGTCTCTTTACGTTTGAGATCGCACCACTTCCAGAAAAGTCAACAGAATCAGCTGCTCCAAAATAATGCCCGCCACTCAGGGACACTAACACAAAAATACTCCTTGAGAGGAGGTAAAAAAAATTAAAGCAACACCTGGCCGAGAAAATCTGTTCTTAAGAGCTAAAACCGAAGGGGAGAGTCCGAAATTGAAGTCCTCTTTGGAAAGCTTCTGAAACCAGCGCGACTGTTTTGGTGGTAATAGGAATGAGGCCGGTTTGGATCAGTGAAAACTGGGTAGAGACAGATACCTCCCTTCAGTCTATAGTTTCAAATGTTTCTTAACATCAAACACTTTTATGGCTTAGAAATGAAAACATCACCTGGTTTGGGTTGTATTTCTTTCCCTTGCCGGCTTCTGGCGGAGATGTCAATAAAACTAATATGGCTACAAAGAGCAGGAAGAACAATGAGACTAAGGATAAGGTTCATGCTGTTTGATCAACCCTTAAATAATAAAAAAGGAACTCTGGTATGTACCTATGTGACCAGCTATTTTCTACCTCAGTTGAGATCTAACAGCAGGATCCGTTCTCAGAGAATATCTGATCTGGGGCTTCGGGGTTTTATATATTGTTACCCCTCCCCCTCCTCCTCCCAATTTAATGGGTTCTAGAAAAAGCATAGGAGATTGCAGTTTCAGCAGAGAGGGAAAAGAGGACTGATATGCTTTACATAGTTATTTTTATATTTAATCCAAGAGCAAGAGAGGACTAAGCAACCCAGCTGACTCTAAAAAGCATTTTAGGAAGTTGGCAACTGAACAAGCCACCTCCTGCTATCTCCGCCTGTGAAGTAACTGTATCCGGGGTATAGATATGCTCCCCAAAGATATCAATAGCGCAGATAATTAAGTTAGCGCAGCAAACTAGCTGCATGCTTTGAAGTGTGGATACAGTTGGTGCGCTAACCTTTCCCTCACCTGGTAGGCTAAGCCTACAATCTCCTCACACATGTGAACAATCTTGTGACCTTTAGTCCATCCTCATTATCACTTCATTTAGGCTACCCAGCCATGGGGGGCCTACCACAAAAAGCGCTGCTTACAAACTGGGACAGTGAGCTAATAGGCTGAAAGACAGACTCCATCGGGGTGGGAAGAACCTTCAACTAGAAGAGCTAAAATTCTCTACATGTAACTATACTGCTGCAGGAGAGAAAGAGCATCACAGGGCAGAAAGAGAGCCCGGCTAGCCCAGCCATCCACAAACTCTGGAGCGCATCGAAATCACACAAGAGGCATTTCTAAAAATACCAATCACTGGACCCCACCCTCCAGAAAGTCTTATTCAAAGCATTCTATAAAAAAGACATCTGCACTAGAATGTTTATAGCGCACAATTCACAATAGCAAAGATGTGGAAACAACCCAAGTGCCCATCAATACATGAGTGGATTAATAAAATGTGGTAAATGTATACCATGGAGTTCTACTAGCCACAAAAAAACAATGGTAATCTAGCACCTCTTGTATTATCCTGGATAGAGATGGAGCCCATTCTACTAAGTGAAGTATCAAAGAATGGAAAAGCAAGCACCACATATACTCACCATCAAATTGGTATTAGCTGATCAACACTTGTGTGCACATATAGTAGTAACATTCTTCAGGTATCAGGCAGGTGGGAAGGGGGAGGAGGCAATGGGTATGTTCACACCTAATGGGTGCAGTGTGCATCATCTGGGGGATGGACATGCTTGAAGCTCTGACTTGGGTGTGGCAAAGGCAACATACGTAACCTAAATATTTGTACCCGTGTAATATGCTGAAATAAAAAAAACACGCAGAGCACTGGGGCAGAGACATGGAATCTGCATTTTAATGAGTACGAAGGTGAGTCTAAGTTTCTAGTCCTCAGACTACATTTTTGAGAAAGGTAAGCACTGGGTCCGGTTTCTCAGGACTCCAGCAATATGTACCTATTGCGCAGAAACAACCACTAAGCCCTTTTTATGTCTCATATATTTTCCATCATTTAATCTTCACAACATACCTATATATATTATATATGATACACATACAATTTGATTCATTTACAACCATGGAAACTGAGGCTGAGTGATGTTAAGTAATTTGATCTAGGGTTACAAGCTAGTAAGTGGCAAAGCCAGGCACAGAACTCAGATCTGCCCCTACCAAGTGGACCACAGATCACCATGGGGAGAAGTCTCTAAAGAGCTGCAGTCCTTCCTGATCTGGATATAATTCACCTGCCATTTCAGGCCTTTCCTCCATGCAATAAAAGAATGAGTGAGGCCAGGAGATTGATAAAGGGCTGAAGGTAATATGTATAGAATATCAGAAGCTGGCCAAAGCATGGGCATTCCTTACAAATTTTATCAGAACTTGATGAACAAAATAGACTGCATAAATTGCAAGTAGCAATCAGCCTTGAGGCACAGAGAAGCCTGCTATGAATAAATAAATGATGCTTTGAATCAGAAAGTGACACAGAACATGCGAAATGGGCTTCCTCTAACCCACTGTCTACCCTGCCCCAATTATGCCAGACTCTGTATAGATTCCCAAACCAGAATAGATCTTTACTGTGTTTTACTTTGGGGTTTTTAACGAGGAAGGAAAAGAGACAAAAAGGAAATGAGAGAAAAAAATTGAAGTCCTTCTCTCCCCCCACCCTCCCCCAAAGAAAACAAGGCCCAAAATGCCATGTTTCCCCAACTCAAGTACCAGGCTTGGAGCTCTATAGCTCCTTGACAGGAAGTCCTTTTATATTAAGAAAAAGTCAGAGGTGTTTCAACTGCTACTAGAAAGATAAATAGCCTAGGATATCCATTAGTGCCCCATAAATTCTGCTGCTCAGAATGCTGATATATTTGCAGTGATTTGTGATGTTTCCTTTTCCCGTTTTTGATGGCAACTTAGGTTTAATACAATAAACTGGTTTGGCAAAGGTAAAATGTCTAGCTATGACAATCTTAATTCCCTAGACTCAAAACCCTCAGTAGGTGTGAAAGTAGCAAATCTAGCTAACTTCCCAATTCCCACAGGAATCTCCACTGGGAATACGACTTTCAATGTGGCATTTCCAGGGGAAATTCCATCGTTAAATGTGTTGTTCTTGGAGAATCTCCCATGAGGCTTGCTTAAAGAGATTTTACCTAATTTTTTTTTTCGAATATGAGGTTTGAGTAGGTCCGACCCACCCAGATGATGAAATATTTAAAGGAGACCCTCATCTCCCCTCTGCAAACACTGGGAGCAAGACTCAGAGCACGGCCAACTAGACTGTGACAACCACAGGTGGAAGCGACCCTTTTGTATTTATTAATACAAGGCTGAGAGCAATGGATACTTATCCTCTGTCATTTACACAGTACCTGAAGACCAGTTCAGTCAAGAGTAGCTATTGGAGAGGAAAAGACAGACAGGCATGGGACCAGGTGCAGAACTGGCAAGCAGAGAGTTACACAGTCTTTCTCTTTTTCTCCCTCTAGAAGCAAATATAAACCTACTTTATGATGGCAATCCTAGTTTCCCAGAGAAGCACTTTTGCAATAATAGCACCATAGAATAAAAGCTTGAGCAACCAGGGACATTTAGAAAAATAAAACTTCCCTATTTCCAAATATTTTGGTTTTTTTTTTTTTTTTTTTTTTTTTGAGACAGGGTCTCACTCTCACTCTGTTGCCCGGGCTAGAGTGCAATGGCATCATCATGACTCACTGAAACCTCAAACTCCTGGGCTCAAGCAATCCTCCTGCCTCAGCCTCCCAAGTAGCAGGGACTACAGGTGCATGCTACCATGTCCAGCTAATTTTTTTATTTTTTTGTAGAGACAGGGTTCATTATGTTGCTCAGGCTGGTCTTGAACGCCTTGGCTCAAGCGACCCTCCCACCTCAGCCTCCCTAAGTGCTGTGATTATGGGCGTAAGGCCCTGCGCTGGGCCCTCTATTTCCAAATATTTTGTTGTCATTACCCTGTTCCTTACACTTCCTACCAGGAGCTCATCATATTCCTACATACTCCAGAATCGAAGGGCACATTCATTGCACTTCCCAAAGGAGTTGCTTTGAGGATTAATTGAATTAATATGTAGACAAATACTTTGAAAAGTACATTTAGTAAGCTATCAGCCATAGCTACTGATATTGTTGTGATAGTGCTGTTGTATCTGGCTCAATTAGCCACAACACACATACTACATTCCAGATATTTTTAAAGCCTGGTTCAATTAGCCACAACACACATATTACATTCCAAATATTTTTAAAGTAAATATGTGGCTTGTTTGTAGTTTTCACTTGTATTCTATATTCCATGAGGAAATTCCCAATCAGTCATTTAAAAAAAATGTGAAAATATTTAAGCTACCTATTTTCTCTCTTACCTTTTAAACTTTACGAGTGTCTAGAACAGTGCTTCTCAACCTTGGCACTGTTGACACTTTGGGCTGGACAATTCCTTATTGTGTGGGGGAATGCCCTGGGGAGTGTATGATGTTTAGCAGCAATCCTGGGCTCTATTTATGAGATGCCAATAGCACCCTTGTCCCAGTCTTAATAATCCAAAAGGTTTCCTGATATTGCCAACTGTCCCTTGGGGGGCAAAATTTCCTCTAGATAAGAACCACTAGCCTGAATCATTTTGAAATAGACAAATGAACTACAAACATAAATTCTCTAAGATATGCATCAAATGTGAGATGGTATGCTCTCACAGAGAATTTCACTTATGCCACAAATAGCATTTTACTAGCAGTAAAGTAAAACCCAAAGCTGAACAGGAACAGGGAGACGCTTAGCACTAACAAGCTATGGTGAGCAAAATAGTCCAAACTTGCTCACATATGCAAACTCAACATTTAATTTTCTGCAAGATTACCTACAATAATTACAAAGTTTCTGTAATACAGCCTTAAAAGCTTGGAACTATGAGATCCATAAGAATTGATCCTTTATCTTTTACCTTTGCTGTGTACTGTGTCTGTGCAACATAGCAAATGAATGTAGGCAATATTTTCTTATAATTTCTAGGAGTATTAAAGTGAAACTTTACTAAAATTAAATTGATTATTAAACAATCCAATTGAGATAAATACAGAGTAAACCTCTAATGTACAAACAGCAGTAAGGTAGACGAAAGACCTATTTTGCTTATAAGCATGCACCCTTTAACTGGGCATATTTGTTGTACATATGATAACTAATAGTTTGACATTCTAAAAGTAATGTTGAAATATCAGCTGCTACTGGTTAATGACGGCTTGAGGGCAAAGAGCTGACATCTATATGATATCAGTTTGTTTGTCTGCCAGTAACATACACTACTTTAGAGGCATTAGTGGTATCCTGAATGGACTTTCTACCAGGAATCTATGATCAAATGTTGACTAATGCCAGAGCAACTTGAAGATTTCAGAGCCATTATCAAAAAACCTGATTTCTTTGTCATAGTATTAAAATTAAGCCAGGCCACAAAATTCACCCTAATATCCAGAGCTGTATAATGATCTTATTTACCCAACATTAAGCAAATAGAGCTCATATGAGAGCAAACACGCATTCATTTCACCTTCTGACATCCACATGACTAATAAAGTTTCATTTCAAAGGGGAAAAAAACCACCATCCATATTTTAGGTAAGTATCAGGCCAATGTGGTTTTGTTTTTTTCCCTAAGGGTATTAGTCGCTTTGATGAAGGAATGTTGCACCATTTACGCACACACTGGATCTCACTCGGTTGTCCCTTCTCTTTCTGATGATGTTTCTGACAGGGATTATTCTCCTGTTACATGGTGAAGTGGGTGGGACTACAGATAAACGTGGGACCTAAGCTTGCAAGTACAAGGTCATTTCTCTTTTGCGAAGAGCTACCTCAATGCCATCTTCTGAGAAGTAGAGATTATGTTTCCACTCTACTGCATGACCTCAGAAAGAGAGGAAAGCCGGAGGACTCCGGAGGGAAGTAGCAGTGATCTGCATCCCATGTGACCCTTCCCAGCGTACTGCCCCCTTTCCCATCTCCTTTCCTTCATTCTTCCATCGAGGACAAAGTCAGAACCTCTGCACCGTCTCACAGCCATGGATACCACGCTCAACACACAAAATGACTTCACAAGTATTTTCTTCTAACATCCCCAGGGCTGCTTTTTCTCCTTCCTAACTTTCTTCAAACTTAATCTCCAGCCCTACCCTGCACCTACCCTCCTCCAAGATCGGATTCTCCAAGAGGTGCTTTCACCCCAGATCTAGATATCAGAAGACCCAATTTTTAGTCTTCTGCTCTTTTTTTAACAAGCTGTCACTCTAAACAAGCTACTTAATCTTGCTACGTTAACTCAGCTGTAAAAGGGAGATGATAATTTGTGACTTCATAAACGTTCACTACACAAATACCATGTATTATTAGAAGAAATACATTCAGAGAAACAGTGGAAGGGAGTCATCTTGCATGTTATTTCAGTGAAAGCAGTAAGAAAACAAAATTATGTAATCAACAAGCACAGTTATACTCAAGCAGCTTTGCTCAAAGCTGGTCCTATGACCGTCTAAAGGAAAAGGTGAAAAGCCATCATTCTTTCCCCCTTTTCATCTTCCCTCTCTACTTCCAGCATTTAAACACTATAATCTCTAACTTCAATCCCTCCCCTCCACCTCCAGTATTTAAAAAGGCTAACTGGGCAGTTCCAAGGTGTTTCCCAAGAAGGACTTTGGGGTCTCTGACTAGTGGTCTAACCTCAGGGATTATACTTAAACTGATTTAAGAAGATACTCTGACCTTGACATTAACCTTGGAAATTATAAGGATCTTCCATTTTCCTCTTTTCACTCTGCCTCGTACTGCATCTCATCTCTCACACAACAGTTAGGTACCTCCCCTCTTTTCCCAGTCCCCTATACTTACAAAAACCCACAACTTCAAGACAAACACGAAGAGCAGGAAGTACCTCTTGGAAAGGAACTCCATTTGCTCTACAAACAGAGTGCCAACCAGCCACATCACAGAAGCAGCAGGCAACTAACTCTCTGGGGAAGACACCATGGTGTCTGGTGGACCCCAGGAAACCAAAGCACAAGAGGGCACAGGATTCTCTCCAGGGCCCAGGCTGGATTCCAGGGGGAAAAGAATGTTGTAAGTCAGAGCCCTTACATCATTCTTTAAAGACCAGATGAGGGTATTCCAGACTTGAAGGCAAAAGTAAAAGCTGCATTAAATGGTCACGTTTGTATAACCATTTCCCAGAAAGGCCCTCATTATACACATAGGTGTGACCCTCCTCCATCCCTACGTCCCCTAGTACTTAGAAGTTGATTAGAATGAGAAGAGATCACCACAAAATAGAGAAAAACCCAGAGAATGGGCTTTCATAACTGCTGTAAGTTGCTTTCACCTTAGGGAAACCGCATAACTCAGTTTCTTCATCTGTAAAATTGGGAAGAAAATGTGACTTGTTTAGCTCACAAGATTTTTTAAAATCAATTAAATAAGAGAAAAGAAAGCTATTTTTAAATAAAAGCATTAAATACTATTAAACATCTAGTCTCCTCATACAGATTAATCTATGTCTAGTTTATATTTGCTAAAGTACAACAGGACTTCAGAAAACCTCCAACTTTAAAATCTGAGGAAGCAAAAAGATACTTCTAATATTATTTGTCCTCACATCAATGTACCTGTACTTCTTTTATCCACGCCTCCTTTTCTGTGTCCATATCATGTCTCAAAAGGTAACATAATGTACTAGAAGAGTTCACTGGACTTAAAGGTAAAATACCATAGTTCAAATCTCAAATCTGCCATTTATTGTTGTGTTGCCTTTGACAAAATAACGTCTAAGATGGGGATGATGATCCTAGACCATCTACTGTCAGGATTGCTTGAGTGTTAAGTGACAGCCATCTCTCGTGCTTCTCTCTTTCTCTGTCTCCACTTTCTCCTCTTCCTCCTCCTCTTTTTCCTCCTCATTTATCCATTATCCTTTTCCACCTCTGTCTCTTATCTTTTCTTTTCCATAAGACAGAATTCAACTTTACTTCTGTGATATTTTCTGTGATTACTGAATAACAAAATTAAGTTGCTTTTTATTGTGATCATCTTCCATGTTTCTGATTTAAGTCTTTTGAATGCCCTAGAATAAATCCAGTTCATGATTCTTGGGTTTCTCTTTCATTCCAAAAAATATACCTTTCCCACAAACCCTTATTGCTTAATGAGGCAATATGCGCATAGGTAGAAAAGATTATAAATTTGAGGCTCGCTGTCACTCATTAGCTGTGCGGACTTGGGCAAGTTCCATCACCTCTTGGGGCTCAATTTTCCATTTATAAGATACAGGTAACGATATCTCACTCATAAGAGTAATGAGAGAATTAGATCAATTAGGATACCACATAAAACACATGGCATAATGCCTGGTGAAATGGTAAGTGCACAATAAAGAGCAGCTATTATTATGTTAAAACTGAAAATCAGTTTTATGTATTAATGACACCATGGCTAACTTTAATATTAGCAATTTTGGGGGAGAATCTCAAGATAGGTTGCTGCCCCATCAAACAGCTTAGAAGCAAAAGCCTTAGTACTTACTGAACACTTACTGTGTATAAGACACTTTTCTTGGTACTTGACATGTGTTAACTCACTTCAGTCCCACAACAATCTTATAAAATGGGTATTGTTATTATTCTAAATCAAGATGAGGAAATAGAGACTTAAGAGTGGTTCAGTTACTTCCCTAAGTCATCGCGGACAGATGAGCCAGAATTCAAATCCATGGAGTCGAGTTCCAGAGCTATGATGTAAAGCATGTTTCAAAATCATGTTCCTCCAGGAAAGATGATGTCTTCTAAACCAACTGATATGTTGCGAGTAATTTGTTACCAGTAATAAAGTACTGGAGTCTGCTGATTATTTTCTTTTTAATTTAAATAAGTGCAGTTGCGCTTATAATGTCATTCTCTTGCTGACTAACATTCTGATTTCCTCTCTAGCACAGGGAGGAAAGCAGAGCAATCCATGCGAAAGCTCTGGAGTTGCTTATAGCTCTGGGCTCATCTGTGGTATGTGCACGTCACCCATCATCACCACCCCAGTTATCATCACCCCCATCGATCGTACTACTATTTATTGATCACTCTATGCCAGGCATGGGGTAATTCTTCACATAGGTTTTCTGTTCATTTTACAGCAGAAGAAAATATTGAAAACCACTGAGCTACGCCATTTCAGATGCATACTGATAAGCCTTTTCTCATAACTCTATCATATACCACTAATCTTAAAAAAGGGAAGAAGAATGGCAATATTATTAATATTTACCAGTATCTACTTTGTGTCAAGCACTGGGACTAGGCACTCTATATAAAGAATCATATTTAATCCTCGCAACAAATCTAAAATACAGGCATTATAGTTGTTTTAATCCCAATTTTACAACAAAGGAAACCATAGCTCAAAATGGTTAAGTATCCTTCCCCAGGGTCACAGAGCTTCAAAATTATGGCTTCAGGATCTGAACCAGACCCATGTGATTCTTTTGAGCAATTCCTTTAGGATACTCTTACCATTTCCTAAGAGGGATTTGTTTTTCTCCTATGATATAAAATCTTTCTTTTGTAGTCTATCCACTAGAAGGTAGAAGCTCTCAAAAAAGTGCTGGCTTGGGAATCAGAAATCCCAAGTTCCAGCCCTGATTTCACAACTCGCACACAAGTCATGACTTTGGACAACTTATTTATCTCTTAAAATGAAGAGGTTTAGCTCTAACCATCTATATTCCACGATTTCCCTAGAAATACAAAATAGACGCCCATTGACATTCATGTGATATCCATTCTAACCACAGGCTTTTTCTCTGCCCTTAGAAGAGGAGATTACGGAGAGAAGCCCACTGCACTGGTGCACTTGTTGACTTAACCATCAGACAAGGGTGGTTAAGGAGAAGGTTGGCTGGGAAGTGTGAGAAAGTCATCCACCTTGCAGCTGTCCCTGCCCGAACAGTACCATGAATAAACAAGCGTCTCTCTCTAGAGATCTCTGCTGGCACCTTGTCTTCATTCCTTTCTGAAAAAAAAATTTCATGTCCTCGTGAAGAATGTATTGCTTTCTACGGGCAACTGCCAAAAACCCAACTGTAGGCAAAATCCATCTGACAGAATCCCTTAACTGCTTTGATTCAGTTCTTAAAGGAGATTAGCTGCTGGAAGGTCACAGAGAAGCCATCCTACTGCACATTGCAGCTTGGGGTTTCAAAGCTCTCACTACTAAGGGAATCTCCATGCTTGATGCCCCTTCTCTCCATGCCGTTTAATCAATGAATCAACAAATAGTTACTGAGCAAGGCTTCCCTGGGGTCTGCAGGTCACTTCAGATGTGGCTCTCCAGTTCAATAGCAGGAAAAAGAAAAACAGATTTTTCTGACTCCTCTTAAAGTTTCCATTTATAAAACCAGGGCTGGCATCAAAAGATTGTGGGTCTCCTGTCCCTCTTTTTCTCTTCCCTGAACCCTCTGATTCACAAAGAAAAAAGGAATGCTATGTAGCTGGGAGAATATATAAGAGAGGGAAGGAAGGAGGGAGGGAAGGAAGGAGGGAGGGAAGGAGGGAAGGAAAGAATGATGGAAGGACAGGAGGGAGGGAGGAGGGAGGAAGAAATGAAGGAAGAAAGAAGAAAAGGGAAGATGGAAGGAATGAGGGAATGAGACCCTTAGATTTCAAGACGGTCAAAGGACACAGTGAATATATAGACAATATTCCCAAGAAATGCCTCTTCGGTAGCATATAACCTCTATGCCTATTAGCTTGTTAATTATTCCTGCTCTTTAGCATACATGATTATTTTTGAGACCACCTAGTGACCACTACTTTTAAGCTTTTAGGGTTAGTATAATTATGAATGTCTTATACCTTTAAGTGTCCTTCTGCCCTTAACTCTAGCAATAGGATCATACATAAAATGTGCACATAGCCTCAATACCCACTGTATCAGAAATCCTAAATACAAAAAAAACTGTAATTAGTTTTCCTAAATAATTTGCATGAACACGAAAGATATTACTTTTAGCTTTTAATAAAAATATTATATAAAACACTACACTATGCCACAAAATAAATCACCACATTTCAATGATGATAAGTTACTGCAGTATACAGTTGACACTAGAAAAGGACCAAACTATGATGTGAGTATTGTCTTTTTCTGCTCAGCACATAGAGCAGGAGTCTACTTAACTATATTTTTCCTCAACCAAAAATACAGTCTTCCCTCAGTGTATGTGGCAGATTGGTTCCAGGACCCCCTCATACACCAAAATTTGTGTATACTCAAGTCCCATATGCAGCCCTGCTGAACCTATGTGTATGAAAAGTGGGCCCTTTGTGTATGCGGGTTTCACATCCATGAGTATTGTATCTTAGATTAGCATTAGGTCGGAAAAACCCCATGTATAATTGGACCCTCACAGTTCAAACCCATGTAACAACACGGGTCAATTGTAATGAAATCTGCAACAGTTTAATGAGCACTTACTATGCCAGACATGGCACTACTTTCTATACAGTATCTCATGTAACCCATTCAACTTTCGATTGGCATACATTATTATCTTCAATCTATAGATGAGGATATGGAAAGTCAGATAGGTAAAGTCACTTTACCTAAAACCTTAAACATAGTCAGGTCTGGAGCAAAGACTCCAACCCACGTCTGATTGCAAAGATCATGCTCCTAACCACTCTTTAGCTGACACTTGGAGAAGCAAGGTGAGGAAAAGTAAAAACTGTACTTTTATTATAATTTACCCAAAAACTCACTTGGACTTGGTGTTCCCACAGCTGCTTTAAATTGCTTCTCCCTCTAGCCCCAACATTAATTGCTAGAGTTTCTTCTTTCATCTCTTTTTGATAAGCATAGCTGGTATTAGAATAGCAAACAAACCATGAGACCACAGCCTTAACTATGACATTCTAAAGAATTTTTCAGTCTATCCTTGCAGTAAGGCTCGCCAACATCTTAAAAAGATTGATTTTTTTTTTTTAAAAAAGCTTATATAAGTACTATGATAATACTTGGCACTTACAGTTATAAACAAAGAGTTTGCTAGATAAAATCTTGTCTGTATGTAGTGAGGTCGATGATTTTATATTTTACTGAGCTTCTACATTATAACCCTGATGCTCTTTCATGTACTGCTTGATTCTATCCCAGTAGAGGTATTAGTAGAAAAATACACACCTAAAATTCTATGATTTAGTATGACATCTACCTATATGCAATTATGCACCTACTCAGAAGAACCTATATGTTAAAAGGAGGTAAAAGATAATGCGTTATCTTTCGTTCCAAGATGACACAATTATGTATACCATCTGTGTGCGGAAGGAGGTGTGGATCAAGAAACCAGCTCAGGTCTGTTTCACCTTGAGACACAACACGCCTGGACAGAGTCCTTTGCTTAAAGCGCCTGTGGTTGTTTGAGACTATGACTGCAACCATCTTCATTCCCACATACTGTGTTCTGACGAGGTCCACCCTCCACATCTGGATAAAGACACAGATGTGCTTCTAAGTGCCCCTCCCCTCCTCAACTTATACTACTAGAGTTTCTTCTTTCACTTCCTTTTAATAAGCATAGCTGATAACAGTGCACCACATAAACCATGAGGTTAGTACTTAACACAGGGTACGATCTGCTCATTTTTCTTGGTTGAAGGCAAATTTATGAATACAGTCATCTTCACATACAGAAACCACTTCTACCAGAGAAACGCAAACATTCTTGTAAAACCTGGTCCCCAGGTTTACAGAACTCAGAAAAGGTCTGGGTGGATGAAAACCCTGAGGTTGGGCACAGCACCTCTCACAGTATCTGCACGTGCTTATTACCATATTGCAGGAGTTGTTTCTAAAGCAAATAACCATTTTCAGAAAGACCAAGGTTACAAATTAATCCAAAGACTTAGAAAGGAACAGAGAAAGACAGCTGTACCATTTAAAAGCTAAGGAACATAATGACCTATTCCTCTTATGTCAAAGCTTGAGAACTTCTAGTACGCAATTAGCATGACCTTCCATAAAGGAAGCCCTGAAATACGCAGATTTCCTTTTTGTCTCTAAAATAAAGGTACTTACCAGTGAAAATCCACAAGTCATCACACTTTGCCCAGAATTACATTGGCCGCCCTTCTCCATGGAAGCACAGAGTGGGACCTGCCAAGTTTGTGGAGATATCTACTTGGATTGGCTGGAAATAGGTAAGGGGGGAATGCGGGGGGGAGAAAAGAAAGACTTTCCCTTTAAAACTGAACAGAAGCTGATACCAAATCACATGACCTTTTACCGTAATTTCTATTAAAATCATTTCATGTCTGGTTGCCTCTGCTCTCCTGGCTCATTTGTATTGTTTACAACAAGTCATTGCACTGGCAGTTAGTGGTGGCTGAATCCATGGTTACCCGCTTTTACATTCACTAGTTAAATGGAATGCAGCTCTGCTGTGGCTTTCAGGGAGCAAGCTCTTAAGAAACCACAATCCAGCTATCAATCAGACTAATCTGAGAGAAATTAATCTTATAAACATAAGTATTGCTGCATATTAAAAATTGATAGAAAGGGGGCATGGGCTTTTATTGGTTGGAGTTACAAAAGTGGACAAGTGGAAATTTGACTTAGAAGCCTCAGAGTGTTCAGTCTGTGGTCTACATCTGACAGGCATTCACGTTGTGCATCTAAAAACCTTTCAAGGGTAATACGACCACCCTTGAAAACAAATCCACCACCTTCCAAAATTCCGTGAGCATTTATCTTACCTGAATGCTCTTAGACTCTAAAGAGTGCCTAAATGCAGGTTTAAGCAGACTGCAATCCTAGCAAAGTAACTTAAACAGATACATACAAGACAGTAAAACACCAAACAGACAGCACAGGGTAGAGTTCAATTAAGACAAAACCTCAGTGGAATGCTCTTTACAAGTAAATTAAAACTGCAAACTAATATGTTTTATTGAGAGCAAGAACGATACAAATTCATTCTATTGTCCACAGAATTTATGTGGTTAATTCTTTAAAAACATTCCCCAAAGCTAACTTGCTTCTCAAGATGGACATGACCAACAATTATAATTCCTAATAAAAATTTAGAAGTTTTATAGTTTAATGCCCACAATAATTGTCCCACAAGTCACATCTAAATGCTAAATGAGAACAGCAAATAGTTAAAGCTAACATATTACAACCCCATCTACTGCAAAGTCACTGTATCAGAAGCTAGAATTGATTTGTTTCCTCAGAACGAATTGAAAATGAATGTAACATAACGTCAGAAAAATTCCTCCTGCACTGCTAATCGGATATTGTATAATGGTTGATTGCAGCTTTGCCCTGTACTATTGCTGCCTAAATCATACATACTTACACGTTCTGGGTTCTTCCAAGAGTTTGGTGCAGTTTCAAGGACAAATGTCTCAAGGAAGCCTCTCTACTGTGCAGCAGGGAGCCTAGCTCGGATCTGATGACAAGAGCACAGTGCTAAATCTGACAACAGAGAAGGAAACTTCCTGTGTGAAGAGGAGATCTTGGAAAGTCTCAGGGTTAAAAAGGCTGCTTTAAATGTGCTGGTTGATTTGCTCCCTGGTTGTGTATACACAGTAGCAGCTGATCTGTGTTTGCAGCCCTGCAGAAAGGAACCTTTACTGAAAACCAATGGCATCACATTTCAGCGGGGCTGGTGCCAAGTGCTGGAGAGCAGAGCAACCTTTGACAACTTCACACAATTCAACCCAGCAGACTTACCACAGGTCAGGGAGGAGTGTGGAGAGTGTCTCCTCACCAGGTTTCACCTCAGGTATGTTAGCGCAGCGCCTGGGAAACCACACACTGCGACCGGCTGGACTTTGACAACAGCGTAAGGTAGCCCTTGGAAATATCTTACATGGAGTTTCTGTCTCTGCCGTCCTGACCTACCACGTACTTTATTTTAACAGAATTCTTAAAATGAATCCGCATTTTTAAAACAGTATTTCCCTCTGTTTCTTATAGAAACCTTTGTATTTAAGGCTCCTCTGAGGATCCTCAGAAATAAACTGAGGGAAAAATAATATAGGATTGGGTAGTACGGTATTAACTTCTGTGTTCTGCCTCCCAATTCAGAGGCTAGGGTTTTAAAATGACTGTGTTGTCAGGGGCCATTTTAGTATTGTTCATTAGAAACTGGGAGTGACTGCAAAACTTCTCTGCAATAGAACCAACTATTATAATGAGGCTACAGGGATATTAGGAGCACACAAGCAATGAAGAACATGAAATATGCTGTTCAGCAGTGAAATTGCCTTCTTTGTTATCACCCTTAATATGGAAGAGAGTGAAAAATCTAGAACTTGCCATCTCCAGGAGTGAAAGTTAAGCAAGAGTAAGAGACAGCCAGAAAGAGACAGAGACAGGGGCTAGGGGAAGCTGCTAGTGGCTGTAACAAAATGAATCCAAGTCACCGGTTAACCACTTCATTATCTGCGAGCTCCACACTGCCCTTCCTGTCTCTCTCTGTCCCCATGACAAGTCTAGGTTATGGTATATTATATGGTATTTTTCACTATTGTGCATCTTACTTCAAAGGGCAGAAATCAAAACTGACAGATTAACAAAAGACCATGTTAAATGTGTCAGGCAGCTCTTCTATTTATCTGAAAGCCGGCCCAGGAGCTGCCTGGGCAACTGGTGAATTATCCAAGGTCTCTGCTTTTCCTTTTGGCCACACTATTATTCAGGAATAATGATAATTCCCTTTTATTTGAGAGCCCACATAATGCAATGAATAGAATCTGGGCGCTGGTGCCAGATAGATTTAATTTCCCATCTTGGCTCTACCACATTCCACGTATATGAGGTTGGGAGTTGCTTAAACTCTCGGAACTTCCTTTGCTCATCTGTGAAATGGAGACAATATAGCTACCGTACAAAAATGCTTTTGTGAAGATTTAAAGGATAACATGTTTCAAGGGCTTACCACAGTGCCTGGCATGCATGCATCTACAAACCTTTCCTGAGCCTCGTCTCAGAACCAGGCACAGTGCCAGACACTGGGGGCACAAAGTCAATTAAGACATGGTCCCTACCTTCAAGGACAGTTCTACGAGTGTTATATCTTCTCTCCTCCCCTCTTATAATTTGTGTAGGCTCTATCATAAAGCATAAAAACATTTCCAAATGCTCTGTTGCATTTGATCCTTTCCAAAAATCCTATGTGATAGATGAAGCTGTGCCCAATTTACAAATGGGAAAACTTTGGCTTAAAGAGGTGAGACTCAAAACAGTCACTAAATTGCAGCCTAAACATCAATCCAGTCCGATTCTGTCAAGTACTCTTTAAAGTATATATATGAATTGGCCACATAGCATTCATATTTTCCACAATTTGATATTGTACTATTATCGTAACAGTTTCATGCATATAATAGTGTACTTCCCTACAGGTAGTATAAAAGTCCCTTAAAGAGAGGGGACATATCTTAAAATTGTTTTGTATTCCCTACCAGACCTAGCATGATGTTAAACATATTACGTGTCCAATAAATTTTCCTAAATTGAAAAAGAACTCATGCTGGGTCAATTTTACTACCTCTTATCAACCTCGTAGAAAGCTGGAACCCTTCAATAAATGATGGTTTGGAAGTTACCTGTGGCCTTTCAGTACTCATGCTGTCTATGTCATTGCTTACAAATATTTATATACACCAAAGTTCTTAACACTGATTCGTAATTAAACTCCCTGAAGATTTTTTTTCATTTGTTTAGCATGTATTCTGTACACTGAGGCCCTAATGAATTTTGGTAAGAGTGGTTAAATATTTACTTTTAAACTCAAATTTGACCCCAAGACATCTCTTGATTTCTGGGTTCACTCCAGTTTTTATGTTTAACAGATCACAAAGTATACACTTCTCTTGATCATTATCTTGTAAAACCAGAGCAGAATATATACTGCTAAAAGTAAAAGGTTTTTATACATATATGTACAAACAACTCAAATTTCTTGAATAATTGTTGATCTACTGTTTCATTTTATGCTTTGAAATGTAGTCCATTTCCAATGGAAGAATTGGTTAGACATTTATCAGTGAATCATACACAGAAATATTCTGAAAAGAGATCTATACAGTATCTAGAACGTGGAGTTCAACTGATGTATTACATCCTTTAGTTCTAATGTTATATCTTGAATATCTTTTTACAGTGGAATTTATGTCATTATTTGTAAGTGTTTCCTGCCAAACATTGATTCCTTCAGCCTTAACAAAAATCCAAGAAATTTAGATTAATATCAACATCATGGCAAAAGTGCAAATGATAGGCAATGTTTGAGACAAAGAAAATAATTACTGAATACATTGTTTTTGTTTCCAAAGTCATTCGCTTGTTTATTTAGACAAGCTGTGGCCATCTGTAAGGGAGAGTAAATATGCTCAAGTACTGGCATTGCATACATTGGAATTATCAGGCTTGTTAGCATCGTCTACATTCCAATGCCCAGCTGCATACTATTTCCTGATTCCTCCCTAAATAAAGTACTATGCAAAGCACCTACCACAGTGCTTGTTTCACAGGGGACAAGAAATGTGCCAACAAAGACCACCCTGGAGCTAAACAAATTCACCTCAGAATGGCCAGACCTGGTCAGCACAGAGAACTGGTTGACCCAATGATTCTTCTTCACCACCTGGAACCAAATAACTTTATGGTTTATAAGCACTTTTATACCCAAGAGTCTCATTCAACTCTCACAACCATCCTGAGAAGCGATGCTTTTATTATTCACATTTTTACAAATGAGAAGGGTTCAGAGAATTAAATAATTTCTCAAAATCATACAGGCAGTTAAGTGGCTCAGCAGAAATTCTGAAACGAGAGCTGTAATTCCAAAGCTTTTCCACATAACACATTGTATTTTCCATCCAGGCAACATGTGCACACATTAGTTTACCTGCTTTTTTTTTTCTTTTTGGCTTTACTTCCCATAGCGCAGCTAAATACAGACCAAGCTATCTCTCTCTTTCTCTCTCTCAATCTCTTTCTCTCACTCTCTCTTACACACACACACACACACACACACACACACACACAGACACATCACCCTCTTCTACCTCCAACTGCCTTCCATCTTTTCTTCTCTCACATCTTGGCCAACTACTTCAGAGAATAATTTTTTCTATTTCAATTTTTCCTCACTCTCACTACTCAATGAATCTGAATGTCAGAAACAAATCTAATCATAGGTGATAAACTTTGAAGTAGTGCTAAAGTTTCCCTATGTCAAGGGAAAGAAAAGCCATATACTTTGCAACTAGTCTTTTAAAAATCCTGCAAGTTGGCCGGGCATAGTGGCTCACGCCTATAATCCTAGCTCTCTGGGAGGCCGAGGCGGGCGGATTGTTTGAGCTCAGGAGTTCGAAACCAGCCTGAGCAAGAGCGAGACCCCGTCTCTACTAAAAAATAAAATAGAAAGAAATTAATCGGACAACTAAAAATATATAGAAAAAATTAGCCGGGCATGGTGGCGCATGCCTGTAGTCCCAGCTGCTTGGGAGGCTGGGCAGTAGGATCACTTGAGCCCAGGAGTTTGAGGTTGCTGTGAGCTAGGCTGACGCCACGGCACTCACTCTAGCCAGGGCAACAGAATGAGACTCTGTCTCAAAAAAAAAAAAAAAAAAAAATCCTGCAAGTTTCTAAAAATCCCTTTCAGATTCTCTGCAATAGTTTCCATTCATCTTTTAAACTTCCAGTTATATGTGCATTCTCTTAAACATCAACCCTCCTGAGTCTAAATAAATGATAAGCTATCATTCAGTTTTACTGCCTTTATATTATGTTTATCACTTGTATCATAATAGAAGTGTTCTTTATATATTGTTCATCACTGATAAAACAATAGTTCACTCCAATAAGTAACAACAGGTTTGTATGGTGTAGCCTAGGAAAGTAATTAGCATTTAAGATTGTTTTCTGTGGAGAAAAAAGTGTGTTTTGAATACCTAATAATTGATCTACAATGGAAAAATTTTAATGCACACCTGACTGTCTAAATTTCAAGAGCCTTTCATTTCAAATTACAGAACCTAAACTCAATCTATATACTAATCTATATACTAATATTTCTACTCATGGCATAAGGCCACATAGTAAATAATAAGTTTATAAAATAGAAATAAATAGGAGTATGATTAATTGGTTGATTCATTATTAATCAGTCACTTAACTCAGAATCACAGCAGCAAAGTAAGTCAGAGACCATCTAGTCAAACCCCTTTGTTTTTAGAAATGAAGAAACAAAGGTCCACTATTGTTCTCTGATGAAGTGGGTAACTGGATCACACTACGAACTCTTTTTAGCACCATTTTGACCGACCTTTAGCTGGAGACCAGCGTTCAATAGTATACACATTAGCTATAAAGAGCAAATTTCTAAATTTGAAGGTGATTGGTCTAAAGGATCATCAGGTATAATGTCCCAATTCTGCAACCTTAGGAAAATAAATGTTCATACTAAATAGCAAATGAATTTCTAATAACTGAATTAAACTGTTCATCTAAATAGCCAACTTCAGATTTCTCTCCACACATAATAACTTGGAAAAATATATAGCCTGTGTTTACTATAGTACTATAGCTACGGTCTCTAGGAAGAGCTATAACTCGCTAACAATTTTCCTGATTTATGTTTGAAAACATGCAGGGCATGAAATGATTTCTGCAACCTTACATTTTCCTCAAGAACACTGTTGAGCAGAAGATATATTCCAAAAATCATGTGGGATTGCTTGTTACATCTCCTTTTTTCATAGAAATGTATGATAAGCAATTATACATGCTTGTCCAAAAAAAAAATGTCATCAGATTTTTTTCCCATTAAGGGAGGAAAGAAGAAAAATGGAAGAGAAAGAGGAAGAAAGGAAAAGAAAGGGGACGGAAGGGAGGGAACTCTGGTAAAAGAATCTACTTTTATATAATGTTATCACTGCAAAAAGTGATTGCCTTCTTAAGTGAGAAAGCACAATAAATATTGTTCTAAAGAACAACTTATGGATAATGTATGGTTATAAACTGTAACCCACTATACAAATGTTAGTTATTCTTGTTAGTATTTAACATATATGGAAATTTGCTTCACAATCTATAATTGTGCTAATAAAAATAGGTATTCATGAACATAAATTATACTGGTCATAAAATCAGCCTTATTAATCTAATATATCTTAGAGTGAGACCAAATTTAAATGGCCCACTCTGGCAATGTAGATATCTGGAAACACTGTTTATCTTACCATATACACATGTATCAGAATAGAGATGCCAAAGTTTTGCTATACTTCATATAATGTTTGCATCTTGAATTTAAATCTTCAAAACAGTAACAAATCATTGTCAGATACGCATATTTTCCAAGTTAAAAAAATAATTTATTTGTATAAGGGAAGTAAACTAAGCAAATTCATTAATTAGCATCCTTTTAAGAGCTCCATCCAGGTTGTTTATTTTAGCAGATGTGCCATTAGAAACAGCCATAAGTGTCTATAACTAAATAAAATATCTTTGATCTCCAGTGTCTCGCATTTTATCACAGAGATTCCAAACACATTCAACTCTTTTTATGGTAACTATGATTATTATTATGTTTAAATGAACAAAGTATCTTTCATAATACAGGGTATCCTAAAAGTCCCCATACATAAGGAAAATGGGAAATCGTAGCTAAATGTACCTTTATTTACAAAATATTCATTCCAAAATTTTTTCTTTGTATGGAGACTTTGGGATGCCCTGTAGAAATATAAATAAAAGCCTGATTTAAAACTATAAATGATTCTTCTTTATAACTATAGGTATTATTGAGCATAATGTTATAAATACACTATTAAATATCTGTGTATAGTATACATGTCCCAGAGAAATGGGAGGTGGGATTTATACCCAAGACAGTGGAGGAGGTATGCACAGGAAGAAGTAGTCTTTCACAATTGGAAATAATCAAGGTTGAGTAAATGAATAGTATCTAATCTCCAAGAAAAAGAAAATTTCCCTCTCTGTGAGATAAAGACACATACAGTCGTAGTATTATCACAGGAATTTTTATCAGGAACATATTATCAGGAATTTTAACTTAAAGATTTGCAAAGATTTTTTCCAGTTACCTAAATATGAGCATCCAGAATCACAAGCTGTGTATAGACATTCTATTTCAAAAGACTGTGTTACTTTCTGCAATCATCTCTTAAAAGAAGGCCCCAAGGGCTCTAGCTCTCCTTTTTAGCCACCATAACTGATTCCAATACAAAGTGATATTATAAATTAGGTTCAAAATAATCTAAAGATTGTTCTAGAGAAAGATCCTTAAACTCTCCTGTAGCACCCCTGCCCCCATCCGCTAGCATGAGAGATTGAGAACACATAGAACTTATTCAGAATTCCTTGCTCAGATTCCTAAGGCCCACTTACTCCACTGGGATGGCAGCGCTAACCTAAAAACTGAGTTGCAAAGTTGTATTCTTTCACAGCGTTAAAAAACTAACAACAAAGTGACAAGAGAAAACTTTGTTTGCACAAGAAGCTCCAACATTATTTTGACTTTATAAAGATATTTTAAATGAATTTTAAAAACACGATACTATGAAACTTGGTAATCATTACTTCAAAACGACAGATACTATTGTTCGTGGAGAATTGTACCAGTGGTTCAATGGAAAGATTCACCAACTACTCCCTGGAGAAAAGTGAAGATCTGCATTTAAATGAAGATATAATATTTCCAAAGGCACAGTACCTAGAAGGCAGATACTGTCAAGGTTTCTTAGTGAGAATAAGTCAAATTGCATCAGGTACATCTCAATGCTGTGGCTGTCCCCATTTCAGAGGGCTCAGACCATTTCCATAATATTCTTTTTCCTCTATGCAGTCTTCATAATATTTGTCCCAAAAAGTTAAAATTAAACCTTGCTCCATAGCAAAGTCCTCACATTAAACAACAAGCAATTACTACTATACATATCATTTCTGATGTGTACAGAAAAAGACCACAGAAGATAGCTTGGCCAGAAATGTTAAATAATTGAAAAGTATAATGACTTAATAGAGTAGTAAGCTTAGTTTACAATGCAGCCAATTTAAAGCCATAAAAATACTGTGTAAAAATTTTATCTTGTGGTTGACCATTACATATCCTATCTATTATTCAAAAGTATCTCAACAGTGTTTTTCTTCATTAATGTGGCTTTTGACATTTCCCTCAAAATCTTTCTATTCCCACAGTTTTCCAACAATTTTGAAACAAATACAAAAATTATGTATTATATCATAAATTCCCTTTGCTAGGATTATGAGATCTGCAATGTCTAATTGAAACCAATCTCATAGGTCAATCTGTAAGACATAATCTAACCTCCTCGGACATGATCTGTTTTGTATTTGAGTCAAGCACACAAGACATTAAAAAAAAACCAAAAAACTAAAACTACTCTTATTGACACATCTGTAAACAAAAGGAGAACCTCATAAACAACCCCCTTCCCTCTGACAAACTAATCCAGGGATTTGTTGGTATTAGAAAATGTCATGGGGCATCAGAAAAATTTTGCCTTAAATGTTCAGCTAAGGTGCATAGCATGTCTGGGAAGAAGAAAAAAGAGACACTTAGGATCAGTTTCAAACATAAGCCCATTACCTCTGGCAGGCTCTTGCTAAAATTCTAGCTGCAACTGAAATGTCCCTGTAAACAAGGTTACTGAGAACAGCCCCAGATATTCTTCTCAGCAACACTTTCCTAGGAGCTCATCAGCTGTCTGTGTGGTTAGTTATACCTTATCTTGCTGCATTGCCGTTCTCATGCTGATTCAAATTCAGAACTCAAAATGAAAGATGAAATATCTTGAAGATCACTTAATATTGAAATACTGTTGCAGTAATAAGTGGTGCTCAGTTGGAGATGGGAACATGGTACTCTCTTGGTAACCTTTTAATTTCTGGAAAAATTGTACAGAATAAATTGAGCAGCACACACAGAAACCTAATGGATTGATCTGCTCTATTTTGTTAAAGCACCACCCATCAGAAACTCCCTTGGCTCCCCAGGCAATTCCCATTAAAGACACCAGCAGGTTTCAGTATATACCATGCATGAAGACTTAAATGCTACTTTGATTTATTAAAGAAAAGGAACCATCTTTTATCTACATTCATCACTTCAGTCAATGAACAGTTTTATGTGCTATATGATACCATTCTCAACATACACACTTTTAATTCTATGTAATGAGAGTTTAAAGAATTATGAGAATTGTTTCAGTAAAAATAACAAAGCCACGCATAACAGTCAAATGTATGCTTAACACATCATCTAGGCCTGTTTCATTATATGCTTAAATCTTTTCATACTTGATGGAAATGAAAGCCCATAATGTCACTTCATCTCCATCAGTGTTTTCATGTACCTTCTGTCTGTCTGGCATTCCTCAGCTCAGAGTTGAGAACCGTTCGAATTTCCCTCTCTTTCCCACAATGACAGAACTGTTTCTCAGGTTGGTTAACTCATTTTGTTAACATCAAATCTACTGGACAGGAGGGTAGAAAAAAAAAGAAAAGACCCCTGAAACTGCTCCTCAGTCCCATTCCCCTGGCTTCCTCTCTAAGACATTTCTGACTCTTTTCTCTTGCCTGCTGCTTCTGAATTTGGGCATTTTCCAAGCATACTCCCCTATTTGGTCTTTGGGCTGCGTGAGAAACAAACGAGAGTTTCTCTTCAAAACTAGACCAAGTCATTCAGCTGCTCTGAAACACACTTCACAACATCCGCAGGTCTCTTGATCTTGACTTAAAGTGTTAAGCAGGCGTGTTTTGAAAGTAGTAGGAGGTCGCATGGACCTAACAGTTTCTCTTAACCCACATGCTGAGAATTTTTCTTTCTTTTTTTTTTTTAAAAAAAGGGGGGGGGGAGAGGGTGCTATTTTCAACATTGCTCTCTCGTTTATGTTAGCAAAATCATTTGCTTTCTGTGTGTGTCTGTGTCTTATTGCACGGCCACTGGTTCTGGTACTACAACACAAACACAGCAAACGTGCTTCCCTAACATAAGCAGACCCATGTGGCAATTTACAACATAACCCAAGCAAGCACAATAAATAAACACATACATAATCACTCCACAGCACTGAGGCATGCGGGGGTTTCTCCAGGCCCTAACGGACTCTTCCAGAATTGCTCATTAAGATTCTGAAAGGGGGAGGGGGTGCAGCTAGGAAAAGGTTGCCGGAAGGGAAGAGAAGGGGAGGAGGGGAGCTTTGCCCTCTGTGTCTTTCTCTGAGACTCTCTCTTCACCAAACATGGGGGTGGGGGCTAAGGGGGGTTCTATCCCGCAGACTCTCTGACAGACTTGAGGGGTAGAAGAAGGTAGGTGACTTGAAATACTTAAATGATGGTCGGGTGACCTCCTTGCAACTTCAGCGACTCCCTCGGGAAGGTGAAAGGGTTGGGGAGACGGGAGGGAGAGAAGCGTAGAGGACAGGAGGGAGACACCTAGGACTACAGCAGCAGCAACCACCAGGATTTTCCAGCCCAAGACAGCAGTCCTCAACTCCTGGCACCACCCCTCTCCCCAACGACCCCTGCTCCGTATCCCCTCGCCCCTAACCCCTCCCTCCCAGTGCCCTAACTCTGCCCTCACTCTTTGCCACTTTACCAAGCACTTAAGTCTCTATCCAGGAAGGGGGATGGGAGGGGTGTTTAAAGAACAAATCTAATTGCAATTAGAATTTATCTGTGTCTCCAGCACACGCTGACAGTTTTGCAGTCATGGTAAGGCAAGTCTACAAGAGGTGGGCAGTACTTATGGTTGTGTTATTGAGGGAGGGGCTGATTTTTTTTTTCCAAGAGACTCTAAGCAAGTGAAGGGGGAAGGGGGTAGCAATATAGATTTCAACCAGGACTGCAAATAAAGAATGCCCCAGATGCAAATGTCTGTCTCCAGATGTTGATGATAAGGATGTGGACCAGTTACCTTGGCAGGGTCAGAACTGCAGCAGGTTAATCAGGTGAGTCGTCGGGGATTTTAAAGAAGCCGAAGCCGGTTTCTTTGGCTATGAAAGTCTACAAAACCCCCATGCAGGAACATTGCACATCTTACACACGCCTCCTTTAACTGGGCTCCCGCGACCTCAGCAGGCGAGGGGGTGCTGGCCGGCCCGCCGGTGGCAAGGGCACGGCCCCCCGCTCGGCCCCCGCGGGTGCGGGGCCGGCCTGGCACCCGGGGTCCGCGTCCCGAGCGGCTGTGCACTCACCGAGCCGGGCTGCGAGGGGCAGAGGGGCGCCCGCGGCTAGCCGGAGCGCCGAGGCGCCTCCCTTTTCTCTTGGTAGCGTCGGTCCGCACTCCCTGTGACCCAGGACGTCATGATGCCTGTCTGTTTTCTCAATGATAACTTGGCAGAAGAAGAGAGAGGCTGCCAGGTTCTCCTCGGGTGGTTACGTGGTATGTGCACGTTTCTGTTTGCATGTTTCTCTCTCTTTTTAAAAATAAATATCTATATTTTTTAAAAAAAATTCCCGGCACTATCATGATTTGATTGCATTATTGCGTTTGCATAATTGACGCCTCTGGGTGTGTATATTATGTGTGTATGTGCGTGTGATTTTTTTTTCCCCTTTAAATCCTGCTGCTCCTGCCGCCGCCGCAGCCGCTGCAAACGGAAAGCAAGCATGCGTTCATCTTTTGTCTTTCATTTTACCTTCAGGGTGACATTCAGTGCCAACTGCTCCCTTTTGACCGCCGCCAATCCCCGCCTGGGCAAAATAAATTTGAAAAACGTGGGGGGAGGGAAAGGAAGAGCCCCCCCCGCAGCCCCCTTCGGCCCGAATGCTGGGGTTTCGATTCCTTCGACTACCGGATCCCAAACCTACCCGACCCACCTCCCAACCCTGAAAAACCATTTTCCCTTCTACCCACCGGGCCCAGGCAGAGAATCGGCACCAAGACAACGCGGAGCATCCACCCAGAGCCAGACACTCATGTTCGCGGCTCGCACTTGCTGACTTGCATCTCTCAGTTGCATTCCCAGTGTGTAGGCCTCTCACAACTGGAGCTATTTTTGTCTCCCAGAGATGTTCTTTAAAGCCTTTTAAAAATGGGGAGGAGGCAGGGAAGAAAGAAAGAAAGAGACCAAGAGAGAAGCCTAAGCCTCCATCTGAGGTACTCTATAGACACATCATAAAATTTGGGGGGCTCCTGGCATCCGTCCGACCTACCAGGGGAGTCTGGAAGGGCAGAAACGAGAATTAGCTTTTATTAGACTTACGCTACAACAGCAGGAAAACTTTTTAAAGATACGAAGATGTTACTGCTATTTACTGTATTTACCATTTTTATAATTATGTTCTCCAGAATTATAGTAGGGAAGGTCTCAAGAATAATCCTTAATATTTATTTCTGAAAACATGAGAATGCTTTTTAGATGGTGTGACCACATGACAGGTAAAGCAGAGATCACTCCTTTTTATAATATTTACTTTGTGTTATTTGTATGTTGTCTGGTAGGTTTTATGTAGCTTCTCTTAATCATAATATTGCATATATTACTCACATTGTGTATATTCCTGATAAATAAATATCTAGCACCAGATTTGGCAAACGCTTTGCCCTTCTTTATCGCTGATTACCCATTTGGAGTAACGAAATGGGTTTAGGAATTTTTTTTTTCTTCCAAGCCTGTGGTTGACCTTGGTTACCACCAATGTTCATTGTTCCTACTGATTCCAAATTCCTAAGAGATGACAGCAGAAGCCGAGGTTGCAAAAAATTAAGCACGGAGAAGAGTTCTGAATCTGAAAAGCAAAGCCAATTGAGAGAAAACTTTTGAACTCATCCAAGATAATCGGCAGCTGCTGAGGTTTAAAAATAGTTTACCTGTTTGAGAGGTCGGCTACGTTTAATGAAAATAGCAACTAACTTGTTAGGTCTTTTCCCCTTAGGGTCACAGTCCAAGGATCACTAGCAAATTCCACAGGGAAGGAAGGCATTGTAATTATGCAAAAAGACCACACAATCAAAATTGGAGAAAAGCCTGGCTAAAATAAACTATGAGGGTCTGAAGACTATTGATTAATGGCCAAATCTCAAAACTTGGAGAGTGCCTCCCCACCCTTGACAAGCGGACGTAGCTCCTCTGCTCACTCTGCTTATCCGTCTCCTTGGAATGCCAGGAGAATGAATTGGTGCCGTCTTGCCCTTACCAGAATCAAAGATGATTGTAATAAGGGCAAAATCCTATTCAGAACCCAAGTAGGGGTCATCTATAGATGTTATTGGTAACTTTCCAGTAATTGTCCAAGAGGCACTCGTTAATATTCAATCTACCAACCCGGTCCTCCAGAGTTTTTACTTATTAACCTCGGAACTGGACCCTTAAAGACCCACAGCAAAGGGAAAGAACCATAAAAATTTGACTAACTTTAATCCCCTGAAATCCAATTTTATTTATTTTTTTCTTTTCAGACAAATGCCTTCCATGCTGTTTGTCACCAGTCCACATGCCAGTGCAGGCAGCCAAGTGGTTTTCTTCCCCAGGGGTGAGATGTTTGAGCAACAGGCAGAGTAGAGGCGGTACTCAAGTTCTCTGGAGGTTTGAATAGATCCTTTCTAAGCGCAGATTCTCTAAATCCAACTCTGCCTAAGAACAGCTCTCTGTTGTTTATTCAAGTTTAAACGCCTCAGACTACTTTCAAGTCTTTATTTTCTGGCTTCACTCTAAATATAATAGCTATACACTACTGTTGACTTTATAAACTCTGTACACTTTGGCTACACTAAATTTATAAAATAGTTGTCTTTTTTCAATAATAAATTAACCTTAGCTTACAATAACTGTTTTTACTTTATCTTTTTAGTTCTTTAAAACTTTTTGACTTTTTTGGAATAACACTTATCTTAAAACACAAATTGTATAGCAGTACAAAAATATTTTCTTTCATTATATCCTTATTCTATAAAATTTTTATATTTTAATTTTTAAATTTTTCTTTTTAAACATTTTTGTTGAAAACAAAGACATTAGTCTAAGCCTACACAGGGTCAGGATCACCAATATCACCATTTTCCATCTTCACGTCTTATCCAATCAGAAGGTCTTCAGTGTCAATAATACACATCTCCTATGAAAACAATGCCTTCTTCTGGAATACTTGCTGAAGGACCTACATGACTCTGTTTTACAGTTGACTCTTTTATAAGTAGAAGGAGTAAACTCTAAAATAATAATAAAAAGTATAGTATAATAAATATGTTAACCAGTAACATAGTTATTTATTATCATGCATATATAATTGTACTATACATAATTGTGTGTGCTATATTTTTATAGCACTGGCAGTGCATTAGGTTTGTTTACACCAGAATCCACACAAACACATGAGTAATGCACTGGGTTACGGTGTTTCAATGGTACAACATCACAATAAGAATTTTTTAGCTCCATTATGGGACCACCACTGTACACACAGTTTGCTGTTGACCAAAATGTTGTTATGCAGTGCATGACTGTACTTTGGTTTACCTATGATTCTGATTTCCTTCATTAATATGAAAAATAAAAACCAATTAAACCAGAAAAAAAATAGCTAATATTGTTGTAGCATGTTCAGTTTAACTTCCCAACCAAAATCCAAAGGGCATAAAAATGCTTTACTAAGGTAGATGGGAAACATAGCATCGTTCGAAACTTTACTTGGGCTTAGAACTTTTAAATCTAATTAAATCTCCTCAACAACATGAGAGGGGAACTATTATTATCCCCTGTGTTACCCATGGAAATTGAGGCATGGAGAAGCTGAGTAATTTGCCCACAGCTAGGATTCGAATCTAAGTGCCTTGACCTCTCACCGTCAAGCTCTCTGCTTACCTACCTACCTATTCCACCTTATTTCCAACTGCTAACATCATCAACACATAGTTCAGTCAGGCTGGTCACCTACTGCCCATCTCATACACCCTGTTAATTCCTACTCCAATGCCACTGCCCAAGCATTCAGTGCCCGCCTTCTGCCTCTTCAAATTTTATTTGCTACTAAATTCTATCCATTAATCAAGGCTAAGTTCGAATCCTACTTTGCCCACAAAGCTGTTATGTATTATTCTTGGGTGTGTTAAACACTCTCTCTCACTGTTCCACAATGTTCATACTACATAGGACATCATTGTTCTCTTAATTGTTTCTGGGGTTTATTTTTGTAATCCCTTCTTCACCTCCCAATTCTTTTCTGACAAAATTATGTATTTTTTCCCTGTCTCTTCTGGTTTGCCTAACAGTGCCAAGCACAACACTGGCTCTCATTAAACAGCTTCTGATGCATTAACTGACACAAAGCTGCCTTTTGGAGAGCAAGGATGCCACTTTTCACTTTGACAAAAATTGAAAGTCTTATGCAGCAAAAGTTTTATCCTTTTAGAACTAGAGAAATTGAAAACTTGTTTCTCCATATTTCAGACTGTCCCTAGAAAACAACCAAGCAAGATCAGTGGCGAAATTATTTCACTGGAGAAGCATATTATGATGAGGTAGAATTTAATACAGGGATGGGGAGTGTGAGCAGATACATAATTTTAGTCTTTGAAAAAGCTACTGCTAACTTAATCATTATCGTTAGAGCTGTTACAAGCCTTTCTCTGCTATATTTCGACTTTTCTGAGAGTCAAGAAATTAATTTTTTCTTTTAAAAAGACAAGAAAACAAATAGGGACCAGTAGTCAGGAGATGTGAGATCTCATCTTGGATCTACTAAGTCAGCTGTGTGAACTCTCGCAAATTATTAACCACTCTGGGCCAGAGTTCTCTAATTGCACAAGGAGGAATTGAACCAATCTCCAAGGACCCTCCAGCTCCAAGCTTCTGCACATCACAAACAGAATGTGAGAGAGCAAAAGAGAAAAGCCAGGACACTCAGCCTGGAGTGAGACTGAATTTTTGGAGGATACTAAAAGATGCTGGAGAGCTCAGGTAAATTTAGCGAAGTTTATGTTTCTCATTCCTGTGTACAGTTAAGGGTAGTTCAAAAAAAAATCCATAAAAAAATGTTCAAACTTACATTTTCCAAAACGATCCTTTTTTATATGAGATAAAATCATTAATAACATGTATACCAGTAGCCTCCCATATCAGCCAAAATGTTATTAGTCATCATTCATGCATGCCTACAACTTTCGTTCTAACGCTATCAAATTGTTGTATAGACCTCATTTGATATGACTGGATTCAAACTATTTTGCCTGGATGTCTTCTACTCACATGTAGCTTGAATTACATCGTGAAGGACAGAGGTCTACGAACAAAGAGACTTGGGGCTGGAACAAGAATGGGACCTTTTGCATATGTCCTGATTGTCACTAACTTTGAGTAAGCCTTTCTCTATGTTCCTTTCCTGATTTGTCCTTATGTACTGAATAATTACAACTCATTGACTTTCACACCAGCTTTTCATTGAGATAAAATGAAACAGCATGAAAAGGACTCTACTAATACAAAACATTACTTTGAGATGTGCCTCATTTTATACCAGAGTTGTGCCTCTAAAAAGTTTTACGAAGTAGTAGAGCATGCAGAGACAAGAATTCAGGTCCCCTGGTGGAGAATCCAAGCTCATTTCTACCACATCTTACTAGTTACAGGATTTCACAAAATCCTGTAGCTAGTTAAGGCAGAATTGGGATGCCTGTACAAATAAAATGCCCTGTCCACAGTCAGTCCATTGTCAAAAGACATGGTGCAAGCTCAGGGAAAGTAGACAACTAATGACATCTCAATGAGGAACAAATTCATTAGAACGTTTACTTAAAACAGAAATGTATTCTAAGCCTCTGACACAAAAATATGAAAACAATTACATATAAGGCAGCTTCCTTAGCCAGGTTTCATGATAGCTCTAGGGATCCATAAATGAGTTAAGAAAGTCTTGAACTTATAGGCAAACTATGTGTGTGTTTGTGTGTGTATCATTCTCAACAAAAGACCCATAAGTTTCATCACATTCTCAGAAGGATTCATGACTCCGGAAAGGTTAAGAATCACCGATGTAAGAATAGTTTATTTTAAAACTGAACTTAAAGAGAATAACATATTCATTGGCCTAGTACAGTGGCTCACACCTGTAATCCTAGCACTCTGGGAGGCCAAGGCTGGAGGATCGCTTGAGCTCAGGAGTTCAAGATCAGCCTAAGCAAGAGTGAGACCCTTGTCTCTATCAAAAATAGAAAAATTAGCTGGGCATTGTGGTGCATGCCTGTAGTCCTAACTACTCGGGAGGCTGAGGCAGGATGATCACTTGAGCCCAGAAGTTTGAGGCTGCAGGAAGCTGTGATAACACCTCTGCACTTTACCCAGGTCAACACAGTGAGACTCTGTATCAAAAAAAAATTAAAAAAAAGAACACATTCATTTAAGCCAAATGTCCTGCTGGCTACAACATGGATAGTGTGTAATAATCTTCAGTATGCAGAATGATGGCCTTGATAAAAGCTTCAATCATCAAAGAAATTTATTTTCAAGATATTTTACTTAACTGATGTGGGGAAATGTTCCAGCCTTTTGAAAAGATTTGATTATTGGATTAGAATGAGGTTTCTGCTTTTGTTGAAGCTGGCTGGGCAAGTCTCGGTGTGCTAAACAAAGTGGATCAGTGTGGGGAAACACTCATTGTTTCAGAGAGTACACAATTAGGAGCCCACTGCAGTTAATCGGGTGGGAAAGAACTAGGGACTGAAGTGTGATCATATCCGTAAGAACTGGGGGGATATCTGGCAGGGAATTGGAATTAACAGATTTAAATGTCTGGCTTAGGCAACTGAATTAATGGTAGTATATTAAAAAGGTACAAATAAAGATTACATTAAGAAAATAACAAATTTAGTTTGAGTTATGTTGGGTTTAAAGGCTGATGGAATAGCCAGATCCCACTGGCTTTGAGAAAAATTTTGAAGATGTTTGTGGCTGGAGAAATTTATTTGGGAATTATCGGTGAATTGATAATGGCTTAAGCTGGTAATAAAGGTGGGAAAAAATTATGAATGTAAATGATTTAGGAGAGCCTGAGATAAAATTGCATTTATTTGAATAAGATCTAATTTGTAAAATATGAAATTATATAACGCCTAAGGAAAAATAGTGTTGGTGATTTTAAATATCTATGGATATCTGTATCTGTACCAAAAAATTTCTGAAAAGAGTTACACATCTCAGAATTTTATGCCTGAGGTTTTCTGGAGTTCTTTCCTTTCAAGATTCAATTTTCCATGTGAGATAGCGCATTCACTGCCTGCGCTCAGAAGGAAGAAAGGCTTTCCCTGGCAACCAGGTTCAACTGGAAAAAATAATCAAGATGTCACCTGATGCCACAAGCTACCAACTATGTTTTCAGCTGCATGGACCTGCCAATTGCTGAACCAGCAGAGGAAACTCAGCGTCATGGAAAGAACACTAAACTTAGAGTCAGAACACGAGTGTGAGTCTCATTTCTGCCTCTTACTGCTTTTGCGACCCTGGGCAAGTCATTCAACTTCCCAGAACCTGGATTTCCTCTTCTCTGCCCTACCATCCTCCTATAATCCTTGGGTAATAATCCTTAGAGCACTGATGTTTAGGTGATCACCAAAGGGATGGCTTGAGTGCACTCAACCACACACTTCACAAGTCACCTCCTCGGCGGGGTCCTCCAGGATTACACCTCCCCACTCTTCTTCCTCTGTGACACCCCAATGTAATCAATCTCTCCTTTCTCTCTACTTCCATCAACACTCTTATATGATTGTACTTAAATTATTGTTAACATGTCTGTCTTTGCTGTTCAGTGGTTTTTGCTGCCTTTGGTGTAAAAGGCATTGTGGTTATCCTCTGAGTGCCTAGCACACAGTAGGTGCTCCATAAATGATTAATGACTAAATGATTACAGGGGAGAACATTTGCCTACATCTGTTTCTAGTCTATAAAAATACTTTAGATAAACTGGAAAATGGAAAAGGCTGGGCCAGCTTTACTGATAGACCACGGGCTATAAGACATAGGTGCTTTGCTCAGAAGGGGCCTCTCCACTGAGAAACTCCTGTGTTTACTATTTACTCTGCTATCTCATGTGTAGTTCTTAAATGGGAATAACGTCTGTCACTTCCCAATCAAACTTAAGCTTAAAACGCAAATACTGCCCTTCCCTCCAAAAAATGTTAACATTAACTTCATTTGACACTGATACATAAATGGTCAATACCAAGTTTTGCCAGAAAGCTAAGAAATGGAAAATGAGGAAGGTAGGAGAAGCCACTATAAACCTACAGGAGGATTGTACAAGTGAATGTCCTGTTTTTGAATTCCTAAGGAATTTTCTTAAGCTCTCTATGATCACTTATTTCACCTTCAAAATGGAAATTATGGTATTTCAGTATCAAGGTTATTGGGAGGATTAAATGAGATAATGCCTGGAATGGCATAATGCCATGTCAAAATAGGCAAATTCCCCTCCACCTCTCCCTTTCTTCATTCGTGCCTGCTTACCTTCCCAGAGGCAAAAAGAATCAAGTTCATCGATCAACTTATAAGCTTTTCTCTTGGCCAGGCTGCTAAAAAAAAAATAGGATCACAGAGATTATAGTTTATGTCAATGGTCCCCAAACTTCGTCACACACTGGAATCATGTGGAAAGCTTTTAAAAATCCTAACGCTCAAGTCACACCCCATAGCAATTATTCAGAATGTCTGTTGGTAGGAACCAGGCAAGAGTATTGTTTTAAAATCCCCAAGTAATTCCAGTGTGCGCCAAAGTTTGGGAACCACTGGCTAACGTAGACAAATGGGTCTGTGGCCAGTTACTTTAGCTGATTGGATCCTGATGCTAACAAGACCCAAGTTTTGGATTCTGGTCCAGAACAGAGCAGTTCTTTACTCTTTCACAGACCCATAAGGCTTATTCCTCCTCTTGCGGCCCTCCACTTGTCAAGCTCTTTATGTGAACCCTGGACAGAATAGTAACAGTGGATTGACTCACCCCAAGTACCAAAGAAAGCAAATAAAGCAAGCACATGAAACACCTGTATTTATAGTACTTTACAATTTAGAAAGTGCTTTTACATCTTATTTTATTTCATCTTCACAAAGCTGCGTAGTTGGCATTATTACTATGCCCAATTTATAGATGATAAAACCCAAAATAAAGAAAAGTTCAACTTGCTCAGGGACAAAGAAGCAGATTCAAGTCTCATTCTGAGGTCCAGGATCCCAGAATTAACGCTCTTTTCCTGGTCCATTCTGCCTCAGAAGCCCTACCCATTATTGGTCAGCAGAATCATATCCACAATCGAGAGTTAGTTCAGAGCTATAGTCTAGCTGCTCTAGTATGTTAGGAAGGAAAAAAGGAAGAAAACGAGGGAAGTGAATATTAATAAATATGTCTGAGTTAAACAGGTCTCTTTCTGGCAGGTCTTTTCCAATTATTTAATAGGCTAACAAGCATCATAAATTTCTAAAACTCTTTATTTCTAAACTGATGGAATAGTGAAACCCTTTTTAGCTCAGCATTTCTCAAGACTCACATCCCATGGAACACCACTTGATGTATGTCGCCATGGTTTTCTTCAGTTCCTTCAAGACTTCGTTCAAGCGTCACCCTCTTAGGGACAATCCCCTACCCACACCATGTCACCCTATTTAAAACAGAAACATTGCCTTGTCCCCAGCTCAGTGCTTCTCACCTGCTTTTCTGCTTTATTTTCCCCCATTGCCCTTACCACCTTCTAATACACTTCATAATTTACTTATTTATTTAGTTTCCTGTCTGCCTCATCCTCCATGTCTATAAGCTCTGTGGGGCAGGGCACTTTCCAGCTATTTGTCTTTTCACAGTGATATCTCCGGCACCTAGAAAAGAAGCTGGCACAGAGTAGGTGTTCAATAAATATGCGGTAAAGGAATGAATGACTGGCCAATGAGAAATGTGCTATGAAAGAAATGCAAATGAAGGTATCTTCCACAGCTAGGTCCCCTTTAAAAAGTATCTTTTCCAATTCTAGTTATCTCTCCCAGTGATCTAATGGAGTGGATATGATCCCTATCTTATGGAAAAATCAGGTGAGAATTACAGCGATTAGACCAGTAGCAGAGCAAAAAACTGGTTAAGCAAAAAGATTATTAGACTGGAATTGATCCTTTTTAATTTTCTGCGTAATTATTGTGGGAGAAAGCCTATAGGCTGGATGTTTCCAACAGTATCTGTGAAACCTAATATAAATGTGCATAGCCATGAATCATACCAAGGCCTAAAGGATCAACCCAGGAGACTAATTTCTAGCCACTGAAACCAGACCAGGCCGAGATATAAAAATTCAGAAGGTCCCTGGTATAAAAATGTTCATCGCTGTCTGGATTCAAGTTCTCCATAGGTCAAATCGCAGCTGAGAAACGTTCTCTAGAGCTCTAAGGGAAGTCAGCCTGTAGCACAGGTGCTCACCGGATCCTCCCCACCATTTTTCAAGGGCTCCCTCTATTATATAATCACAGTGCTTTGCATCAGTGTAGAGCTTTTCTCTGTAAAGGTCAAAGTGCTGTGAACAATTCAAATATAAGCAGGGATGATGATGGTCCATCGAGCTTGGAAAATGACCCAATTGACCGATTCCTTTCCAAACATACAGAGTAACAATGAAGTGGGGAATACCTAGTAATAATGTTGGATGGATGCTCTGCTCCTCTATGTTTTCCTTTTTATCCAGAAAAACCGCATCTGTGAAGTGAGCTCTTTCAGTAATGAAACTGGTATTTATTAAACACACCAGAAACTACAAATCCAAATAAGTATTTCCCTTCGAAGTAGTCACTTGGGGAGGCTATGTAATTACCTCAGTGATCCTGTGATTGCTCTGAACATTTTGGGAATTCTTTTTTTAAATTCACCTTCATAGCGGGTTTAGGATTCATGCAGAAAACCAGCATCAGTTCTTTATGACAGTACTTTGTATAACAAAAATACCACATTCCAATCCCAGGTGAACTTGGTTGGTCAGTGTAGTGGATCACACACTGGCTGCCCGTCAGGAGGTCATAGGCACTTACAGACACAGCATGCCAGGCTGACACCAGTTCCCTGGGTAGCAGGTCAAGGGTCATTTGGGAGTTTGATTTTGAACAGTCACGCCAGGTGATACTGATGCATCCGGTATTCTTTGTTAACTGTGGGTTAGAGTGCCTGGCCGCTAGGATAGTGTTGGGGTCTGAACCCTACCCCTAGCCAGTCAGCCATCCTCTACATTATGGCCACAAAGCCTGGCCCTCTCAAATCGATCATTCACTCATTCACCCAGCATCTATGGAACTTTTACCACTTGTTTTACAAAGAGGAACCCGATGGTACTGAGAAAGCCAAGTGAAAAAGTGTGGGTGGTCAGCTCAAAACATACCACTATTGCACACATCCTCTTTTGGCCAACCCCATGACTTCAAACTTTTGCTTGGATACAGTCCAAAAGAGAATAAATAAAGAATGTAGGCTCCAGAATAAAGCTGCCTGGAGTTAAACTCTTACTGACCACTTGACCTTGGTTCAAGGTATCATGATCTGTATGGTCATACAAGTCCCCAAACCAAATTTATCTCAGATTCTTTCTCCTACCTGACTCACCTCCCACACCAACAAATACACACACCCACAAGCACATTCATTTAGTAATAAAGCCATGTTGATTCTACCTTGACAATTTTTCTTTCCGTTCTTGTGTGTGTGTGTTTTGAACCAATATGTATTAAACTATTATTACATGCCAGTTCTAAACAATGTATGTACATTAATTCAAATAAATCTTACAACAACCTTATGAAGTAAGTGCTGTCATTATACCTATTTTAAATGTATAAAAACTGAGGCACAAAGAGGTTAGGAAATCTGCTGGGGCTCAGTCAGCAAGTAACTCTGGGAACTGAACTGACAGTCAGTCCTGGAAGCATGGCCCAGAGCTGTGTTCCTCACCACTACACAGCACTGCTGCTAATATTAATATCTCTAAAATAATAATAATTAATGTGTATTAAGTTCTCAATACAACATACTTGCACAACAATCCTATGATGTAAATGCTGTTAAAACTCCTCTTTTACTGATGAGGAAATTGGATCCCCTAGAGTATGAGTTGCCACTTCTCAAGTTCAGGTCTCCACCATGTACTACCTGGGCTAATGTAATCACCTCCCAAGTCTTCTCTGCACCTCCCAGTTAAAATTTTTCCAGTTACCTCAGACACAGACTTCCTAATAACCTTCCCAAAGCTCGGTTCTTTCCCTTTATTTATTCTTTAACATGTATTTATTAAAAGCAACTATATTCCAAGCAATGTTTTTCTAATCCATCATTCACACATCCCAGGTAAATCTGATGTGGCCCTAACCTACAGGAAGCTCTAACTGTTTGGGAGAGACTGTCACACAAACAGATAATTTCTATAAATGTAATATGTATCTGTAATAAAAGGATCTAACAGGGTGTGGCAGGGAGAATGGGTCAAAAAAGGCTAAGCATAAGCTTAGAGGCACATAAAGCCAGCCAGGCAGCTGAGAGGGGAGAGAAAAGGAGAAGAAGAGAAGGCCTGCTTGGCAGAAGGGGAAATACAAACAAATGCACAAAGACTGATGTGAGTAGGAGACTGCAAATAATTCCATGTCAAATAATTCTGTTGTTCTATACCAAAGGGGTTTAGAGATTCAATCTGGAAGGCTTGGTTTGGAGCTTTGTCTTGAAGCTTGGGTTATACAAAGAACATGGTTTTTTTATGTTTATTTTGTTTACCTGAGCTTGCTTGGAGGGAGTAGGAGTTGATTGAGAGTATAGGAACTGGTGCCTCCTCCATCAGTCAACCTTGGCACTGCCACTGGGATTGCTGGAATATGAAGTGTGAGGCAGACAGTGGGGAGAAGGAGGGCTTCCCAGCCGGCTAGTGGAATCTGGACTTCATGCTGCAATGGGCAGCAGTGAAAGATTTTAAAAAGGGAATGACAAGATTGTATTTATGTCAAAGAATAGATTACTCAGATGACTTATGCCACTCCCAGCCTCACATTCCTAAAGTGCCTTCCTCAAGCCCAAAGAAGGAAGTTCGCCTCTTCAGCATTCCAAAAAGAGAAACCAAGTAGAAAGGCCCTGAGGTGCCAGCATCTTTGCTTTGCTCAAGAAACAACCAGTAGACCCAAGTGGCTGAAGTAGAATCTGAGGGGCGACCAGGTAGGACACTGGAAATGGTAGGGGACGAGATCAGAGAGGTGCGAGCCATCAGAGGGTCCTGACTGGAGCGGCAACCTGACCTGACTTATTCTGGAAAAAAATCCCTGTTTGCTCTGATCCTGGATGCTAACACATAAAAACACACTACAATTATTCCTAGAACAGAGCTCTGTACCCAAAACATTCTCTAGCACTATTCTTTCACATGCTTACCTTTGACTCAAGAGGGCCATGACCAAAGTCAAAGATAGAACTACCTTTTATGTCTCCCGGAGGCCCTGTTGACGGGGCTGGTGTGGACAGCGCCTTGTTGAGAGCCTCAGCACAGAGCCAGTACCTAGTGAGTGCTTAATCAATTGGTGAAGGCCCTGGAGGCCACCGTTTAAAACACAAATGAAACGGGAGAGGGGTAAACAGTAAGCCACCATCAACTTGCAGTTAATATGGTAAAGCAGAAAAACTCACAGAGCCTAGATTCAGAAAATCTGACTTCTAGACATGGCTCTATCATTTACCAGCTGAGTGGCCTTGAGTATTAATAATTCAACTCTCAGAGCCTCCCTTCCTCATCTGTTCAGCGGAGATTATTCCCGCCTCGGTGTTGAGGAGGGAGAGATAAATGAGATCAAATGGGCAAAAGCACTTTGTAAATGATAACGGGGTATGTGAGAGTGAGGTAACATGATCGTGTCAGCTGCCTGGTCGCCAAGCAAGGTCTGGAAGCCACAGAAGTGGAATATAGGTAGCAAAGGGTCTTAGGCAGCATGAGCTGGGTGGCACAGGGCACTGGGTTTTCAGGTAAGGAGAGCTGAGAGGAACCAGTGACATCATCATGTGATGAGAAGTCACAGTTTTCCTGTTCATAATACGTTTCATATCCAATATTTTGAATTTTGCAATAAAAAATTGGATCAACTCTATGATTTCAGATTTATCATAAAACTCTTCCTTAGGGATGAGGCTTCCATGGTATGTAACAAATCTTGGGGAAAATACACATGACAGGTCAATCTCTAGAAAAGAGCTTTTGAATGATCATGGGTTAAACATGTTTTGTTCTAATTCAGTTGGATAATTAGGTGCAATATTCCATCTAGTTCCTACTCCCTGTGATACTATCATTCCCAAAGAGGACCCCATCAGACCCACATGCAAATTCAGCTCCATTACAAGCATGATATCCTAGGATATGCCCATGACTATCTTAGTCAAGGGCAATCCAAGAAGGCTAATATTATGTCATTGTCATCATTTTTCTGGTCTTGTGCTGACCAGGTATCCTAACTCTAGTAACTAAATTCTTGTTTCTATAACTGAATCCCCACTTTCCTCTAGGCATAACTCTATTAATCATTTTTTTAAAAAAACAGTTATCGTACGTTATACTCTCAGTATGGTTCAGACATGTGCTAAGTGCTGTATTATTTTTAATGTCATAGTATCCTACAAGGTAGGCACCATCTCATTTTACAGACTTTATAGAGATTGGAGTTTAGAGAGATTAAATAACTTGGCCAGGGCCGTGGTGAGGTGAGGATTTGAATTGAGCTGTTCATTTCCCCAGCCTTAGTAAGAATGATCTGGGTGCTCAAACCTGGCTCCTGAATGCTGACCCTATGCATGGGTCCTCTTTAAAGGCTGGAGTCTGCCTGTCTTTCTGAATCACTGCCAACTGGTCTCCCCTGCACTCCAGGCTGGCTGGAATAGCCACCACCTACCACTTGCTGGACTTCTCTGATGCTGATTCCTGCAGGAGCACCTGCCTGTCTCCATGGTAACAGATTCTGCACACTATTCTCCTACTTAGATCCTCCTCCCCCAACCTGCATGTGGACAATCAGCCTAGCACCTGCCCCATCCTAGTAGCCACCTCTAAGTCTCAAGTCTCAGTTTTTTCCAAGCATGTGAAGTTGTTGGCTGTGTGACCTCAGAGTCTCCTAAGGCGAAATGTTAGAGGTCATAACATAGACACCAATACAAATATTCACCCCCATCCTATTTCTCACTTTCTAGATAAACTACATACACCTTGAAACTGTATAATTATCATTTTAAGAACTAAATCAGAGTGACTGAATCAAACCCAGGTGAATACAGTTGTCTGTATAGAAGTTAAACATTAATGCAACATCCCCACATTGGCAACCAAAATAATAGACTTAATTGCCATGAATAAGAAATATGTTCTTCCTTCCAAAGACAAAAAGGTAATAATAATGAAGCTCTGACATTAGGTAGATGTCTTTAAATGCAATTGTCTCTGAGCAATAGATTTCAAACAATTTTCAAGCAAGAGAGTAATTGTTTTTAAAAGTAATAGTACTTGGAATCTCAATACAGAGCCCAGATGAAAGGGAACATCTGCCTAAATGGCAGTATAATGGCCAGATCTCCTCTAGGCTGTCCCTCTCTGCTCAGCCACGAGGGTATAAGTCCCTTGCTTACAACACACACAGCACACACACACACACACACACACACACACACACAGACACACACACTCACACAACCTGGTCTCAGACTCTTTTTTTAAGTGATTCTATGACTAATTCCCGAAAGTATGTAGTTCAGTGTGAATCAAGATGACAGGGTTGTAAAAGACATTGATGGTTTTACTTTCGGAACCTATAAAGAAAGAAGAAAAGCTCAGAGTTGTTTAAGATAAAGAGCTTCACGGATCCAGAGGGGCTTTTCGAACCAAAAATTCCCTTAGCAGTCTTCTTGGTAACATCACCTATCCCGTTACAAGCTGCTTAGCTAACCTCAAGTTTTGCTGACATGCGGATACTCAGCTTTGAATTTTGCCCGCTTCCCCTTGTTACCATCCCTGTCTCTGGCCGTTTTGCCTGTAACCTTGACAACCTCCTTTACCAATTGACTTTGTTTTTTTTTTTTTTTTTTGAGACAGAGTCTCACTCTTTTGCCTGGAGTAGAGTGCTGTGGTGTCAGCCTAGCTCACAGCAACCTCAAACTCCTGGGCTCAAGCAATCCTTCTGCCTCAGCCTCCGGAGTACCTGGGACTACAGGCATGCGCCACCATGCCCGGCTAATTTTTCCTACATATTTTTAGTTGTCCGATTGATTTCTTTCTCTTTTTAGTAGAGACGGGGTCTCACTCTTACTCAGGCTGGTCTCCAACTCCTGAGCTCAAAGGATCCGCCCGCCTCAGCCTCCCAGAGTGCTAGGATTACAGGCGTGAGCCACAGGGCCCAGCCACCAATTGACTTTGAATTGTACCAAACTCACTCCTGTCACTCCAAAGTGGCAACGCTATAAACATTCTTCAGTCTGATTCAGTCACTCTGATTTAGTTCTTAAAATGATAATTATACAGTTTCAAGGTTTATATTTTTATCTAGAAAATGAAATAGGGTGAAGGTAAATATTTTTATTGATATCCTATGTCATGACCTCTAACATTTCCCCTTAGAAGATTCTAAGGTCACACAGCCAACAACTTCACATGCTTGGAAATCACAAGAATTCTTCAAACAATAAATTCTGCCTAATTTTGTACTTTCATCATGCTCCCATGCCTATGGTGATTCAACAGTCAGCCTCCCACCTGGAACAGAAATATTTTTAAATTGGAACAATTAAGATAGTTTTAACAGATCTGGATGTATGGAGTAGACTGATCATTTTCCATATATTAATCTATTTTGAAAGTTAAGCAGAGATATTACAGCAGAACTCATACTTTGACTAATCTCAATATCCTCTGGCTGATGTTAATGGTCTTACTCTTAAAACTTGGAGGGAAAAAACAAGTGAAATTTGCGACTCTGTTATTACATCAGAAAATTTACAGATAAGCTGCTAACAGTTCTTCAAGTCTCCTCTTCCTCAGAACCCTTGATAAGATCCCCTTTCTAGTGTTCACTAGATTCTGTGTGACCCCAACTTCTCTGCTTTGGATTAACCGTGTAGCTCACATTAATTTGTATTAGCAATGACATTATGCAGCATTCAAACTACAATCATAATTCATTCACGGGTGAATCAAATGTCAGTGCTTCCTTGATAGAGTCCTGTGTGATTTCCAGTTATGTCTTTTTACTTAGACGCCAAAAATTCTATATTACACTTTTTTTCCCCTTGGGGTTAGTTTGGAAAGTTTGTTTTATCAGGCAACAAACATAGGAAAAGCTTCCAGTTCTTCTTAATAGTTGCATTTAAATGCATATATAAACATTTCATTGTAGGTAGTTGGGACTGAAAGTTCACAAGGAAGTTGCCTATTAGATATATGGTCTGTTTCTGTGGCCAAACTTAATGCTGAAATGTATGAAAAACTCTCCTAAAATTCAGCCTGAGCTACTTATGCACAAGGGCCATAGGATTGGCCTCCATACAATTATTTAAGGTGTTATAAAGAGTGTTTTCCATCTTTCTTATGCTTGGAAATAAGATTTTATCACTGCTGAGTCAGAGCCAAAAAATATAATTTTATGCCATAAAATACAACCTTTTCCTTTGGCTGTGGAAATTTATATGTACATATTTATGTGCTTATATAGATAAAAATCTTCATAAACAGAGAGGCCCATTTGAGATGAACTCTATTTAAAGCATGTTGTTCCCAACTTTGATGATATAACTGCTATGTTAAAAAAAAAAAATCAATACTTACCCATAATCCACCAAATTAAAAAAAAAACGGCATACAAGTCTCTCCACAGTTTTCTTTTAAGTTTTTCCTGCTATTTCTCCTAATTTTTTTAACCAACACAAACCCTTAACCTAGAAAAAAGATACTAGATATAGTTGCCACTATGTCCAAACCTTTGATTCTCTTTCAGACTGTGTTTGCCTGTTTACGTTCTAGACTGAACTGGATGGAGCACCCAGTAGTTATAGATATATCATCAAAGGAGCCCGGGAGATAGCAAACATTCTCCATTTTTAATGGTGGGGGAGGCGGTTGCTCTCACTTAAGTACTTTCTTAAACCACACATTTCCCCAACCACAAAACATACCCCTGCCCTAGGGGGAGGAGGAAGTTGCTTCCTTCTACCCGCCTGCTCTCACAGCCAAGGGAGCCAAGAAGGAGAGAAATCTCAAGGCATCCAATATTCAAGACAAAATTTGGGGAATGAGATAGGTGAAGACGGCAAAGCTTAAAAACACGAGCGGAAAAGAAACCAAAAAAGTAAAAGAGGCTAGTGGCAAAATGGTCACAGCTCATGAACAGCTCTGGTGTTAGTGAATTCTGAGAGGTTTTAATTTCTGGCTTCCAGAACACACCATATCCTTAAAGGGTCTTTAAGTTGGGTAGTTTAGTCTTGAATTTTTGTTGTTGTTGTTGTTGTTGTTTAGAGACAGTCTTCACTCTGTGGCAAGATCATAGCTCACTGCAGCCTCAAACTCTTAGGCTCAAGTGATCCTCCTGCCTCAGCCACCAGAGTAGCTGGGACTACAGGCGCATGCCACTATCCCTGGCTAATATTTTTTTTCAATTTTTTTTAGAGACTGGGTCTAGTTGTGTTGCCCAGGCTGGTCTTGAACTTCTGGCCTCAGTTATCCTCAAATTTCAAAATTTGTCCAAGTCTCTGGGATTCCAGGTGTGAGCCACAATGCCTGGCTATACCCTGACCTTTTCAAGGGGCAAATCATCCTCGTTCATTTAGTTTCTAATTCTAAGCCACATCATCCAGCTCACTTTGTTACTCACTAGAACGCTTTTCAAGGCCACATCTTGGAGTCCATATATCAGACTCTTCTTCATCAGCTGGGCCATAGACACCAAACACATGGCACTCACGCTGCCAACTCCACCCTGCCTCTGCACCCATGGCAGACATTGCTAATCAATCATGACGCCCTTTCATGCAAATACCAGACATGGCCTTAGGATTGTTCTCAGCATAGTACTCTGAAAAGGAGCTACCAGTTAACCAGGGTGAGCTAAAACTATGCATTCCTATGCTACAATAATATCTTCAAACCACCTAAAATTGTCTGTTTTGGCTTCCAATATTTGACAACTTCTCACCACTTTATCCTCCTGAATCCCAGAACTTTGACTTGCTGACAATCATAGCAAACCATTGCCTGTTTACCTTTCTGAATTTCATCCTCCTGGCTTTTTATATTATTGACCATAGGGAATCACTGGCTTTGATTTTTGCTGCGATTTCTGTTTCCAAGCCATTGCATGCATCTTGAACTTTACTTAAGTGACTCTTGGCTTCAGTTCCTACCTGTTAGAATCAGCCTTGCCTCTACGGCCTCAGTATTTTCATGAATGCCACTCAGCATTACAGGCCAAATGTCCAAGTTGTCCCAGGAAGAGTCCTCATTTTTTTTTATTGTTTGCTCCACATGTGCAGCCATATAAGAACGTGTCCTAGGGCTAGGACACCAGGTAAGAAGTACAATAGAGGTCAGTCCCTGGGGACTGGGAGCCCAAGATGCCACAAGGACTGACTGCCATCTGAGGCTCACTGAAGTTGCCCCGGACCCTTTCTTACCACCCCCTCCAATACACAACTTGAGAGTCATTAAGTCTCCACGGCAGGCACAAGCTCAGGCGCCTACCACGTCTCCCTCACACATGGGATGTGACCACGCTATTTCCCCACCTCAGCCCTCTCAGCACCCAACTCACTGAAACAAAAGGTCACTTCTGACGCACCACTGTTAAAAGGTCACTAAGTCCTCCTGGAGACTATAAAATAGGGTGGACTATCCACCTGGGGTTAACAAATGGACCATTCTGACAGGGATTCACACAATTTCAAAATTTATGTACAGACTAGTCCATGGCATTCAAAATTATGAGAACAATAGGAATGAGCCAAAGAAGAAAGTCACCCTCAAAAAGTTTACAAGATTTCATAACCTTCAGGAACTTTTCAGGGCAAAAGATTTTTTGCAAGATTTTTCTAGATTGAAATTCCTTATGTCCCTCCCCTGAAATGACAGAGTCTCCTCAGCCATTTCCCAAATTTTCAGCTGCTGGCTCTCAGTAAGAACTGTATCTCCCTGGGAATAGGGTAGTTTGGGAGGGCTCGAGAATCACTGAGGAAAATTGATAAGCACAAATTATGTTCTCCTTCTGTCTCACTGAGAAGACAATAGTTTCACCCATTGAATATGAGCTATTAGAATTCAACAAAGTGACACTCTGGGACTTCCAAAGCTAAATCATGAGAAACTTTGCAGGTTCCATCCTGGCCTCTTGAAATATTCTTTCTCAGGACATTCTCTCTTGGAATCCAGCCACCATGTTGTGAGAAGCCCATACCACAGGGAGAAGCCATGTGTAGGCACTCAGGTCAACGGCCCCACCTGGACTCACACACAACGGCCAGCCATGTGAGTGACACATTTGGACATCCAGCCCATTCAAGTCTTCATATAACTACAACCCTGCCTAGGCAACATTTGCCTGCAACCGCAGAAGAGACCCCAAGTAAGAACTGCCCAGCTAAGCTCTTCCCAAATTCCTGATCCACAAAACCTGAGCAAAATAAAATGGTTATTTTCAGCCACTAAGTTTTGGGGTGAGTTTTCACATAGCAGTACAACTGGAAGTGAATCTGTTATAAAAGGAATCCTATCATAAAAATCTAAAACATATGGCATTGGTTTGGGGACAGAGTGGCAGGCACTAGATCTGGGAACTTGAGGAGATGGTTATGAAAGCTGGAAGAGCCTCAAGGAGATGAGAAGTTGAACGAGGAAAGCGTATCGGGAGCTGGAGAAAAGGGCACCTGAATTAAACACTGGCAGATAGTTGGCAAAACTATTGCCTACAGTAATGTGGAAAATAGAAGACACAGAGACCTAATGATCTTGAGGATATGACTAAGAAGATTTCCAGGCAGAATGCTGAAAGTGCTTTTTGTAGCTGCCTTTAATAAAATTCAGGAAGAGAGGAATGGATTTAAGAAAACACTGTTCAAAAAAATTTCAGCAGAATTTAAAGGAATTACAAAGGATCCAGGATTTACTTAGTTTCAAAATAAACTGTTTCTCATCTCCAGTCTCTCTCAAAAAGGATTTTCAAAGTAAGAATGGTTAATTACTTTGGGATAAAGATCAAATCCATAGTGTTTGTTAAGACCTCAGAAATATTTAAAGGGATGCCCCACAGAACCTTTCAGCCACACAAAAGGCTTTCTAAGGACCTGCGAGCAAGCTTCACAGACCCTCTCTGTTAATCAGGAGGACTCCTAAGCATGTGAACTGTGTTACTCTACAGCAGCCTCACACAGGGCACCAGACAGAGAAGGACGTATCTTAAAGAGATATGTAGGTGAGGCCTTTGATGATAGAGTAAATGTCAATAAGTTATGGGAAACCCATATATGTTTTAAGAGAATTGTATTATATTAATAGAAGAGCTGCCCTTTACTTAGACTAAAAGGGACAGAGACAATATAAAATGAAGAGAAACCTTTAAACTCCCAATCTTCTATCAGCAGAAAACAGACTGAGAAAGATATTCAGTTGCAAACATGGACTTTTTTTTTTCTTAAGAAAAATTGATTCAAAGGTGGAACCAATATCTCAGAGGGTAGAGATAAGAGCCTCAGAGAATCATTCTAAGGCAGAAAGACTGGACCCTAATCAAAGAACTAGCAACAGGTGGCCACATATATATATAACATTTGTTACCAGAGGGAAAACTGTCATTGATTAAAGATGTCTGAAAATTCCTTGCTACTCTTCCCTTTAAGATTTTTGGTAGGAGAGAGACTGGGACCTCTAACACTATAGATAAGACTCATCAAACAGATTTGAGTTTTTCCTTACATTGCACCATAAGAAGTTAAAAATTGTTAAGATTTGAAGTTTACTGCTAGTTTGATATACGACATTGTAAATAAGTACTAGGTACAAGAAAATAACCAAGAATAAAAAAAATGCTAGTGAGTAAAAAATACACCTTGTTCTGGGCCTTGGGGGTGTCAGGGAAGCCCCATGCACTTTCTGAGTCATGTTCTCCCTCTCACATCCCCCTGACCTCGATGTGGAGGCCAGTACCAGCCTGTCGGCCAGCAAGACTTTGCATTCTTCCTGCGTGGCAATTTGGGCAAGGCTGAAAAAAGAATAATTTTCCCAGATCAAGGTATCTAATTACACCTATGCTCTAACTTTAGAACAAAACAGAATGGGAAACATTAGACTCAACCATAAACCATAAGGTGCTTTTTCATTTCACAAGATGATAAATCATAGATTTACTGGTGTGACTAATGTCTCAGAGTTCACTATGAATATAAATCACTCAACCTAAATTCAATTTATCTACTTTTCAAGAACATTTTTACTCTATAGAAGGGGGTACACTTGTGACTTGTGCATGGTGGGTCCAAAAAGTTTTCTAGTTAACTGTGTTTTCTCCTCTCTGGAGGGGTGTGTTGTTGCATGTGGGGAAGTAGGCAGCAGGAGCAGGGTCTCCTTGTGTGCCAACACAATGCTACTCCTCCCTTTAAGAATCCCTTCCCGCTGCTTTTAGGAAGAATACGGCTAGGCATTTATCATACCTGTATTAAAATTCTCCACTTGGGGGAAAGTTAAGTTTAGAGCGCAACATTTTAAGTGTCCTCTACCAGACCAAATACCCTGGGGAAAATATATTTATCTTTCTTCTTTGGATCTCCAGAGCATAACACAGTGCACACTATGTAGCTGGTGCTCAAGAAATGTCACTTGACATGAAGAGTCTCATCCATGCATGTTCCAGAACAGCCTCTCACTATCCACCCCAACCAGGCTGGTTTTAGCATGATAGGAAGTCAAATTTTGCAAACTGCACCCTACAGGGTCCTAGATGGTCTGTAAACATCCCCACCCAGCCAACAAGCTCTCTGCTGTATCTCCTGCACTCATCCTCTTTTCATTGTGCTCGAGCTTCACTGTCCCTCTTGCCCAGACACGCCAGGTATGCTTCTCCCTGAGCACCTTTGTACATGCAGTTCCTTCTGAGATGCTCTTCTCTAAAACTATAAGATTGGCTTCCTTGTTTCCTTCAGGTCTGCACTCAAAAGTCACTTTCTCACAGATGCTTTCTCTGTCCACCTGATCTAAATTTCACCCTCCCAAACATTTTATATCCCCTTCCCTTCCTTTTCTTTTCGTCATAGCACTTATCATTGTCTCATGGTCTATATATCTACCTACTCACATTGCTCACTATCTCTCCACTAGAACATAAGCTACAAGAGTCCAGGGACTTTTGTCTGTTTTGTTACTACTCAGCACCCAGAACAGTGCCTGATACTTGATAGCTGCTCAATATAAAGTTGATAAATAAAAGAATAAATGCATGAATGATTTTATAGCAGGCTGACTTCCAACCTATAGATTAGCAGCTTTGAGGCTATTTCTCAATGATAATTTTTGTTATAAGTGGATGAAGACGGGAGACAATTCTGAATAAAAGATTTATTAATGTGTGTTTTTTTCCAAGATCCTGATCTCATACTCTGCCTGTTAAAATGTCTGGATTCTATGTAGGCATTATAGATAAAATAGATTGAGATAGGCACTTTTCCACTTTCTGGATATAAATATCTTAATTATCTTGAGAGGAATGTATAAAGCCATCACCAGGGATAACAGTGATTGCTGGCGGGCCCTAACTCTGGTTGTCATCTCATTGGCAAGTTCCCAAATACAGTATAACGATTTGCTACTAATTCAAACCAAACTAATAAAAAACTTTGAGTTTCCTGATGTGTTTAAAGAAGTGTGCTCCTGTAGTATATACTGGACTACAACGGGCAAGGTTTTATCAAAAAGCTGAATGTTTTGACCGTAATGATGCCTACTTGAAATAGAAAATGATAACAGGGAGAATAAATATTAGCCCTCTTCTTTGAAGTCCTTTCTCACTGACGCCTCTGTTCACTTTCTCTCTCCCTACATCAGCCCACTGGGTTGGTGACAAGTATGGAGTTGGCAAGAATCTCTATATTAGAGGGTTGCAGATAAATTAGAAAATTCGGAACCTTAAGAATGGCACATGCAGTAGCTGAATACTCCTGGACAAACAAATCAACCTCGTTAAGCCTCAATCTCCTTATCTGTAAAACTGAGACTTAAAGAATGCTAACCTTATAGGGCTTTTGAAGTGCTTTGTAAAACAAAAAAAGTGTCATGTTGATGATAGTTATTAATATAAATAACAGCAATATAGGGAGAAATATAGCACAGAGGTTAAAAATACTGGCTTTGCAGTTTGTCATAACTGGGTTCAAACCCTGATCCCTGTACTAAACAACTTTGGAGCCTTGAAAAGCCACATCAGTTCTCTGAGCATCAGTTTAGGTATAGATAAGTATATGTAAGATGCAGATAACAATACTTCATGGAGTTTTGCAAAGGTTAAGGGAGTTAAAGGATTAAAGAATTAAATGAAATTAAATAAAGTTTTCATGGCACAGCAAGCACTCAACAAATACTTTATATTATTATATGTGCTAACAAACCCATTTCCAAGTCTAACCTGGTAGATTTTCTCTAGCTTTCTCTTCACCAAATTGAATCATCTTGAGGTCCTTAATCTTCACTAAATGACATTTATATCTTCAGCTTCCCTGGAATATTTTTTACACTCTCGATACTTTTAAAGTATATTTATAGGAAGCAGTCTCTAAAATAATTCAGTGTAGAGGTCAAGCAGATGATGTGTATTTAATGTATATTGCTTCACCAAAAAGTTAAAAAATTCTTTACATTTCACCAAAAGTTGCACCGACCTTGCTTTCACAAATCCATCTTTGTCTCTATAAGTCCATATCTTAAGCCTCTTCATAATCTAATAACAGTAGCTAGAAATTATTTAGTGCTTCCTACGAGCCAGACCCTGTATAATTCTCCCAGCAACCCTATGCAGTAAATATATTGCTAACCCTGTCATCCATGTGGGGAAACTGAGAAACAAGGAATAATATGACTCCAAAGTTATACCACTAGTAAGCGGCTAAGAGAAGAAATGAACCCAAGTAGTCTGATTCTGGATCCTGGGCTCTTCATCACTATATTAAACTTCTTAACACAAACACCAGCAGGTCTAAGACATTTAGCTTGACTATCGTTGTGGCCCAGAGTTACTGGATAAATGTCAGATCTTTGCACTGTGTAGATCTGGCCTCAGAGTCTATAGCTATATCTAGTCATGCTTGCCACAGCCAGTCATTAAAATCAATATGATTGGGCCATCAGTCACATGACGCTCAATTCTGATTTTCATCAAGATCGACAAGAAGAAACTGTGGGTTCATTTAAGTCAACTACTGTCCCCTCTACTCACATTAGATAGGGTTTATACAATCTTGCAAAGGAAGAGAATGACTCACACACTCCAAAAAAAAATGCACACAAAGGAGGAAGAATGTCTTCTTTGCCCTCAATTATCTGCATGTTTCATGTGGGGATAAGATAGGTATTGGGCCTTAAAAATATAGATTTCTAATAAAACAATAAGCAATGATTTATGCAATTTCAGGAATAGAGTAAAAGAAATTCTCATTTCAGTCTAGGTTAATGAAACTAAAACAGCACCATTCATTATTGTGCACAAACAAGGTCTTGCACAAATCAATTTTAAGGGGCCCACATTCCAAACACTTGACAGAACATTTGTAAACATAGCTTTGTCTACCACAGACAGAGGCTGTTTGCATGGTTATGATTAAATTGAACATATTCAAAATATTGTTCCATCACTCTGATTCTAAGAAAAGGTGGTAGCCCTTCAACATTAATCCCTTCAGATACAAGCTGTGAAAATAACCCAGCAATGGACCATGTAAATATCTGAACCTTTCTCTAGATCTGCCCTGAACACTGAATCTTAACCTCCAAAACATTTTATGAAAATAGAGCTAAGAAATAAATAGTCCTGGTTACATTTCTTTTGTATCTGCCAGCTCCTTTCCTGTAACTTTATTCTAATTTCATTTGTTCCTACAGCATAGAGGCATAGTTTGTTTTTATAGTATGATCTCTGTATTTTTCTTGTAGTCTGGTTAGCTTTGATTTACTTAGGAGAGAATATCCCTTGAGTAAACATTATATGATTTTAAAAATAACAGAAGCATTATTTGAAACAAAGGTTGGATTGGAAAGTAAATGTAAACTTAAGGTTTAATTACATTTTGTGTCGTAACGTAACTTCTTAGCCAGAGATTTAAAGCACTCTACAATAGAGCCCCAACTTGACTTTCCAGTTTTTTTTTTCTCCCTATTATTGATATGGGAGAAATTGTGTGGGCCTTGGGGTCAGTTATATGATTTATTCAGAAACATTTACTGGGCAAATATTATGTACAAGTTACAGTAATAGGTACTGGGGATACAAAAATGGAAAAGATTAACAATAATAAGTAAATGTTACTCCATTCCTTTGAGGAGCTCACAGCCTAATAAAGAGAAACACACACAAATGTAATCATAATGCCATAGAGATGAAGTACTAGAAATATGCTTGCTATGCAGTGATAGGACTCCTCCTGGAGTTTTCCAAGGTGCCACACATCCAAACTCTCTCCAAACTAGTTTTCTTCCAATGTTCTATGTCTCTGTGACCAGCTTTGCCATCCATTCAGGAATACAGGGACCATTCTTGACAATTCCCTCTCCCTCATCTACCATATATAATCCTAAATATGTTTTATTTCATCTCCACTATCACAACCCTAATTCAATATATCAGTATCTCTTGTCTGAACTAACAAGTCCAACAGACCTCATTAGGCTAACTCTCAAATCTACTCTTCACACACTAGCCAGAGTGAATTCTACACACACAAACACACACACACACACACAATCTGATCATCTTTTCTATCTCATTTAAAATGGCCCCTCATTCTTTTTTAGAATAAAAGGAAACCTCCTTAACATGGTTTATGATACTCCTCAGCATCTAGCCCCCTATTTCTCCTGCCTCATCCTGTATCTCTCTCCTCCATCCATACCCCCACTGACCCTTGTTTTTATTTAATCCCTTCATATATGTCAAATTCCCTCTTAACATACAAATTTTGTACACACTGTTCTCTCTGCCTACAATCCATTTGACTCATGTAGTTAATTTATCTTTCACCTTTTTAGTCCAAGAACCTTGGTGAAAGTCTCACTCACTAGGTCAAATTCTCCTATATTGCACTAATCATTGTGGCCTCTTTTCTCTAGTTCATACTGTTTATCAAAATTGCAATTTCACATTTGTTTGTGGGAATATTTGATTAATGTCCATCTCTGCCATTAGACTGTAAGCTACACATGAACAGGAACCCTATCTACTCCTGTTCATCATGCCTTATGCTTAGCACAGTGCCTAAGAAACATTCATCCAATTCAATAAAATTGGTGGAATCAATGAAACATAACAAGTAAAGAGTGATGAACTTCACCTGGGGGAGGGCTGGGATAATGTGACAGCAGAGGTGTCAGCTGTGTTGGGTCTTGAAGGATATACACGTATAATCATACATCACGCAGGAGGACCACATGAGCAGAGACAAAAAGAAATCAAACTGTGACATCGCTCAGTATAACTGAAGCTGTGGGTGTGATCTGTTTTGGGGAGGGGAGTAGAAAAGTGGCGAAAAGAGGCTGAAGAGATTCAGGGACTATACCACAGAGGGCCTTGTGTGCTCTGCAAAGCAATTTGGACTTTTGCCATGGGAAATCACTGAACAGTTGTAAAAAGGGAGTAAGATGATGATCAGATTTGCATTTTAGAAAAATCACTCTCCTGGTAGTGTGAAGGATGTCCTTGATAGGTTAACACTGGAGACAGGGTGACCAGTTAGAAGGCCATCCTACAAGTCTACGTGAGAGATGATGAGACACAAACCAAAGCAGGAGTAGGGGGTTAAGTGAAATGAGCAGTTTCAAAAGAAATTTAGGAGATTAAAAATGATTGGCAATGGAGAGTAAGAAGAGAAATCAAAGCATATCACCCTGTTCTCTGGACAGCTGGTAGGGTGGTGGCCATTAACCAAGTCAGAGAACATAAAATGAGAAGTCAACATGGGTAGATGGCCGGGTCTGTTTTTAAACCTATTGAGGTTTAGTACCTGAGAGCCAGATTCTTGTGCCCGAATGATGGTTGTCTTCCAAAGTCCTTTTTCCTCCTATCTCATCTAATACCATTTCAGCTTAGCACATAACCACCACTAGTTGCCTTGCAGCTATTGCCTTGCAGCAGGTGTAGCCATACAACAAAGTTCTTAATGATGCAACAGGAGCAGAAGAGTACAACCTCTGTGTCATTTGCTTAAGAAGAAATTGCTTGTCCTGAATTTCTGCTCAGATAACCAAGGGTTGGGTTAGCTTTAACTATGCAAATGAGACAACAACTTAGAAGAAGACAGGAAAACAATATGGAGATGGAGCAGACAGGCCAAACCAATCATTCCCCTTATTGGATCACTTATTCTGCAAAAAAGAAATAATCTTTATTCATTTAATCCATTGTATATTGGAGTCTCTTTTTTTTCATTTCAGAATTTTACAGGGATACATACGTTTTAGTTACATAATTTGCTTTTGTACAGTTTGAGTCGAAGTTGTAAGTGTCCCTGCAGCCAATCAGTGTGCACTGTACCTAGCAGGTGTGAATTTACCCTGGAATCTCATTTTTAAGGGAGCTTATTTTATGCCCTAAATAATACAGACATTTAAATAGAGATATCCAGTAGACAACTGATTGCACAGGTCTGGACCTTCAAAAAGAGGTCTAGACTGACAATGGAGAATTGATATCCATTAGCACATAGACAGTAGTAGTTAAAACCATGGGAAAAGAATAAAAAAAGAAGCAGTCTGAAGACAGATCTGGATTTGCATCTTGGTGGCAACTGCTTACAAGTTATGTGATGTTTGAGTAAGTTACATCTATGAACCTGTATTAAATAGGCCTGTGATAATACCTATATGAATTAAGGTAGGTCTAACTGCTATAAAAGATAAATCTCCACATCGCAATAGCTTAAAAAAATGAAAATTTATTTCTCATTCATATAAAGTCCAGGTCATATTCAGCAGGACCCAGGCTCCTTCACCCAGTGCCTCTTCCTCCCCTAGGGTCTTAAAGTCCTTCATTTACAGCCATTTCCCTTCCATAGTCCATAGTGGGAAAGGTTCACACGCTTCTTAACCACTTTTGCCGGGAAGTGGCATACACATTTCATTGCTGAGACAATCACTTGATCCCAACTGGATGCAAAGGAGCCTAGGAAATGCTGTACCCCTAGCAGTCCCTTCCCAGCAGAAAAGCTATCCAGTGGAAATGGTGCATGAATCTTTGGTGGAGCAGCAGCTTCAATAATAATCTTCCCTGCTTTGTTGTAAGGATGAAAAGTGAAAATGGATGGATAATATACCTACCAGTCTATCATGCCTAAGGGGGCCTAAACAATGTGAGCTTCATCATCTTCCCTGTTAGTTCTCCCTCTTCCTCCATTCTAAATATACTTTTACTGTGTTTCCAACTGGTCTTCTATTTTCCCATTTCTGTGTCTTCATTTATATTTTCACCTTTACATGCAAAACCCTAAGCACATTTCTTCCTTTTTCTGCTCCACCAATTCCACCTATACCTACTTTTAAATACCAATCACAAAGCAATTTCCTGAAGCAAGCTTTCTCTAATTCTTCATTGCCAGATTAGACTCTTTTGAACCACTATCTAGAGCTTATAACCTTTTCACTTAGCACTTACCAGATGTTGGTTTGGTACTATAACAATACGTGTACTCACCCATCCTGACGACCTCCGAGCCTAAGATGTCAGTTCCCTGAAGGCAGCAACTGCATCTAGCTCCTCTGCATTCAAAGTGATTAAAATAGCAAACTGGATTTAGACTTTGATTTTAAGAGACCAAAACTTAAAGATTTGAGGTCTCCTCACGAAGAGTGAAGAGGTAAACATTTATTCAAGCGACTCTGGAAAGGAGGGAGTACTTCAGGTGACTACCTGAATTATTGGGATACTATTATATATCTTTTTTCACTTTGCATAACTATGAGGAAGCATTTGTGGTAAGACTGGCTTATGAATAAAGCATGTACTTAACGAACAATAGGGCAACATATGTTTAAATATTATGATACCTAAGAAAAACAAACAGTTTTGAAGAGGCTTCTTTAAGAACTCTTTATGTGCATGAATCAAGGTAGTGACGTGGCAGTTTTCTGGGTAATTTGATAAATGTCAACAACCAAACCATTTAAATCCATCCATCAGATGAATATACCACTCTTGAGTTATCTGAGCAGTCACTTTGTTCTGTTTAAATATAGCCACTGCTTGAGGCAAAAAAAAAAAAAAAAAGAAAAAAAAAACAGGTAATGGGGCTTAAGTAGCTCACTGAAAATGTCCATACTTTCCATTTTCCAATAACTATCCCGATAAAAGTAGGCAATATATAGGAGATATTTTTCAGCAAATAATTTCATTCTACACACCTAACCAAAGGCTGGGTTTCCCTCAAATAATACTCAGCCTTCAGTGCAGGGAGGTGGCATATGATCTCCTCTCATGCTGCCCTTCTCACACCAAATGCTCCAAGGTAGTCTCAGAATCCCTAAAGAATGCTAAAACAACTCTTCCACCCTAACCATCTCCCAGCTGGAGAGACCACAGACACATCCAGAGACCCACTCCATGTCCAAAATCTCACCCAATCCAGGGCCTCTGAAGACAGCCCAGAGCTGATCTATATCCCTGGACACCAGATCGTTCACTAAAGTCTTCCCACTGCTTGTCCGAGATCGCAGTGCTCACTACAATATCACAAAATACTACCCTGGGGAGGGAGGTGCAGTCGGATTCCATTTTGGTAACACAATCCAAATCTCTTCTGGTGCCACAGGTACTGGGCCTTTCAGGGATCACGGGAGTTCACTGAAGTGTTCTCTATAGCACCAGATACAGGAGGTGTTCTTTATACAAAGGATGCTGTGATAGGGCTGGAAAACATCACATACCATAATCCTCCCTAAGATACTCATAGTACATGTTAGTACACTCAAGGCTCTGAAATGTCCTGTAGTGAAGAAATCCGTAGAACCCATTATTTCACAAATTTATTTGTATACAAGAAAACTTTTGGGACAAATACCTTAACATCTTTCCTCTATAGACTGAGGGTTGATTACATGAGGTCAGGGACCATGCTATTTTGTTCATTGCTGTTCTTTAAATGCTTAACATGGTATTTGACACTGTAATAAATATTTGATGAATTAATGAATATTCCATGGAAGTAGGGTCCCACAGAACCAGCTTTGTAAAACTATGTGATAAAAATACTGCATGCCTATGGAATACTTCAAAGAGGGGCAACCTTTCCAAACTGGAAGATCACACTGAATCTCGTATTTAAATCCCAACTTGTGGGGTAACTATTAAGAGTATATTGGCATTTATCACATGTGGTCAGAAAACTTCTCCTTTCCCCTCAAACTATCTTTTCTTAGTGTCACATTAACCCAACCCAATATTTCAAGATATATAGTATCTAGATCAGCAATGCTTAAAATTTACTGCGTATAAGAATCTCTTGAGGGTATTGTTAAAAATTTTGAGTCCTAGGGATTGAGTATTTCTAGAGCAGAGCCTAGGACTCTACATTTTACACAAATATCACAGGTCATTTGAACATAGCTGTTTGGGTGGGACGCACACTCAGAAACGCTGATCAAGAGACTTACTTGGAATCAGAGGCTTGGGTTTGAGTACCAGATCTGTATCCCCACTAGTTGTGTGGTCATGGGCAAAAATCTCTAAGCCTCACTTCCCTAACTATGGCATTCATAGCACACTTCTTAACCTACCTTCCTAGCTACCTACCCACCTACCTCATAGCACCGTATAAGGAGAGAGCATTGATAAAACTCTGCCTTGAAACCCAGTAGGTAGTCAACACATATTGTTCAATGAATCGATACATTTGCAGTTGTTTCAACATTCTACAGTATTAAACAAACCATATCACAGAAAGTGTTATAGCACAGAAAGTGTTTCTGCTGGTTATTTAAAGACAAATAAAATAACCGGACCAACTGTGCTGTACACACCCATGTCATCAGCCTGGCAAACTTTTCCACAGTACATCTGGCTCATGCTTATGCACACAATATTGGCCAAATCGTGGTGAGGGCCAAGCTACATGACATTGGCCACAGCACACCAAATATTAAAACATTTCCTCTGCTTGGTACCAGACCTTCAAAAAGTGACTCTTCAATCTTAAGTAGGCAGATAGCTAGAGTAAACACTTTGGTTGGTATCAACATATTTACAAAAGGAAGGTTCTTGTTATTACGTATCCTCATTAATAATAATTAACCATTGCTCAAAATTAGGGTGCACTGGTATACATGTAATTATAATATGGTACTCTGCATATTTAATTCTCTCTCCATTCAGGAGAACTTTCTGAAGCCTAGAGTACTTGGGGTGATTGCTATGAACACTGCCCAACTTCACTGCATGAGTACTTTGAGAGCACTAGATATTGGGTTATTTCCCAACTTTGTGGCATATTCTGAAGCCTACTTTTTGAAATAGATCTGATATTACTTGTTATTTATCTGTCATGCACAAAAGTAAGGAAACAAATTCTATAACTGAAAGATTTCTTCCTAAAAGATGAATTATTAGAGATTTCCAATTAGCAAGATGCTGACTATATTTCCTATATATTAATTTATATTAATTTCCTTTTCATGTTGATTTTTCTCACCCTTCTGATTTTAAACACTTAAGTTGTAAGTACTGGTTCTATGTCTCATTGCTCCGAGGTTAATGCTAGCAGCAAGAGAACTTTGCAAAACTAAATTTGTCCCACAACATTCATTTTCTATGTGTATTATTGCCCCTTCTGCTTAGTATTCTGGTTGTAATCTATTTTTATTGTCTGCATTTTATCGTAGCAGTAGCAAAAGTGATTGATGACAGGGCTTACACAGGTAAACAAGTGAAGGAATCAAGCCAAGGTGGGTCAAAAGATGGCAGTGAAGACTCAGCTTCAGCTGATGGTTATCGTAAGAGAAGATAGGAAAGAAACCCCAGCGTTGCTAGATCTTTCAATGCTTCAAGAGAAGTCTTGTACACAATAGGTACTCAATAAATATTTGTTGAATAAATTAATACAGAGATTCGGATATTCATCTGAAATCTCTAGATTTTTAATTTTAAGCAGCACAAGGTAGTAGGTAAGAACATGGACTCTGGAGTGAGACTGCCTGAGTTCAAAATTCTAGCCCCGCCACTCATAAGCTATATGATATTGGGCAAGTGATAGAAAAACTCCATGCCCAATTTTCTCACCTGTAAAATGGGGAGGGAGGAGGAATAACAAATCCTTGTAGGATTGTTTTGAGAATTTAATTTTTAAATACTTTTTAAGTCTTAGAACACTATCTGGTAGAATTATAAGTGCTACATTAACAAGAAAACTTCAAAATTCCTTATCAATATGCCTCTTATTTAGATAACATTTTCACATATATTATTCCATTTTATCCTCAACATAACTATTGAATAAAGGTGTTACTCTGGAGGAAACTGAATTTCTCCTGGGATCCTTCAGGATTTGTTCAGGGTGAAAGCCATGCATGTACTTACTGGCCATACAGGAGCACTGTGCACAGGTACTTACAACATGTCCAGTGGTTTGCCCAATAGCACACTACATACAATGGCATATGCAGAAATCTAATCCAAGACCACTGATGGACAAAATCAGAGGTTTCTAAACCAGTGTTCGCCATAGGCCTTCTTACTCAATAACTAAATAATTAAATAAAATGAAGATCTGATTCAAACCACTGTGTGGATTATTTTTAATCAATAAATTAATTGCCCAATCAATAAATTAATTGCCCAATCAATAAATGAATTGTCCTCAAAAGCAACTAATTTGAGATAACAGGCAAAGCCTTTACATTCAATAATGTCCATTTAAGTCCTCACTCTTTTATTAACTTTTGTTTTCAAAATGTTTTGCAATGATTTAGTTTTCTTCTTTCTGGCTCCAAGACCTTTCCCCCAGGAACTTTACAAGCACGTCACCTGACTACCCAGTCCTGTGTGTTAGAAACTGCTAAGGTAAGAACACCTTGTCAACCTTTTGATTTTCCTGGTTGTTGTTGGTTTAAGGCAGATCCTTAATGTTATTTAAACAGAAAAGACTATTTGAAATTTCTTGGTAGATGAATTTGATAATGGTAATTTTAAAAAAAATAACTACTGTCATCTTGAGATAAAAGAACTCATTCACTAGGGTAGACACCTTATCTGAATAACTCCAGGACTTCTTCAAAGAAAAAGGTCAATGTAGCTCTAGCTGTTTCCTTTTTCTGAACAGCAATAACTTTACATACTCCCTGATAACCTGCATTTGATAAGGTTGTTGTTTAGGCTTTAAAGAAGAGTCTTCTCTTTACTTAGGGTTTGGAGTTTTAAACTTTTGTGTTGCTTAAAATCTGAGTTTTCTCATGGATGCAGAATGCACCTATTATTAAAAATAACTACTGCTGGCCAGGATTTGTGGCTCACGCCTGTAATCCCAACACTTTGGGAGGCTGAAGAAAGAGGATTGCTTGAGGTCAGGAGTTCAAGACCAGCCTGGGCAACATTGTGAGACCCTATCTTAACAACAACAACAGAAAATTAGCCAGGTGTGGTGGTGCATGCCTATAGTCCTAGCTACTGAGGAGGCTTAGGTGGGAGAATCACTTGAGCCTAGCAATCAATGTTACAGTGAGCTATGACGGTGCCACCGCACTGCAGCCTGGGCCACAGAGTGAGACCCTGTCTCAAAAAAACAGAAACAAAACAAACAAACAAACTACTGCTAAATTGGAATTCATCAAAATCAAAAATGTTTATGAATAACAGGGTGCTATCAAGAAAGTAAAAAATAACCCACAGAATCGGAGAAAATATGAATATTTGAAAATCATATATCTGATAGGGGTCTAATATTCAGAATATATCAAGAACTCTTACAACTCAACAACAAAATGACAAACAACCCAATTTTAAAAGGAACAAAGGCCCTGAAGAGACATTTCTCCAAAGAGGATATACAAATGGCCAATAAGCACATGAAAAGGTGATCACCTTCATTAGTCACTAGGAAAATACAGATCAAAGTAACAGTGAGATACTACTTACACCCACTAGTATGACTATCATAGGAAAAGAAAACGAAAACAAATGTTGGTGAGCAGTGGAGCATATATTTTTGGTGGGAATGTAAAATCACACAGCTGCTGTGGAAAGCAGTATGGTGGTTTCTGAAAAAACATTATACCCAAGAGAACAAAAAAAAAGGTTTAAACAAAATTTTGTAGACAAGTGTTCTGGGCAGTATTATCCCTATACCCAAAAAATAGAAACAACCCAGATGTCCATCCACTGATGAATGTATAAACAAAATGTGGTACATGCATACAATTGATTGTTATCCAACCATAAAGAGGAATGAAGTACTGACATGTTACAAAATGGATGAATCTTGATAACATTATTCTAAGAAGGCAGACAAAAAAGGCCAAATGTTAAATGATTCCAATTATAAAATGTTCAGAATAGGCAAATTCACAGAAACAGAGAGCAGATTAGTGGTTGCCAGAGGCTGGAGGGGAGGGAGGAATGGGGAGTGAATGCTTAACAGCTATGTGTTTTCTTGCTGGGGTGATAAGAACGTTCTGGATTTAGATGATGGTGATGGCTGCAGATTATTGTGAATGTAGTAAAAAGCTATTAAATTGTATGCTTTAAAATGGTTAAAATGGTGAATTTTATGTCATGTGAATTTTACCTTGTTTAAAAAAAATAAATACTGACTTGAGCCCCCAGTGGCACAAGCAAGAAGCTTCTTCCCCTACAAAACAATTTCTCACAATACATCACCCACATGATTTTAAGGAATGAAATACGGCCTCTAGAAGATCAACAGCTGACAAGTTGTCCTTCTTGCCTTTATTTCATTGTGCCATTATCATTAGCCCTTTGCTCTTGAATGGCATTTTTGGTTTGTCACTTTGTCAGGAGAAACTTCAACTTTTCTGATATTACATCTCCACTTCCAAATGTTCCCCGTCAATAGTTCAGCCAATTTGGCCATCACTAATTAATGAATATGTGTGGGAACCTTCTCCCTTCTGAATTACATTAAAATGTCTACTTCAAAATAGTTGAATATTAATTACTCTGGTAAGAGGAGAGAGATGATTTTTCAGAAATCAGTAATGTGAATCTTTCTTGAATTTACATGAGATAAATGAATCAGAAGCAATGGTGTATCTGATAAAAAAAATAAAGAATGTTGGAAACGAAATAATTATTCAGCAAGACTCCCTGAAAAGACATATATTTTCTCCCACAAATAAATGTCTTTTTTTTCTTACTATTAAGATGTCTGTAATAAAATATAGCTTAAACAAATGGGTCAGTAGAATATACTATATGCTCCAAATTTATTTTTTCTGAACTGCAGACTCTTAACAAGTTGTGAAAGTGGAAAAGTTGGAAAAATTTAAATGGCAGATTCAGTTAGAGAATATAATTATAAAGAAGTATGATAAAGTTACATAAAAAGTTCTGAAAATAAGTCCAGTTGTCAACTATTTCAAATGTACAATTTCCTGAAGTTATGTTAAATACCTGAGCTATGATTTTTAAATATGTCAAAGAATTTTTCTACATATTGTCATGTTTATCTTTCATGACATGTCTATTTAAATGTTAATATAACCAGGTTTATTCTAAACAGGCAGAAGAGGAGAAAAAGAGAGCAAGTGTTTTAATAATACAGGTAAAAAAAAAACCAAAAAAAATCTCACTTTCATTTCAAGTATGTGTCTAACGCAGGTGAACGCAAAGGCAGTTTTAGCTAGAACTACCTGGAGAACTGTGGTGGGAGTAATCCTGTCCCACGGAATCTAAACCTATCTGGTTCATGTGCTGTTGTTGTAAGGAAATTTGAGAAATATAGAAACTGAAACCAACCTGTTGAAGGTGAACAAGAACTTGATGAAATTCAATGCTTTTACTTTATGTCAAAATTAAGTTAGCTGTAGGAGAACACAGAAGACTCCGCAGGTTGCATTATGTATGCAGTTGTCAAATTCTAAAAAATGTTCAGCCAGGCTATAGATCTGAACCTGTGGCTTAAAGAGTCACAGAATCTGAGAATTCTATTTCTTCGCTTAAGGGGAAAAATTGAGTTAAAACTGGTGAGACACAATAGGAAAGCATCAAGTTCATTGAAACTCCTTGTCAAACAGAGTCACTTAGTTCTTCTCTGGGTTCTCCCTAATCCCCTCACTCCTGCCATCTAGGTTTCAGTCCTCAACCCTTTGCCCAGAAATATGTAAATTTAATGATCAAACTGGAATCCTAAAAGGAGACTGTACTCAGCTCCTTTAAACTCTCATCTCTCAGAAAAAGAAGTCCTTATAAGGAAGAACACATAGGTTAGGAATCCTCATTGCTGGAGCTCTGGGGTTACTGACCCAAGAAAGACTGTGTTGGGGGTCAGAGAAGAAAGGGAGAAAGAGAAAGGAGTTGTTCCAACTTTTAGGGAAAGTCTGGCCGTTGTCTTCATCCATCCATACACACCCAACACCCAGTAATTCTTTATTCCAGTCAAGAGTCTATCTGGGGAAGGGGAAAAGGGCAAGTGGCATTGGCTCAAAGGCCATTCCAGTCCCCAGATAATTCAGTAACACTTGTAGAGAGGGCAGGATAATAGTGAGGGATTGCAGGTGACACTGAGAAGACAGGGACTGATATACTCCAGCGGGAAATTTTAGGGCTCATAAAATTATCTTCATCTGGGATGGTTCCAGCTGATTATCCCAACCCACCTCCACCCCCAGGGACTTAGCAGCCCAAGGCAAGCAAGAAAAGCAAGACTTAGGAACCATAAGGTATTTATGCCCTCATTATTGGTAAAATGGTGGCTACCGCTTATAACCATGGTCTTAGAAGGGCAAGGCCTGAGCACAAGTGGGATCAGGTGGCCGTCTCTGCCAAACTCCAGGTGCACCACCCTCTCATCGCCTCTTTTTGGGGCTTACAGGTCACAGACCTGGTGAATTTATTCCTCTTCCTGCCACTTTCCAGAGTGTCTGGCAAACAAGCTAATTTGGAGAAAATGTAATTTTTCTTCTTTCACTAATTGATTTGGAAATAAATAGGCCTCCTTGTTCTCTGCCACCACCTCCCTTCAATACACAAAAAGTTTGTTCTCTAGTCCTGTCTGGATGGTGGAAATGTCATCTTTACTCACACTGAGAAAGGGAACTTAGAGTCCTTCCCACCTAGAGCCCCAACATATGCCTAGCAAAGCCCCGGGGGTCCGGAGGCCAAGCAGTAGAAGCCCATCGAGGAAGAACAGGCCAGAAAGGAATCTGCGGTGGGACAGAGAGGTCTAGAAGGGTCGGGCTGACAAAGCGGGGTAGAAAGCTGAGCCGGAGCTCAGGGTCGGGTCAAATTTATTTCACTTCGCTGAGCGGAATCCCGAGTTCTAAGTTTCCATCAAGGGCTGGGGAAAAGCCCTACTGGCTCACAAAATTCCTAAAAGCAGAAAGATTTCGGCGAGCACTCTTCTTCCACCACAAGCTGGGAGCCAGGCGCGCTGTCCCCACCTTCAGACCCCAGAGTTCATGCCAAAGAAGAATCGTCCGGGGTGCTGAGAGGGTGCACTTGGCCTTCAACTTTGGGCCAGTACCTGAGCGACGCCTGTCGTAGAAAGATTGGGAACAGGGTATTTGAGTGTCTCTGAGGGCGGGAGACGTGGAGAAAGGAGACTCAGTGCCACACTCACTAGCTGGCCAGGGAACCTGGGTGTGAGGTGAGAATGTTCTTGGGCTTGCTCCTCTCAAAAGATCATGTTCTTTTCAATAGGAACAAGAAGGAAAAACAGCTGCAAGAGGTCTTTATTATTATTACTGTATCTTTCCTTTTACACCGTCTTTCCCTTCTCTCTTGTTCTCTTTACTTCCGTCTTCCTCACTTGGATCTTGTTCTCTCCTTCCTCTTTCCCTTCCCCTTAGGGTTTAGGAAAAAGACCAGCGGCTCAGACATCCCGCGACAGGAGAGCTGAGTGGCATATACTGTCAGGGAATGGGCTAGGGGGAAGAGCTACTAAGACATCGTACCTCCAGCTCCTGAATTGCGACGTTTAGGGGTCAGTGCCACCGATTTCTGGCTATGAAGTTGTACTGAGTTTCACATCTACCCATATCCCCGAATGCGGCCCAGGCATAGGACCAGAAATTTGCCTCTGCTTTTAACGTGGCGGTTTTTTGGAAAATGTTTAGGGAGGGCCGGGTGAGAATCCGGGCAGCTCAGGGCCAGATGTGGGCGCCCCGGGTCCTGTGTGAACCAGATTGCTTGCTGCAGCGAGAGCTCGGTAGGGAGGCGAGAGCCCGGCAGGGAACAGACTGTCCCCATGCCCAGCGTTTGTCTGACAAGGACCTACGGGCGCACACATCCTGGGGAGTAATCTCCCCTGTGTGGCACCCGCACGGACCGGTGCTGACTCTTCTCTCCCCGCCAGTCTATCCGCAAAAGCCGCCTGGGCATTTTTGGGGGGATGTGGCCAAAAAGGTATTCTAACTATGACATGAAGGAGAAATTGGTGGCACGTAAGAAGTTAATCCAGAGGCGCGGGGCGAGGACACAGGGCCCTGTGCGCCAGAGAGGCGAAGCCGGCGTTCTCCCCTCTCTTGTGCCTAACTCCTCCCCACGCCCGCTCTAGGATCTCATTTTTGGCCACGGATCCAACCTAGGGTTAGTTTCAGTCACAACCTTCCTCGCCGTCCGCAAGCAGTGCCTCGGCGCAGGCGGGAAAGGGTACTTTGACCCACCGGGCGCGAGTTTGAAACCCCCCGCCGCGCGCCTGCGAGAAAGAGCGGCGGCCCGGCTCGGCGCGCGCAGCGCTTCCCGGCGCCATAGACGCGCCGCGGCGCTCCTCCGGCGCGGGGCTCGGGGAACGCGCCAGCCTGCCGCGCCGCCGTCCCCTTGACGTTCGATTTCTAAAACACATAAGCGTCGTCTGCGGCTCTGGCCTACAGACAAGGCCTACAGGACAAGGGCAAGGCCTACGGACCGACCGCCGCGACCCGCTTGCACCTTTGCTCTTGCTGCAAGCGAGTCCTGTCCCCAGCCGCTGGAAAAAAGGCTTCGCAGAGCCCAGTTTACCTGGAATTTAGGGACCTGACCCTGACTCTATTTCTGGCCAGCTGCAGCCCGCGCCCACGTCCTTCCTCCACTTTCCCTCCTTTCCGCCCAGGGCGGTTCTGAGATGTCGATTAAGACAAATCTGTCTCCGCATCGCAGCGGGATGGTCCCAAATGGCCAGGCTTCGTGGGCACTGCGCCTTCGCCTTGCGGCTGGAGCTACTGCAGAAGGAAAGGTCTGGATCCGGATGCACCTCGTCCCCTCCCCCAACGCGCGGGGCCGCGCTCCGGGCAGGCTCCAGCACGCGCTTTTCCCCCTCCTCACCCGCACTCGCCCAGCCCCGCACACTTTTCTTCTTCATGACACGCACACGCCCACCCCGCCTCCCACGTAAAGGCCAGTGTGGTCTCACTTTGTGCCCAGATGCAAACTCAGCTGGAAGTTGAGAGCGAGGCCAAAGAGGTGAGGGGTGGGTAACAGATAACACGGAAATAGAGAATGAGAAGAAAGAAATCAAAGAGGGAGGAGGGACAAGAGGAAGCGAGAGAGGCGCTGGAGGTCGAAGGGGCAGAAGCGGAGGCGAAGGACTTGCGCGAGGGGCGCGGGCGCGGCGGCAGCAGAGCGGCAGCGCCTCCCGCGCGCCTTCCCTCCCGCGCGCGCAGAGCGGGGTCGGGCGCGTACTCACATGCTGGGACTGCAGAGCGGCTCTCTCAGCTACTACGAAGGGGGTGTTTCGGAAGCTCCCTGAGGTCTTCTCCCTGGTGGCCTGCCGCGTGAGGGCAGGAATAAAACAAAACAAATCACGCGACACGACCGAGACGGGCCGCTCGGCGCCGCGGGGACCGCTCTCACTTCTCACAGGGAAGCGGGCGCGGGGATTCGGGCTGCCGCGTGTAGCCTATAAATAGCAAACTTTTAGACGGAATCAACTAACAAATGAGAGGAGCGGGCGTAAATTTGCGCACGATCCCCCCTTTCCGGGGACGACCCGATTCCTCCCCCCCCACCCCCTGCGCAGTAGTTGGGAGGGGACAGATTTGGAGAGCGGTGGAATTTAATTTTATTAGAATTTACAGTAGTATTGTTACTTTTGCATGGGGGGGTGGAGGACCCTACTCCTCCTTTTCCACCCCCCGCCCCGCCTCCCAGCCCACAGCTACTGACACGTGGAAGCGCAGAGGCCCGGGGGAGCAGCGCTCTTAGGGGGTTGGCCGTTGGAGCGAGAAGGGGGCGGAGGATCTGGAGCCGGGTTTCCTCAGGAGCGCGGGAATGACTGGAGGGAAAGCGGGAAACGGTGCCAAGATTTGGCGTTTTTCTTGAGGTGCCAGGACAGGAATTTAGGCAATCCTGAATTTGAGGATGGAGTGCGAAAGGGTGAGTTCATGAGGCAGAAAGGAGTTCCCGCAGTGCACGTTTCCTTTCCCTGGTGCAAAGATAACCCTCCCGCGCTAGCTAACCCCCCTCCCGCTTAGCAACTTTACTGGAACCTTCGGCCCTGGCGGGACTGGAAGACGGAAGGCGCAACCCGGGGTTCTGCCCTCACTTGTAAGGGGCCGCAAGGTCTTGGGGAAGCGCGTCCTGCCGGAAGGCACTGAGGGGGGTCTTCCTCACCAGCGCCGCTCCCTCCCCCAGGCGGCCTCCTGAGGCGGGACGTTTCTCTTCGCCCTCTCACACCTGCCGACCGTAAGGGATCCATTTGGGAGGCCCGAACGCAACTCCCCGTCCACCGGCCCCCTTTCTTTGGCCTGGGCCGGATTGCAGGTGGTGGTTGCCTCAGTTCGATTTTCATTTTCATTCTAGGTGCTCCCTCAAAAATAAAACCCCCGAAGACAACAGACACTAGCTGCCCAATCCAAGAGATTGCCTCGCTAAATTTATGCTGGATGTCGCACACAAGCCAGGGTCAATAGGAAAGTCAGCACGCGTGGGTGTGGGGTTCGGAGAAATTGGAGGCACTGCAGCTGAAGCCAGGTACGGGCACGGGAGGGTCCGCAAGTGAAGGGAGGTCGGCCTGCTCCCCTTTGGAAGCCCTGTTCTCCACCTCGGGCCTGCGGAGCGGGGGCTAAGCCCGCCCAATGGGCCCAAGGGCGGCCTGTAGCTGGGGGTAGGGAGGAGGGAGCCAGAGGACCGTGGTGCTTTTTCTTTCCACTGACCCACCTCCTACACAACAAAGGTCAAATGTTTAATCCCCTACCCGTACCCCCAGGGCGAAAACCGAAGAGGGTCCCCGACGCTGTTGGAGGGGGCGTTGCTGCCCCAATGGCGCTTTTCCGAACACCGTTTCCCGCCAGTTACCTCTTCGTAAGCGCAAAAGTTATTTTGTTTGTCCCAAAATGCAGAGGAGTTTGGAAAAAAGAGTGGAAAAAGCAGAAGTGCTAAGGGGGTCACAGCGGCAGGAGGTCTCTCCGCGGGGTGCGCGCGCGTCTTCCTTTCCAGCCCCCGCGTAGCCAGTGTTTGGGGCGCCGGGGCTGACGGATGCGCCTCCCAAGCTTCCTCAAGGGCCGGGCAGCCGGCGGTGCGGCCCCTCGGCTCCAGCCCGGAGCGCGCTTAAGGGTGCTCCCAGACGGGGCTGGA
>NW_012155729.1:5851847-5898888 GCF_000956105.1 Propithecus coquereli
CCTCCCCCTCACGCCTTCCCCTCCTGGGACGCTGGGTCTCTCCCGGGCCATTGGCTTGGGCCACTGTTCCCAGCCAGCTTCTAGGATTTCCCCAGGCCTTGCGGCCCCTCTGTGGGCCCAGGCCAGAGCCTCGCCTTTCACCCTACTCCCCGCCCCAATCCCCTTAGGTCCCTCCGCATCCCACTGCTAAAGCCCAGACTTTGAAACAAAATAGTCACTTCGCAAAGAAGGCGGGTGGGAAACCCTCCTTGTGGGCTGAGTGTGGAGGTCGGGTCGGGGTGGGGGGGTGCTCATGGCGTTTCTGGAAGGTTCTGTGTGTTCGCACTAGGGGGAACAGGCCGTAGGGGAGCAGAAACGACGGAGGTACAGACAGCATCCCCGTGGCTGTCTTCCGCACGAGGTTCACGTCCATTGTTTCAATGCCTCTGGGAAAGCTGCCCAGTGTGATAGATCTTTTCAGATCCCATCACTGGAAGAAAAATCCTGGTGATAACGATTATCTCCCGCTCGCGCTATCTCGCCATCGTCCCAATTCATCTCCCTCTCGCTCCAGCCCCTTGGGGAGAGAAGGAGGGTGAGGAACTGGCAGGGGGACGGGCCAAGCCGCTGCCCTCGGATGGAGCGGAGAGGGAGAGGTACGAAGCCACCTCATTCGTCCCTTTCCGCTCCGGGCTGGGGAGAGAGGACACGGCGGGTTTCTCTTTCTGCCAAGCCTCACGCTTCTTTGAAATGATTTTAGTCTGGTGCTCCGGTCTATCCATATACATTTCCAATCTCATGGCTCATAAACTATTAGCAAAATGGTTTCATTATTCACCTTCTGTATCCTACAAAAGGGAGAAAAGAAGAGAGCGGGAGGAAGGCAGAGTGGGGGTGGGGGCAGTCATCGGACACTAGTTAACAACGATGCCGCCCGCGTTTAAATCATGGCTCAGACTGCCTTCTTCAAGCTGACACTCAACAAATCTGGTCCGTTTCCAAGCATCTGTAGCCGACCCCTTCTCTCCCCACCCCCCTTTCTCTCTGTCTCTCTCTCCATCCATCACTATCCATCTCTCCCTAATACTCAGGATTCTAGAAGGACCAGATGAATAGCCAAGATACTGCAAATCCATTATTTGCTTCATTAGGTGTCATCAATAAGGCACGCCCTTTAGATACGACACACATAATTAATTGGTTAGAATTGCTATCCCTGGGCCCCCTTTTGGGTGATGTTGGTGATGGAATCAAATGTTATCCCTGAAACTAAACCTTACTGAGACAGAAGTCTAGGATGATAACCGAGAAGTTGACTAGAGGTTTGGTGTGGGGTTAAGGTGCTCAGCTGGGCTCCAAGTACTTATTTGGCTTCTGCAAGTGGGGAAATTGAAATGAATGGTGTGTGGGTGGGCGTGTGCGTGCGCGCCTGTGCGCGTGCCCGTTCGATTAAGTATAGGCAGGAAAATGGGGGGCTAACATTTCAGAGATAGAAAGAAGATGGAGTCAACAGTCCTTATTCAGGGTCTTTGTTTGATTCTGAAAGGTGGCAAAGGAAAAAAAAGCAACAAGAAGAACATTAAATGAATCAACCCGAATGAAAACACAAATAGAAACAAAGTGACTCGTGGAGGCCTGAGAACCCGGTGCAAGGGGCTAAATAAGGTAGAAAACTGCAGGCAGGCGGGAGCTGGCAGATGCAGCCTGAGGCGAGTGGAATCGGGACAAGCTCCTCCAATGGGGTCGATGATGATATTAGGTATCTCCACGAATACTGTTACTTTTCACATAAATTTTTTTTTATCTAGAGTGACTATCACCACCACCACCCCAATACAAACACACACTTGCCCTGCACTTTTTGAAAATATAAAGGACGCTAGGCAAGTGAGCGTGCGGTAATTATCCCTGCATACAGAAACCAATCTGGCTGGGAGAGGCCCCTCTGCAATCGCCGGCGGCAGCAGCAACGCGCGGGCCCGCGCCGAGGCCGGGGACTCCGGGCGCTCGCTAGGTCACTGCGCCGCCCGGCCGCCGCTCGCCCGCTATTTAATATACATGGGGTGGGAACGGAGGGAAGCGGATCTCCGTGCCTGCCCGTCCTGCAGAAAAAAAAAAAAAAATCAATTTGCTATTTATTTTTGAAATATATAGATTTAGAGAATTTTTTTTTCTCCAGTCCGACCCTCTTCAAGAACGGCGGCCCACATTTAATTACGTCTTTTAATGACTTTTCCCTTATTTGCCATCGCTATTTCGCGTTAAGGGCAGGGGCGGGGTGGAGTTTCTTTGGGGGGTTTTCAATTCTGGTATCTTCAAAAAGATTTGCCTTATGTGTTAATTGCATGCTGTTAAGCACATCTGGGACTGCGTGCTGACCAACTCGGACCAACTTTTAATTAACACATTGACCCGACGAAGAAGCAGCCGCCCGGGCTCCCCCTCGAATTATGTATATTAGCCGCGCGGAAGCGGCTCGGCCCGCGCCGCCAGATGCGTGCGAGGAATTGCCTGCGTCGAGGGGCGGGAGGGGGTGCAAATTGCAACCGCTCGCTCTCTTTCTGTGAATGTTTTTCTCGCCTCGCCTCTAGGAAAACAACAAAGAGAAAGAGTAAATGACCGGCTCCTGGAGCAAGCTTCTTACATCCTTTAGCGTCACTTGACCCTGGGCAGGGGGCTTGGGGGAATGAGAGGGAAGACCCGCCAAAGCTATGTTCTAACCAGCCTGACTCCGGCCTGACTGAGCACTGGAGCCTGGGCTCTTTCAATGGACCGAGTTCTGCTAATGAATGTGGGGATGTCCAAGAATCTTAGTGAAAGGAGAGAAGGAGCCACGGGTTGCCTTTTGCGGTTCTGGCCTTCCTCCTCCCAACCCCCTTGCCGTGGCCCGGGGCTCTCCGAGGCTAAGCCACAAACTCCAGGGTCCCAGGGTCCAGAGGAGGAATAGGTGTCCCCCTCCACTCCGACCCACCCTGCTTGGAGTGTGCTGCTGTCAGGCTAGAGCAAAGGAAATTAGTGGCTATTTTTAGGACGCCAGAGGTCTAAGGTGTTCAGGGGCGATCTTCTCTAAGGCCAGTCAACTCCAGGTTGGAGGGAGAAAGAAACCTGGAGTGTAGCACAGACGATGCCACCTGCGGATATGCAATTTTACCCCAAGTAATTTCATTCAGAATTGATGGAGTTTCGCTGGAGTGGTGCCTTCAAAGTGAGTGCCTAGCTTGCTTCCCTGTAGAGCACGAATGAGGGTTAATCCCCAAATACGTACTCATTTTCTCTTTCCACATCTAATCTCAACTACTTTGCTCTTCTAAGTGCTTGGCTTCCACATACAAGCCTATAAAAAAATGTCAGAGTGGTATTCCTTCTCCCAGCCATAAAGAAGTTGGAGTGAATCACTCCCAAGTTACCCTTTAACGTCCCCTCCAGGTAACAGTTGAAGTTTCTTGTTTGACATTTTTCATTCCCCAACACAGAACTTTTCAATAAATACGCAGTGCTAGTGTGAGGGGAAGTATATGTCACAGTAAATTCACAGCTATATGTTCTAACTATGTCGATGCTTTGGAAAATTTAATGTGACAAGATTGCTCTCCAAATTCCTTTCACCTTTTTTCTATTTTTTTTATTCTTATTCTCCTTTTTCTTTGTCCTTCCCTTGAGTCTACTTTTCTTATCCCCTTATCAGAGAATCTGCAAATTTTGAGACTAAAAGAATAGAAAAGATAAAGGCAAGAAAACAAAGTTCTATTGCTCAGTATTCCTCTCAGTGCCTCCAGATCTTTTTATATTCAGATAAAGGTGTAATCACCGCACATCTTTAGACAGGGAAAAACCAATCAGCTGGTAAATTACAATGTCCCTTTGCAAAGATAAGGCCTTTGGAAAGTTAGCACAAGTCTTGCCCAAACAGCTTATTTTGAGTTTTAGTGGGCCACAGATACTTATTTCAGCTTATAAATTGATCTGCAAAATTGCAGTACACACCTGATATCCAGGGAAAAACAGGAGTTGGGAACTCCAGCTGGTTCTTTTGATTTACTCTGCCTGGTAAGATGTATGCTGGAGTGTTTTGATAAGAAAAAAATAAAAGGAGTCAGCAGTTTGATTTGGAAACTCTTTTATTGCTGAATATGGTTGCAGGTTTAAACTAAAGAATGTGTTTCTGCTGGGGACATTTGCATGACACATCCATATGCATTAGCAGCTGCACGGTGTTATATCATCAGTTCCTGTGAGCATTTATCTTTTCCCCCCTTCTGTCTTTCTTAAAGGAAGTAGGTAAGTGGCTTAGAGAAAAACCATATAGACATATAGATGTTAAAGATGCATAAATCCTCCTGTGTCCTTCAGGCCCCCAGTACCTAATTGGCCTATAGCAACCTGTTTCTTTCAAAGATTTTGAAATATTTGAAGTAGCTAGCCTCCTTGGTTACTTTTTAAAAATAAAATAATGGATTAACAGTGTATAAAATATAATAAAAGCATTATGCAGAAAAAGGGGCTTTGGTGATTCAACCCTGTATTCAGGAAAAAAGCTGTTGTCATCTGCGTCATTCTGCTGATTTGCTTAGTGACTTTCCGGAGAAACTTTTCATTAGATAAATTCTTTACATCATCAATCTTAACTTCTTAATACTTGATAGAGGTAATACTTTTGAATCAAGATAGCTAAGACTTTGCCATGCTGGTGTGTAGATGGTGTCAGAGAGCAAAATGGCAGTTCTGGAAGATGTTCGCTTTTTCAGACTTCCCATGACTATACAAGGGCCATTGTCTAATATTCACAGCACTTGTCCACATCTGATCCTACCTAAACTATATTTCATGTGTCTGATCCTCCCTGAATTCCAGTGGTCTGCAGACAGCAGGAGCCACAATGTCAGATTGAATTCGGAAACAAACTGTGTTCTTATTTTGTTTGATTCTGTTCAGTCACTCAGCCTATTTAAAAAAAAAAATGTACATTTTAATGTTAGGGTAACTAGGAAGCATTTAGACCCCAAACCAAAAGATGCAACCTAAGGATATTTTTAAAAATCTCTCATTTCTGGTCAAAGGCAATGTTTCATGGAATTATTTGCAAATAACTTGAATTATGCTCAGACTTCATGCTCAAATTTCAGAGTGTAGATGTATTACAAGGTAAAACAAAAATCTTACACAAACACACACATACACAAGTACACACACACAAACACAAGCAAACAAAAAGATAATAGTCTTTACCAGGAATTGTGATGATCAAGGAAGATATCCTACTAGAGATATTATGGTTTTCCTCCATTCTTCGTGCCTTTTTTTGGTAACAAGAGAAGGTATTTAGAGAAGAAAATGAAAGGACAGTAATTAGTGACATAGTGCCATCATTTTTTTTTCTAACACACTTGGAACTAATATGCACTATTGTACAAATGTGCATGCACAGTGACATAAATATGCATGAGTCTAAATAATAATCTATTTTTATGTCTTGTTTCCAGATGTTTGCAAATACTACCAGTGCATTGATTTGACCTAACTAAAAGGCAGCTAAGATCTCTGCCATTCAATTAAATCCTAGATGTTTTAGGTATCACATGGAACAACTTCCTCTTGCCCTCCACTGCACGAAAGTTGTTTTTTTTTTTTTAACTCTTCAACTTTAAAACAGTAATTCAGTATAACATGGATAAAAGTGAAAGCAGTGCTTGATATTATATAGTGGAAGATTTTACCAACTTCATTATTTTACTCAATTATTTCAGTGATAATTAGAACATTCAATTGTTAGGGCTAGTTAGCTTTAGTTGTTTAGTTTAGAACATGGCCCAGAATTGATCTTGTGGTTAATTGTGTCTGTACTTGAGAGCCACATATCATATCCTCCAACCCAACCAGCCCTGGACAATTGTGCACCAGAGGTGATTGGAGGGCTAACTGAGAATGTGGATAAATCTGCACAAACCAAAGAAAAAACCTTATTTTTAAAAGTGCATGTGTTACTTGGAGCATTAAAAACAGAAGAAAGGGAATATATATCTGCAATACAAATGAAGTCTTTCTGGAAAAATTTATCAGCAAGTAGGGACAGGGAGAAAAGAATACCTAATTGAAGCTACAAGGAAAGCTTAAGCCTAATGAAGAAAAGAACTGTACCTACTTTGGCATTGGTATGTCATTTAAAACTTTTATAGATAAGATGCTATTGCTTCAATATATATCCATTTTATCTTTAAGATAAAGACAAGATTTATTTGTTTGCTTGCTTTGAGATTTGATTTTTTTTTTTTTTTTTTGAGACAGAGTCTCGCTTTGCTGCCCTGGCTAGAGAGTGCCGTGGTGTGGCGTCAGCCTAGCTCACAGCAACCTCAAACTCCTGGACTCAAGCGATCCTCTTGCCTCAGCCTCCCGAGTAGCTGGGACTACAGGCATGTGCCACCACGCCCGGCTAATTTTTTCTATATATATATTTTAGTTGTCCACATCATTTCTTTCTATTTTTTGGTAGAGACGGGGTCTCGCTCTTGCTCAAGCTGGTCTCGAACTCCTGACCTTGAGCGATCCACCCACCTCGGCCTCCCAGAGTGGAGATTTGATTTTGATATTAAACATTTCTGGAAATACTAATGGTGTCAGGAAACTTAAGGTATGGGGGATCTGAGGGAGTTACTTATTTACTTATCCATTCATCTCTTGATCATGTTTGTGGAATAATTCTATTTGTCCTGAAAGACTTCCTTTGTCATGGGTCATAATATCATAGGCTCTTTGAAATATGATGGCTAACAAAGGTAAAACATAGGCCCTTACAATTCGTCACCCTTGATTTAGCAGCTACAAATCAAAAAGCAGACAGAAGCTTTGTTAAGTCAGTACTTAATTCTGTGACCATTTATTCATACTCACTTCCAAGAAGTATGAGCTAGGTAATGTCCACTCAAAACGCAGTGATTGCAGTCTGGCATGTAAGGAACTTAGAAGTCACCACTCCATCCTTACAAGTAGAAAACTGAACAAATTGAAAAATCTACAAGTATTCTTAAATCTTTCAGAGAAATAACATTCCAGGGCAAACTGCTGCCCCCAAAATTAGAGAGACAAGCTGTTACGGAGAATCACAACTTACTAGAGCAGGAACCTATGAGTAGAAACCTCTGTGGGAACCAGTGCCAGGGAAGGAAAACCTGAACTGTAATTGAGAAATTGCTGGAGGCTCACTGTGGACAAATTGAGAGTTAATAAGTCCAAAGGAACTCAGTCACGGGATGGCCTCCCACACTTTTGTGAGTTTTACCTTCTGGAGCTCTACCAGGTTCTCACGGTCAATACGTGACAGAAATCTTCTTGTATTTCCATCAAGGAAAAGGGAAAAGGAACCATTTTGAAACATGTCAAAGCATTCTGTTTTTCTTAACAAGGCCTAATCTCAGGAGAAACTATTTTGCCAGAGCCTTTTGGGGTTTTATCTGAGCATAGTTCACCTAGGGAGAAGGAAAATACCCAACTCCAGCTCCCTCTCATCATCCTGTCCCACCTAAGAAGGGGGTTGGGGGCTGAGAAGCACTGGTGAAGTTCATAGTCCAGAGTCAGAGGCTCACCAAAAGACTGACATCTAATCACAGGACTATAGAACACTTCCCCTCCCCCTCCCACCTTACAACTGCAGTACTAAAGGCCTATCTATTTCACTTCCTTTTACCTAGTACATTGTTTCTACCTTTTAAAAAAAAAAAAAAAAAAAAAAAAAAAAAAAAAAAAAATACGAGGTGTACTAAAAGCCAAAAAGGCTTGAAGAGACTGAATGAGCATCAGAAACAAAGACAGATATGGCAGGAATGTTGGGATTATCAGACCAGGATTTTTTAAAAAATAAGATAAATATGTTAAGAAATTTAATGGAAAAAGTAGACAACATGCAAGAAAAGATGGATAATGCAAGCAGAGATATGGAATTTCTAAGAAAGAAACAAAAAGAAATGCTAGAGATCAAAACCACTGTAACATAAATGAAGAATGCCTTTGATGGGCTCCTTGTACAAGGGACATGGCTGAGGAAGGAATCTCTGAGCTGGAGGATATGTCAGTAGAAACTTTCAAAACTGAAAAGCAAAGAGAAAAAAAAATATAAGAGAACAGAATATCTAAGAAATGTGAGACAACTACAAAAGGTGTAAATGCTCATAATGGGAATACCTGAAGCAGAAGAAAGAAAGGAAGGGAAACAATATTTGAAGCAATAGTGACAGAATTTCTCCAAATTAATATCAGACACCAAATCACAGATTCAGGAAGCTCAGAAAACTCCAAGCAGGATAAATTCCAAAACAAAACAAAACCAAAAAGAAAAACCCACCTCTGCATAGGTATGTCATATTCAAACTTCAGAAAATCAAAAATAGGAACTCTTTAAAGAAGGCAGATGGAAAAAAATCTTATGTATAGAGAAGCAAAAATATGAGTTACATGAAAAAACATGGAATCAAGAAGAGTAGATGGAAATATTTAATGTGTTGAGAGAAAAAAACTCAACAGCATAGAATTCTGTACTCTGTGAAATTATTCTCCACAAGTGAAGGAGAAATAAAGACTTTCTCAAACAAACAAAAATTGAGGGCATTTGTTGCCAATAGACTTGCCTTATGAGAAAATTTTTAAAAAGTACTTCAGAAAGAAAAAAAATGATATAGGTCGAAAACTTGGATCTACATAAAGGACAGAGAAAGAATAAGTGAAGGCAAAAAAACCCCACTTATTTTTCTTATTCTTAATTGATTGAACAGATAACAGTTTGATCAAAATAATAGCAATAGTGTATTTTATTATTTATGCATATATATGCTTATTTATGCTTATATATGTGGGAAATAAGTGACAACAATGATACCAGGGATGGGAGGAAAGAATTAAGAGTATTTTGTTATTATAAAGTACTTGTATTACTTATGAAATGGTATAGAATTATTTAGAAGTGGGTTTGGATTAGTTATAAATGTATATTGCAAACTCTAAGGCAACCACCAAAAACGTTAAGCAAAAAAGTATAACTATTATACTAAGAAAGGAGAGAAAATGTAATCATATAAAATGCTCATTTAAAGTCACCAAAGGCAAAGGTAGGAAGAAAGAACAAGAGCAACAAACAGAAAACAGAAAAAATATGTTAGATATCAGTCCAAGTATATCAATAATCACTTTGTCATCAATGTTATAATAATTAATAACCTTCCCGATGAGAATACACCAGGCCCACATGGGGTCAGTGGTGAATTCTACCAAACATTTAAGGAAGAAATTATGCCAATTTTCTACAATCTCTTCCAGAAGATACTTACAAAGGGAATACTTCCTAATTCATTTCATGAGGCCAGTATTACTCCAATATCAAAATCAGATAAAGACATCACAAGAAAACTACGAACTAGTATCTCTAACGAGGACAGATGCAAAAATTCTCAACAAAATATTAGAAAACATAATTCAACAATGTATAAAAATAATTATACACCACAACTAATGAGGATTTATCCCAGATACTCAAAGATGGTTCAACATTCAAAAATTACTTAATGTAACCCGTTACATCAACAGGCTAAAGAAGAAAAATCACATCATCATGTAAATAGATGCAGAGAAAACATTTGACAAAATCCAATATCGATTCATGATAAAAACTCTCAGCAACCTGGGAATAGAGGGGAAATTCTTGAACTTGATAAAGAACATCTACAAAATGTCTACAGCTAAATTATAATTAATGATGAGAAACTTGAAACTTTCCCAATAAGATTAGGAACAAGGCAAATATGTCCCCCTTACCGCTGCCTTCCTGCACCATACTGGAAGTCCTAGCTAATGGTATAAAACAAGAAAAGGAAATAAGAGATGAACTGATTGGGAAGGAAGAAATAAAATTGCCTTTGTTCTCAGATAACATGATTGCCTATGTAGAAAATCTGAAAGTATCAACAAAAACAAACTCTGCTGGAACTAATAAACAATTATAGCAAAGTTGGTAGATACAAGGTCAATACCTACAAGTCAATTGCTTTCCTATATACTAGTATGAACAAATGGAATTTGAAATTAAAAACACGTTACCATTTATATTAAGTGGAAAAACTGAAATATTTGCCTATAACTCTAACAAAATATATATAAGATCTGTATCAGGAAAATGACAAAACTATGAAGAAAGATATCAAAGAAGAACTAAATGAATGCATGCACAGGAAGAGTCAATATTGTCAAGATGTCAGTTCTTCCCAATTTGATCTATAGATTTAATGTAATCCCAGTAAGTTTTTCCAATCAAAATCTCAGCAAGTTATTTTATGGATATTGACAAACTGATTCTAAAGTTTACATAGAAAGGCAAAAGACCCAGAATAGCCAACTCAATATTGAACAAGACGAACAAAGTCAGAGGACTGGCATTACTCAACTTCAAAACTTTCTATAAAGCTACAGTCATCAAGATAGTGTTGTATTGGGGAAAGAACAAATAGATCAATTGAATAGAATAGAGAACCCAGAAATAGACCCACAAAAATAGAGTCAAGTGATCTTTGACAAAGGAGCAAGGCAATAGAATAGAGCAAAGATAGTCTTTTCAAGAAACGATGCTGAACAACTGGATATCCATATGCAAAAATAAATAAATCTAGACACAACTCTTTATACACTTCACAAAAATTAACACAAAATGGATCATAAATTTAAATGAAAAATGCAAAATTATAAAACTCCTAGAAGATAACATAGGAGAAAACCTAGATGACATTATATATGGCAATGACTTTGTAGCTATAATACCAAAGGCAGGATCCATGAAAGAAACTATTGATAGCTGGACCTTACCAAAATTAAAAACTTCGTGAAAACAATGTCAAGTGAATGAGAAGAAAAGCCACAGATGGGAGAAAATATTTTCAAAAGATACATCTGATAGAGGACTGTTATCAAAAATATACAAAGAATTCTCAAAACTCAGCAATAGGAAAATGAGCAGCCCAATTCAAAAATGGGCAAAAGACCAGAACAGACACCTCACCAAAGAAGATATACAGACGGTGTGTAAGCATATGAAAAGATGGTCCACATCATTGTCATAAGGCGATTGCAAATTAAAACAATGAGTTACCACTGCATACCTATTAGAATGGCCACAGTCTAAAACACTGACAACACCAATGCTGACATGGATATGAAGCAACAGGAGCTCTCATTCATTGCTTGTGGGAATGCAAATGGTACAGCCACTTTTGAAGACAATCTGATAGTTTCTTAAAAAACTACACATACTGTCTCTTACTATATGATCAGCAGTCACACTACTTGTTATTTACTCAAATGAATTGAAAATTTATGTCCACACCAAAACCTACACATGGATGTTTATAACAGCTTTATTCATAATTGCCCAAACTTGGAAGAAACCATGAGATTTTTCAGTAGGTGAATGGTAAACTGTGGTACATCTAGAGAATGGAATATTATTTGGCATGAAAAATAAATGAGTTATCAAGACATGAAAACATATGGAGGAAACTTAAATGCATATTACTAAGTGAAAAAAGCCAATCTGAAAAGGCTCCATACTCTGATTCCAAGTATATGACATTCTGGAAAAGGCAAAACTATGAAGACAATAAAAAGAAATCAATGATTGCCAGAGGCTAAGGGAGAGAGAGGGATGAATAAGCAGACCATAGAGGATTTTTAGGGAAGGTTGATAAAGACCACGTGTGAGTTGCGAACTTTGGAGAACTAACACTAAGATGTGATAGCCTTAGCGTTCTTTGCAAATATTATTAAAAGCCATTACACAGGAAATGATTTCAATCCATCCTGACATGACAATTGGACACACAAGAAAAAAAAGACGAATGAGGAAAAATATAAAGGCATTCCTAAAGCCAACTATGGATAAGAGTTTCAAATTTGTTTAATAATTAAGAAAAAAGTGTAGAAGTTAATCTTCAGCCTCATATTCTGTATGATGCTACAATGGTGAATATTTGTGATTATACATTTCAAAACACTAGAATATACAACATAAGAGTGAACACTGTTATAAACTATGGACTTGGGGGATAATGATGTGTCAATGTAGGTTCATCAATTGTAAGAAATGTACCATTGTAGTGCAGGATGTTGGTAGTGGGGGAGATTGTGGGTGTGTGGGGACAGAGAGTATATGGGGACTCTATACGTTCTGTTCATTTTTGCTGGGAATCTAAAACTTCTATATAAAATAAAGTTTATTAATTATTTTAAAAAGCCAATGATTTGTCATGATGTTAATAAATTATTGTTAGCATATTCCAGCTCCTAGGCAGTGGGTCTTGCTTCTTTGAAAAATCTTTCCATAAATATTTTTATTTTTATTCATTAACAGTGAGGAAATGTGAATGCAACTTTAAATGTTAAAATAGCCTTGTAAATGGGATGAATTAGTACAAGAAAATCAACTCCAAGAAATATTTCCAAGACAGACAATAAACATGTTTTGGAGGATTTTAGTATCATGTTAAATGGAACGACAATGTACTATTCAATTGGAAAACATAAATTACGTTACATAAAATTATTTTCCACATAATCCTTAAAAAATACTCCTTAAAGTAAGTTATGATACCCATTTTGCAGGTGGGAAAAAAAGGCTCGTGTAGGTCATACAGCTAAGTATATGGCAGAGCCAGAATTCAAACATTGTTTGATCTGCCCACACTCTTAAGTACTGTCCTAGTTTTATACGTCAGTCTTTCATGAGCTGTGGTAGCATGAGTCTAACACTCATAAGTGGACACAGTCTTGACATAGTGTCAAAATCAAGTTTCTGAAGGACCATATTCTGTACCTGGTAAATTCTCCATGGACTATAAAACACTACGTTGGAAGGTCTCTTGGCGGGAAGCCAGCTGACCTTTTCTAGTGTTGCCTTTAACTTCCTGTGTGCTTTTATCCAAACTGGAGCAGTAACTTCATAATGGCTACTAAAGGATAATTTGAGAATGACTGAATTTATACCATGGATGGAGATGATTTAGTACCAGCAAAAAGATAATATGCACAATTATATAAAGTAATATACACAATGGCATAAAGTGAGGATATTAATTTCCACACTTTTTTCTTAATTATTAAACAAATTTGAGACTCTTATCAATAGTTGGCTTTAGGAAATGCCTTTATATTTTCCTTTGTTCATCTTTGTTTTCTTGTGTGTCCAGTTGTCATGTCAGGATGGATTGGAATCATTTCATTGTATAATGGCTTTTAATAATAATTGCAAAGAATGCCAAGGCTCTCAAATCTTAGTGTTAGTTCTCCAAAGTTCAAAATTCACATCTGGTCTTTATCAACCATACTGCTAAGCTATAGCTACTTTTCAGATCTGTTCAAACCCAACATTTAAGAGGATTGCTTTCCTTCAATGGGCTGTGTGAGGTGACTGCCACCAGCTATTTACCAGTAGGAAATGGTTTTGGTTTGTGTAGCGCTGCAGTTCTGTCTCTCCATCTCTGTCTCTCCTACCTGTGTTCTGTGTTTTGTGGGGGCAGAGGCTGGGCAGTGGGAAGGCACAGTTTATAATCTGCTGGGAAGAATGGTTACCAGATTGAGACTGAAAACACAAACAAAAAATTTTTCCCTCCTCCTTCTGTCGTGTGGAAACATAGATTCCTCATTATATCTGACCTAAACAGTAACCATTCTTTTTGGCTGCAGCCTCCTGGAAGCTCTCTGGTTAGCCATTTCAAACTCACTGGAATATAAATCATATATACATGCATATATCTGTCTATATTTATAAAAGAATAACTATAGTCCCTACAAAACTTTGGGCAGCGCAGTTGGTTGATAGGGCCAAAGGCGCTGAGTAGCTCATGTATGGTCAGTCCTTCTCACTTGGTTCCCTGGTCACAGAGTGAGCACCCAGTCACTGCAGCCTCTGGGAAAGGTGTTTTTTAGGGGAGTAGGCAGGGGAGGGCACCATCTGTTACCACCCCAGGTAAACAACTCAGAGCTCATGCTTACTGATGACTGATCTTCAAATGAGGAGGGTAAAACATCCATATGCCTGGTCTCGTATGCCTTGTTTTACTTTGAAGGTGTAGGTAGCATCCAGCCAGCACAGCCCCTTGTGGCCACGATTTTTTTTTTTAATTATAATTATTCCAGGGTATTGTGAGGGTACAAACATTATAGTTACACTTTATGTCTTTTCCTCACCCAAGTGTGGGTTAAAATCAAAGAACCCCATCAACAAATGGGCAAAGGAAATGAACAGAAACCTTTCAAAAGAAGACAGAATAATGGCCAGCAAGCATATAAAAAAATGCTCAACATCTCTAATTATTAGAGAAATGCAAAACGATTTTTTTCTGTGCCTTCAAAGCTTAGTGTGGAGCCAGGGCCAGGGTGGTTACGCAGTAAATGTTTCCTCAGTGGGTTAAAGTTCCAAAAGCAAACCCAGATATAAAATAAAACCTAACAAGTCCCATTGCTTGACTTTAACTTAAAAAAAAAAAAAGGAGACAACAAAAAGAAAAGTATGCATTGTGACTTTTAAATAGACTATTGACTTTCATTGGGGTGCACAGCTCACATGGTGATTAGAAGTCTGCACCATAATTGTTCTTGTCATCCACACGCTTGGCTACGGTCAATATCTTTTTATTATATACATTTTTAATTATGTATTAATAAACAAGAAGTTTGTATCTATTGATGATTGGATTATATTATTGACTAACTCCACGGGTCCACACATGGCTTCTGAAACTATAATAAACAAGGTCAAAATGTAAAGATCATGTAAAGTGCATCAAAGACATAAATTAGACCCTTCTCCAACTCTTTGTATGACTCTTGTGGAGAATGATTCTAAGGACAGCAGGGGAATTTTGAAGTTATTTATTAATTAAATAGATGATATGGTCTAGACTAAGGAGAATAATATAAATAAAAATTAAGCTGACATTATTTTATCTTACCAGAATACTGAGTGTCTTTGGTTTTCATAAATTTTGGTTGTGATTAATTTGCTGAATACAATCTGATCTGGGCTGCTTTAAGAATCTTCATTGAGGTTATAAGGAAATAGGGGCCCTGGCGGTTGCCAAACAGAAAATGTTCTGTTTGGGAAAATGGGTTTTACTTTATCATCTGCTGAAAGGATTAGGATTTTTCTTCTCACAAGGCTGGGCTCTTGGTATTAGAATTTTTCTCTTCCCCCACCCCATACACCTTTCTACTCTGCAATATCACCCTCCACACCCATGCTGTCCTGTTACAGGGTGCCAGGTGTTCCAGAGACACTTCCTCTGGCTGTATGAAAATCAGACCAATTATGGGTAGAAAAACCTCGATAGGATTCAGTTCAATTTGACAAACTCTCAAATACTGCACACACTTTAACCATTCTCCTTCCCTCTCCACTCTTCATTCGAACCTCCAGTATAAACCTAAAGATGGTTCTTACATCATCTTTAGTCACTGGGAAACTGAAAGAATTATACCACTGCAGACTCCACAGCAGCTGTGATCTTTACACATGTGGCCTGTGAACTCTCTCTTCCCTCTTCTAATAAACCATATTCCCACTTCTTCCACTTGATAAGGCCACTCTGGAAACCAACTCCTTGGTTTTTCTGTCTACGTTTTTCTAAAAGTTCCCTTTAATATCCTGTCATTCCTCAAACTGGTATCTTTAGCTTTCTTTCCTTGTGAAATTGTGCCAATGTGAGTTTCTTGGTTTTGATAATGCACTATGGTTGTGTAAGATGTTACCATTGAGGGGAAACTAGGTGATGGGTACACGAGACCTCTCTGCACTGTTTTGTAACTTCTGTTGTGTCTATAATTATTTCTAAATAAAAAAATTTTTAAAAATTGGAACTATGCACGCTAAAAGCTAATCTCACCTACTGCTCATATTTACATGTTAATACAAATATTTCTTCACTTTCTGGGCATAATTCTGTAACTCACAATTACTTTTAGGGTGAGGTACTGGGGAGAAAGCTTATCTTTTTTATTGTTATAGGAGTTATTGCCTATTTTGGAGTTTTAACTCCTTTTGGAGAGGGGCTTTTGGAAGCACGATGGTAGAACATGGGAGGACAGGAGAAGAATCAGATATAAGCACCTGAATAAGAAAAAGATTGCTTTTTGGCTAGACTAGAAGGAAGTAATCGAAAGCACAAATACCTCGAATGTTCACATAAAATAAAGTTCTTCCTTTTTCACAATGAAATGTATTCAAATAGAATTAATACTTCGTTGGAGCTCTTCATTTGCATCCGTTAAATATGATAATAATATCTTATGTATACAGTAATTTACAATTTTCAAAATTCACATTTATTATCTCTTTTATCTTCATAAAAGTTCTGTGACACAGGCAAAGCAGCGATTATTATTCCCATTTAAATCTGAGAAAATTCCGGATCAGAGAAGATGAGTGTGCTTGTCTCAGGAGAAGCTAAGACGTGAACCTGTATTTTCTAATTCCTAGTGAGGTGTACCTCTTAATTTGCCATACATTATTAGAATATACAAGTTTGGAATTTATTTTTATCTGGCTTAAGGAGCAAGGACCACAAAAGTTGTTTGCTTTATCTTTGCTTGGGGGAAAAAATAATTACTTTAATTAGTAGCAGTATCCTTTAAAATCACAAGCTGTAAATGTTACTTAATGAGCTTTTTTCCTTCATGTGTCACTCTGTGACTTTTTGTCTGTATGGGAAACTCTCTGGGTCTATTCCTCCATGTCTCCGACTCTCTACATTTCTGGTATCATTTTGAGTCTTTCCCTTCCACATCAGGTATTCTCTTTTACCTTGCTTTAATAGAGAGTGACGTTGTTTTCCTACTTTATCTTACTTATTCAGTAGAATTTTGTAGGCATGCTTCTTGATTTAGAAAGAGTATCTGGAGAGTATGTTTCAGCTTCTCATTTTTTAAACTAAATCACTGATTTTTTCCTAAGTGGCCCTTTTTAGTCTCATGTGTGTTTCTTTTTTTGGTCCTGGATTTCATTGATGGCCATTGAACTTCCCTAATCAATCAAGGCTCCTTTTCCCCAGAAATTTCATTTTGGGTATTAAAACTGATATTCAATAGATTGAAATGACATAAATTTATTTCTTAATGAATTAACATACAGTAAAAGTGATCCCCTTTTGGAATTCTATGAATTTTAACACATAAATAGATTCATGTAACCACCAATAAAATCGGGATACAGGACAGAAAAGTTCCCCTTTAATTTCTTAAAAGTTCTTTTTAATTCTTTGTATGACTATACCCTACTACTTTTCAAATGTGTATCTTTAGCTTTCTTTATGCAGGCTGATTAGATGTGCCAATGTCAATTCTCTGGTTTTAATAATCTACTATGGGATTATTATGGGATCACTTTGTACTATTTTTGCAACTTATTTTGTGTCTACAATTATTTAAAAACAAAAAGTTAAAAAAATCTTATCTGTGCATCCTAAAGGCTTACTCACTTTCACATACGAATACAGATGTTTCTGGGCTGTCTGGATGTAATCCTGTAATTCACAATTCACTTTGAGGGGAGAGGTTTTTCTTTTTTACTTCAGAACAGTTCTATCAGCCCCCAAATCTCCCATGTGTTATCACTTTGTAACCACACCCTCCCTTTACAAATCTGTAATGCCAAATAGTCACTGATATGGTCCCTGTCATTATAGCTTCATCTTTTCAAGAATATCATAAAAATGGAATCATATAGTATACACAATTTTTTGAGAGTGGCTTCATTCACTCAGCATAGTGCCCCTGAGATTCATTCAAGTTTTTGCATTATCAATAGTTTGTTCCTTTATATTGCTGAATAGTTTTGCATTGTATGGATGTAGTACAGGTTATTTTTTTTAATACATTCACTTGTCAAAGGACATTTAGGTTATTTCCGTTTTTTGCAATTATCAATAAAGTTGCTATGAACATTCATGTACAGGTTTTTGTGTGCACATGTTTTCATTTCTCTAGGGTAAATATGTAGGAATGGGATTGCTGGGATGAACAGTGTATGTCTAACTTTCTAAGAAACTGCCTAACTATTTTCCATCATGGCTGCACTTTTTCGCCATCAATGTACAAATTCCAGTTGCTCCATATCCTCATTGGCGCATGGCATTAATAATTTTTATGTTAACAATTTTAATGAATATATAGTGATATCCCATTGTGGTTTTTGCATTTCCCTAACGGCTAATGATGTTAACCATCTTTTTACATGTATATTTGCCTTCTAAATATTCTCTTTGGTGAAGTGTCCAAGTCTTTTGCCCATTTTTTAGCTGAGTTTTTTGTTTTTCTATTATTCAATTTTGAGTATTCTTTTTATATTCTGGAAACAAGTCTTTTGTTTGGTATGTGATTTGCAAATATTTTCTCCCAATGTGTAGTTTGTCTTTTAACTTTCTTAATACTGTCTTTTGTAGCGCAAAAATTTTTTAAATTTTAAATGATTTTTTTTTTTTTGCTTTTTTGATATTGTGAATAAGAACTCTTTGCCTAATCCCAAGTCATCAAAATTCTTTTCCTGTGTTTTCTTTTAGAAGATTTTTAGTTTTGCATCTTAAATTTAGATCTATGGTCCATTTTGAGTTAATTTCTCTGTAAGTTATGAGATTTAGGTTGGGGTTCAATTTTTTTTTTTGTCTGTAGATGTCCAATTGTTCTAATGCCATTTGTTGAAAAGACTATGTTTTCTCCATTAAATTGGCTCTGCATCTTTGTCAAAAATAAATTGACTCTATTTGTGGGGTCCATTTCTGTATTTTTTTATTCTCTTCTATTGATCTATGTATATATTCTTCTGGCAATGCCCCAGTACCCCACTATCTTGATTACTGTAACTACATAGTAAGTCTAAAAATTGGGTGGTGTGATTCTTCCAACTTTATTCTTATTTTTCAAAATGCTTTTTGCTATTCTACCTCCTTCCTTTTCATATAATTTAGAAAGAAGTTGTCTGTATCTACAAAGAGTCATACTGGTATTTTTGATAGGAGTTATGTTACAATTATAGATTAATTTGGGGAGAATCAACATCTTTACTATGTTTATTCTTATAATCCATGAACATGGTATGTATCTTCATTTATTTAGGTTTTCTTTGATTTATATCATGAGCTTTTTGTAGCTTTCAGCATAGTGACATTTTTACATTTCCTTAGATTTATACTTAAGTATTTCTCTTTTTCTTGGTGGTATTATAAACATTATTATTGTTTTCAGTTTTGGTTTCTGGTTGTTCATTGCTACTATTAATATATAGAAATAAAATTGATTTTTGCATGTTAATTTTGTATCATGCAACTTTTGTAAGCTCACATAAGTTCTAGATTTAATAGATTCCTTAGTATTTTCTATATAGTCAATCATATTGTCTGAAAATACTTTTATTTCTTCTTTTCCAATCTGTATATCTTTTATTTCTCTTTCTTGCTTTATGGAACAGGTAAGGACTTATAGTAGCCCTAACCAAATTTCAATGTTCATATTTTTGGTCCAATATGATGTATACTATCTGATTTTATAGATTTCAAAGCTATTTCTTATAGGTATAATCATATGAAATTTTATCTTTGCTCCTTACATAGTATTCTGTTTGTTTGTTTTCAACCAGTGAGTCACCAAGGAGACCAGATAAAACTCTGCTCATTCTTTATTAACTTTAAAGAATTTAAATGCTCCTACTTCCCCAAAATACTGAAACATAAAAAATCCTTTCAAGAAACACAAATGATCCTAATAAATCAGCAAAGATTCTAAAACTCCCATTTGTTTGGTAATTTTTTAATGAAGAAGTTACTTCATCTTCTAAGAATGCCAGTATATTATAGGGTTTTTTTTCAATTTTTTTTTTTTTTTTTTTTGAAACAGAGTCTCACTGTGTTGCCCGGGCTAGAGTGCCGTGGTGTCGTCCTAGCTCACAGCAACCTCAAACTCCTGGGCTTAAGCGATCGTCCTGCCTCAGCCTCCTGAGTAGCTGGGACTACAGGCATGTGCCACCATGCCCGGCTAATTTTTTTTTTTCTATATAGTTTTAGTTATCCAATTAATTTCTTTCTAATTTTAGTAGAGACGGAGTCTCGCTCTTGCTCAGGCTGGTCTCGAACTCCTGAGCTCAAACAATCCGCCCGCCTGGGACTCCCAGAGAGCTAGGATTACAGGCGTGAGCCACCGCGCCCGGCCTTTTTTCAATTTTTTAACGAATGAGACACTTGCTATGTCACAGAATAAAGCTGGACATGGTTAAATTAATTGAATCACCTTTCAGTAAAGAAGAGAATGGGGGAAACCACAATCAGGAGATGATCAGAGACCCAAGCATGCAAATGTCAGGAAGCACAGAGAAAGTCTAGGTAGGGGCCAGTTCAACAGTGAGCCAACTAGGATGGACTTCAGAGGTCAGATTTTAGACTCTAATCTTCCAAAGAACCAAAAGCATCCAGTCCTTGAGACTGGGTAAAGGTGGGCTACTGAGGCAGAGAATCAGGTACATTGGCATAAGTTGGAAGGTCCATCTTTAGGACTGGAGTGGCAGCAATAAGAAAGACTCCAGTGGCAATACTGCCTCCCAAGGTGTTGGGCTGACGCTCTTGCTTAAGGTCAAGACTGGCTCTCAGATAGTAGGACTTAGTGGTGGGTTAGGGGAGTGACCTCCATTGTGGAGAAAAGAGGGAAGAATAGGCTATGAACCACATAGATTTGGATAGTACAAAATGTTCAGTCATCTTTATGTTTTCTTTCCCCTGACTGTGCGATAGTGTGGAGGAGTCTTTTTTTCTTATTTCCAAAATCAATTTTTAAATTAGAGATGTTTACATTTGAAATAAGTTTTATTAATTTCAAATATGTAGATTTATTGAAATAACTCTGTTGATCAAATTGAGTAAAGATTTGAGGTTTGAGTAACTTCTACTTTACTTCCAGACAAGGAATCTTTTTCAGTATTAGCATTGCCACAAATACCTTTTTCCTGAGAAAAAGGTATTTCATTTACCTGATTTCATTATTAGCTGCAGCCAAAGCATCATTTTGGACAGATTCTTGGATGGGATCTCCCTATTAAGAGCTCTCAGATCATGAATAAACAATTTATTTCTGTCATATATCACATCATATTAGGTCATGACTCAGTCTCAATTATGTTCTCATTTGAGATATAGGTGTTAGACCTGCCAGTATAGAAAGGAATGTGGTAAAATGGATTGACCATATAATTCCCCCAAAGTCCAATCCATTCTAGTGGTTCTATAATTCTGCTCAGGTTTCCTTTTACCATATCACTCATACAGTGTTATGGTATTGAAATACCTGATCATTTACTACAGATTAGCATTCTATATACTTCCAAAATACCTATTGAGTGATTAAATATTTTCCTTCCTCAAGAAAAAGGTATCTGTAGAAATGCTTAAAAGATATCAAAATCCCTTTCTGAATTCAAGTCAGTCGCACAACTGGTTTGGCTCTCACAGCCTCCTAAAGGTCACCTGTGTGGTTATTTGCATTCATTGTGCCATCAACAAATATAAATTAAGCCACCTGCAAGAAGAAGAACTTTAAATTTAGGCAATGGGCATAGACTGGGCCCAAAGGATCCATTTGCACTAAATGAGGCTATAAAAACTAAACATGACCTAAGCATTCTTCTGCCCTCCAAAACAAGGCTCAAGATGACAGTAAAGCCAAGAAAACATACTACCTAGAAGAAAGCAAAGGACGGAACAAACACTTATTCATCCCACGTTTTCTTGGTACAACAAAACAGAGATAAAATACAGGGCTGGAAGAGCCAATGGTCTGATGCAATAAGCTTTTCTTATATTTCTCAGATGGTATTATTGATACTATCAGAGATTCACATACACACACACACACACACACACACACACACACACACACACACCCCATTCTCACAGTCAAGTATCATCTCTATGATGCATTAGCAATAAACACAACCCTAAAAGACACAAGATAAGAGCTCCTGAAAGGTCATTACTTAGATATAGAACAGCATGTATTTCTCATCAGTGCAGAATCTTGGTGTGTAAATGTATACAGTGGAGCCACTCCAGTACCTTACCTTGGTAAAATCATATGAAACAGCCTGCAGTGATCCTACTAGGTCAGTCTGTGCAGCACAGGGTATGAATCAGCTGGAAAGGCAGCTTAATGGCATGGGGAAAAAATAATGCAATACTAGAAATTTGACATTGCGCTGTTTATTGCCTTTCTTCTTTTGGGGGATAGATGGGCCCTTTTTTCATAATTGCTTTCCCTAGGAACTTTTCCAGAGATTTGTGGTTTCTCTTATATTAATTAACCATGAAAAGGAAAGTGTACTGGGTATTTCTCTATCAATGACAAGTTAGAGCAATTTGCTTAATCCAAAACCAAACTAAAATTTTGTACACCAACATTTCTCAAAGGAATGTTATGTGAAAAAATTTCTAGCTATGTTTAGAAATATTGTTTTTTTTTTTTTTTTGAGACAGAGTCTCACTCTGTTGCCTGGGCTAGAGTGCCGTGGCTTCAGCCTAGCTCACAGCAACCTCAAACTCCTGGGCTCAAGTGATCCTACTGCCTCAGCCTCCCGAGTAGCTGGGACTACAGGCATGCGCCACCATGCCCGGCTAATTTTTTTTCTCGTTGTATATATATTTAGTTGTCCAGATAATTTCTTTCTATTTTTAGTAGATACGGGGTCTCACTCTTGCTCAGGCTGGTCTCGACCTCCTGACCTTGATGGATCCACCCGCCTCGGCCTCCCAGAGTGCTAGGATTACATGCGTGAGCCACCGCGCCCAGCCAGAAGTATTGTTTTAAACAAGGTAAAATCGATTGCTTTACTCTGGGGCTTTCCAGTGTCTGCAACAGGTAAGGTACATTAAGAATCTTCTAGAGGAATACATAATAATAGTCAGTGTTTCCAAACTTGCTTGACCAGAATCCTTTCTTGTGGAGCATCTCATTTGAAAAGTGTTTTGCAGAACACACTTGAATCAAACACTGCTTCCAATAGGTTTCAACAGAAACATCATTGAAGCCAGGAGATCTTGTTGCACCCTCTTGCTAGCTGGTCCCAGGTGATGGGTGGCCCAGACTACTTTAAATATAACTTCGCCCTTTTGTTTTCTTTACAATGAAAGGAACTGGCACATCAGTTGCTCTGCTAGGTTTGTACTTACAGAGGATGGTCCAAACACCCTGAACAAAACTACACATCCATCAGGAGGACACAGTTTTGGGGATCCAAAATGGCGGCCAACCTTTCTTTGGTTGGTTGTAAAAAAGCAGTAACAGTGATAATTGGTCCTAACGCAAAATTTCAGTGTGGGAAAGTCCTGCAAATTTGAACTATACTCTTATCTTTTTTGATTTGTTTATTATCAGTGGATTCATATATGAGGTTTTATTCTGTGTGTATATGTCTGTGTGAATAAAACCTTGGTAATAATACCATCTGAATTATCCTGATTATAGAAGATATTCTGTACGGAAGAAATTCTAACTTATTCTACTAGACCAATATAAAATCTCATAGAAGGAATATGGATATCTATGTATTTCTTCAAATATAAATAGAAAATACATTTATCTGTAAATATATGTATATATATGCACATATGCATACACATATGTATAATATATAAATATAATATATATAAATATATATTCAACATATAAAAATATATAGAATGCACACACACACACACAGAGTGCAAGTGTTCTGAGATAAAAACAATCCTTTCTGTAACCCCCTAAAGAATCAGATGGACATTCCGTAACAGTAATTCAATCAAGCCTGCAAATTCAGATCATTCTGTAGATAATTTTATTGACCTAAAACTTCACTCTCAGCCAGTTAGTTTTCTATGGCTCAGACATAATCTGTGTCAGATTCTCTGAGATCACCTCATGAATATAGGCTTCAGGAATGTGAGTGTTATAGGAGAATGCAAAGGAAGTAGCAGAAATAGAAGTCATCTGTCCAGCAGACAGGTGATTCAGTTCAGTAGAGAGTGTGACTAATTTTTTTCCTACTCAATTGATGAGTTTTTTGGTATCTTCTAGCTTCAGTCTTAGTCCCTGTGTTTTGAAGAAGTAAAATAAATTTTAAGAACACATGAAAAGGACAAATCTAAGAAATGCAAATTCACAATGCTCACAGAATGCCGAATTGAAGGGAGATACTTCTGGGGGAAGGAGGCATAGTGGCTAAGTTAGCTCCTCCTTCCTCATCTCCCTCCCTTTGTCTTTCCCTCACACAAATTACTTTTTAATTAGACTTTAGGAAAAAAGTGAGGACAAGGTTTAGTGAAAAATTAGAAGGCATGTTTAGTTTGCCAAGTGAAAAACAAATGAAGCCAGGCACAGTGGCTCACACATGTAATCCCAGCAACTTGGAAGGTTGAGGTGGCAGGATTGCTTGAGGTCAGGAGTTGGAGGCTACAGTGAGCTATGATCACACCACTGTACTCCAGCCTGGGGTTACAGAGTGAGACCCTGTCTCTTAAAAAAAATATATACAGAAAAGAAAAACAAATGTATGCAAATGGCAAGCCAGTAAGTTTGCCATTTGACTAGGGGGCTAGGGTGGGGGTAGGACCCAGAAAACAACTATAGTTTGATAGTTTGAGGACAGGAAGTTCTAAAGTACATATTGACACTTTTATATTTCATTTGTTGGATAATAGAAGTAACTTAAAGTTTCAGTATGTAAGTACGTACTCTATATTTACCTATATTTATCTATTGATCTATGGATATATATTGTATATAAATATATTGCACCTATATTATATATTGATATAGATATATAGATAGGTTTAGAAGATAGATATAGAAATTCTGTATATAATTGCTCTATATGTCTATGTATTATATATAGGCATTATATATAGGTACAGTTAAAAGAAAAACTTTAGACAAGTTAAATTTAACAGAGTTTAATTGGACAAAGAAAGATTTTTGAATAGGTAACCCCATCTGCCCACCCCAACCAGAAAAGATTTAGAGCCACTCCGGTGCTGCCATGTGATTGGGGAGGATTTATGGACAGAAAAAGGAAAGTGATGTATAGAAAATGGAGGTGAGGTACAGAAACAGTGGGATTGGTTATGATTTGGTATCTGCCTTATTTGAACATGGTTTGAACAACTGGCCACTTTTGATTGGCTGAAACTCTCTGATTGGCACAAGAGTAGGTTATAGTCTGTTCACATATCCAGTTAGGTTGCAGTTCACCATGTATGGAAAAATGGTTAGGCCAAACTTAAAATATGCAAGGAGGCAGCTTTAGGCTAAACTTAATTTATCAGTAGAAACAGCTAGATATAGATAGGTAGATATACACACTACACATGTACATCTATAGGTAAAACCTACTAACAAAAGGATTGTAGGGGATTGGCTGAATTGCCATATAAGGGAAAAATAAGAACAAATTATATTTATGGAAATCCTTCTTGTTAGAGGAATTATATGAAATTATATTTATATGAAATTGTTTTGACTGATATTTATAAATTAAAATTTTAATAGTAATTCTTATGGACTGAAATTGTGTTTCCATAAAAATCATACGATAAAGCCCTAGCCCCCAATGTGACAGTATTTGGAGATAGGGCCATTCAGGGGGTGGTTAATGTTGGTGTTCAATAAACACTTGTTGAGCTTTATTGATGACCTCTTAGAGTCCTTTGTGTCTTTCTATGAAATGGATCATCTTCATGAAGTCAGTCAACTTTTCCCCACTTTGCGAATAACATTCCCACACCAGAGCACGACTTTAAGCTTCTCATGACAAGGTTGGGCATCATACAAGTTTAACTCTTTTGCTGTTATCAAAATTGACAAGTTTAACTCTCTCACCACTGTAGAAATCGCTAGTCTTAAGAGAATAAAAAAAAATGCTGCTTGGTTAGCACCCTCTTCTCCTGCCTCTTTCTTTTAAATTCTAACCTATGCCAGAGTATCCGTATCATCTCCCTTCTTTCTCCTAGCTAGAGCCACTACTCATAGGAAAGAAACAGTCCTAACACCTTCATGCTATCCTGAGCTCTCCTTTTTCTATCCGCCTGGATCATTTATGCTTCAAGCCTGCCACCAAATTTCATGCAGTTGCAAATGAGGGGGGAAATCTACTTATCAAAGGGGCCAAAAACTGGTTATTCATTTTTTTAAAGAAAATTTAAGATTTTAAAAATCGTATTCCCCCAGAAATCTAGATTTCCTGCTTCTTTTAAAATGTTGGCCTATTTATTCCCACTGGGCCCACATCCCCTCCGCCCCCTCACCTCCAGCAGCATAGAGGTGCTGAGGGGTGACTGCTTGACCAGTCTCTTAAGACTGGCCCTGCACTCTGCAGCTTGCCCCAGGCCTGATCACTCACTTAAAGAACGCAGGTGCATGTATATACACTCTGCTTCCCTTCCTCATGCACACAACCTGTCAGGCCGCTAGACACATTGGGTCAATAATGAGCAAAGGGTTTACTTCCTTTGTTACTGATGAATATGGGGTATATGTGCACTGAGGCAGGTTGGGAGTCATTCCTTCCTTGGTGGTGTCAGTCATGAGAAACAACTGTCCCATTCTCAGCACAGAGGTAAGAAAAAGCCCAGAAACTTCTTTCCTACCTCATCCCTGGATCTGGAGCTCCAGGACCAGAGGGAAACCCCATTTTCTGAGGATGCCTGAGAAGGAAAATATGAAAGCAAAGACCTGCAGGAACTACACTGGCCTGATAGCAGGCCCACGCTATTGGCCACTTCCACTGCTGACCATGCTCAGGCCATGACTGTGTTGGGTTGTTCCTTACCATGAGGAAGAGGTAGACATCTCCACACTGGAAAAAACAAAAAACAAACTCTAGATCTCTCTAGTCTAGGATATCTTCCTACTTTTTTCTTTATTAGAGAAAGCATTGAGAGGGGCACAGGAAACCATGAAAATCAGGCTGAATCTTAGAATGAGCTCCATTTACAAGCTTCAACAATGACTTCATGTGTAGGGAGTAGGGAATTCAGTTAACCTCTCTGTTCTTTGGTATTTAAATTTGTCCAAAAGTGATAATCATCATATTTAGTGACCTCCTGGGTGCCCTGAGCATTAATGAGATAATGTGAGAAAATTATCAAGCACTATAGTAATGTTAGTCCTAATTCTACTTATTTTAAGCTTCTCATTTCTCTTTTAGGAAAAAAAAAATTGTTAAATGGAAAGACCTAGTACTACAGAGAATGGAGAAAAAAATCAAAATAGTTCTTGAAACAACTTTAGCAAAGAAAATACCAAATTTACCCAGCCCTAGCAGGGGGCTTTGTTATGCCCAAATATGAAGTTCCCATCTCCTCTTTATCATTTCACCCAGGCCTTTTTTGGAGCATAAATATAGCTCAATTTTGGAACCCTCTGTCTATACCAAATTCTCCTCTCCTAAATGATTATAGGTAATAAAAATCTAAAATTCCTATGGATATTTATATACAGTAGGTGCTAAAAGACATGCTTGAATGAATGAATGAAAGAAGGAAGGAATTAAAGAACTTTTATTTGTTTTGGCTTTAGAATAATATTATAGTAGACATAGAGAGGTCAGAAACAATGGAAGAGGATTAGGAATGTGCCCTTAAATGCTATGACACTCAAAATCATTCTTCTCCATTAATCAGCTCACAGGTCCTAACAAGCCCCTCATCGTGGCCAGCACAGGGAGATTAAAGAACCTTAAAACATTTCCTCTTATTTGAAATAGTTTAAAATCACAGCAAACAAATGTGCATATACATACATGAAACAATCAGAAATGATGAAGTATAAGCTCTGGGTTATGACTATCTGCTCAACAGACATTCAGAGAAGGGAGAGGTCACTAGGGATTGATATAGTTAGAGAAGTCTTATAAAGGAGATGGTACTGGAATCGGTCTTTAAAATACTGTCTGGATATAGTTATAAAAGGAGATGAACTTGCTATATCCCCATCTATTCTTCACATTAACCCTGTGAGGTTAATCTCTTTCCATAAATGAGGAAACAGCTCAGGCAGATTAAGTCACTTACCAAGGTCACACAGTTGAGGTCTATCTAACTACAAAGGTCTCTCCTCTACACAGCACTGTCTTTTCCGTAATGTCTGGATTGTTGCAGTATAACAAGATAAAAGCCAAAGCTGGCCTTTTCTGGTCTGGCCCCTGCCCCATGTAAACCTCCTCTCCCACCCTCTCTCCATGTGCCCTCTGCTTCAGCCACACCTTACCTTTTAGGAAGGATCCTACCAGGAAACACATGGCACCTCTGAAAGTGGGCAGCTAGAGGAACAAACAAAGGCTGGTGAGGCGCCCAGGGACTAGCACTAGCAGGAAGCCATTACCACCCCAGGACTGAAGAGCCAAGAGGGATAATAAACAGGCGTGACAGTGCCTGGAGAATACTGACTCCATGAAGAGGGTCAAGCCACAGGAATGGTAGTAGCTTTACACAGAGGCTGTCAAAAGCACAATGAGAATAAATACCCCAACTTTTCTCCCTGTCTGCCTTTGTGTCTCCTACTGGTGTCTTCCACTGGTCAAGCCTTTGGAAGACAGAGGGCAAGCGGATCTGAGAGATACAGTCCACAGAGGTTGGCCTTCTGGACACAGAGAAGGAAGGGGCAGAGAATTAATCTTAGGGGCAAAAAGAGATAAAAATTCTCCCTGCTTTTGCTGACACAGTGGCCACCCAGAAGGCCCACCATGGACTGGGTAACTCCTCGTCATTCTTTTAGACTTAATTCAAGGATCACCAGCCCTGGGAAGCCATTTATTACCCACAGCCCAAGTTAGGAGTTCTCCTCTGTGCTTTCACGGTCTCTGTGCAGGCTTAGGATTATTACCCCAATTATGTTGTCCGATTGGACCCCAAGTGAGTCAGGTGCATCTGGGACTGAGGAATATCACTGCCCTAACTGAACCTAATGCACACAAGAAAGCTGATCAAATTGAGCACTCAGTACCAAGCACATCTTTTCTAAATTTTAAATTTTGATTTAATTTTAAATTTAGAGAAAAGTTTTCCTTTTTTCCCAGATTCACCAATTAACATTTTGCCCCATTTGCATTATCACTGTCTCTTTCTCTCTGTCAGTCTGTCTGTCTCTCTCTCTCTCTATATATATACACACACACACATATACATATATGTAAATTTTTCTCTTTATTATTTGAAAGCTGGAGTCATTGTATATTACTTTGCCCTTAAATATTTCAGTATGTATTTCCTAAGAATAGGGTATTCTCTTCTATACTTAGAATATAATACTCAAAATCAGGAAATCAACATTAATATTATCTAGTCCACTATCCGTTTTAAAATTTTGTCAGCTATGCCAAGAACGTCCTTAATAGCTATGTCCTCTCCCCTCCCCCCACCTCAGAATCCAATACAGGATCATGCATTGCAATTGATTGTCATATGTCTTTAGTCTCCTTCAATCTGGAACAGTTCCTCTGCCTTTTTGCATCTTGACCTTGACATTTTTGAAAAGCATGGGACACTAATTTTGTAGACCATCCTGCAATATGGTTTTGTCTGATGTTTCCATATGATTAGATTTAGCTTCTTCCTTTTGGCAGCAAGACCAGAAATGATATCCTGTCCTTCTCACTGTCTTATATCAGTAGTCATATGATGTTGTCTGTCCTGATATTAGTGGTGTTAACTCTGATCATTGGTTAAGGTGTGTCTGCAAAGTTTCTCTATTAAGTTATGATTTTAAATTTATAAATAATTTGTGGAAGATACATTGAGACTATATAAATATGCTGTTCCTCATCAGACTCCAAATATTTTTTTTAAAAAGGAAAAGAGGACAATTCACTGGATATAGTGGGCAACAGATGGCATAAGCCTCCAGTCACTCCTAATCTCCTGCCACTGGTGCCAAGGCAGGTCCCTCTGACCGTCCAGGGCTCTCCGTTTTGGATCAGGACCTACAGGTCTCTGCTGAGCCCCTGTAAAGCTTCTTTTAGGAAAGAATTGAAGGGGTTGATTTAACTCTCAGTAAAAAGAACAAACCAACGCCAGCAGCACCTTCTTGGGATCAGGACTCAGTCCTTTTATAATTCTCCTCTCTCTTCCTATCATCAGAAGCAGGGATCCCTTCCTGCCTATTCCAGCTTCACTAAGTGTACATCAAAACTGAGCAGGTTTGCTACTGGCTTATTTACTTCTGAGGTCTGAGTGGTAGAAGGATACCCTAATTATTATTGACCCGAGTCATTTTTCTTGCTTAGGAAATGATTTAATAGTATTAGGAGCTGAAGTCTGGTAAAATTGGAAACCAAAATAATCTTGTCCTCAGACCTTGAAAACTAATACAAGGTTAATGTCTCTGCCTTTTAAAAAATGTAAGTATTTATAGGGTTTTAAACTTGGACTTGCTTTCCTTTCCATATCTCCCATAATAAGATAATCACAATGAGAACTTGAAATCACCTGTAAAATACTGCATTATAGGCAGGGCACGGTGGCTCACACTTGCAATCCCAGCACTTTGGGAAGCCAAGGTGGGAGGATTGCTTGAGGCCTGGGGTTCAAGACCAGCCTGGGAAATATAGCAAGACCCTGTCTTGACAAAAAATTAAAAAGAAAATCACTGGGCATGGTGGCTTGCACCTGTAGTCTTGGCTGCTGAGGCAGGAGGTTCGCTTGAGGGCAGAAGTTTAAGGTTGCTGTGAGCTATCATTGGGCAACTATACTCCAGCCTGGGCGACAGAGTGAGCCACTGTCTCTAAAAAAAAATTGCATTGACTGATTGCATTGTAGATACTAGTTTTGTTGTCTGTCTCACACTAGAATGGGATCTCCTTGAGACCAGAACTGTGCACCATGTATTGACTTGTGCATTTCCCTTTGTTTAGTATATTGCACAACACATAATGGGGTGCTCAGGTTTAGTTGAATAAACACATGAATTAAATGACCCCCAGTATTATAAGTTATTCTTCCCTGCACTCTATTTCTGCTATTCAAATATTTCAATCTAGGAGCAAAAGCAATTTAGTTAGACTCTATTCCTTTTTTTGGTTGTAAAAAATTATAAAACTTCATTGAAAAATATCAAAGGATATCTAAATAAATGTATGGATATCACTTTTGCAGAAAGGCTGTCTTTATATTCTTAAATAGCTTTTATTCTGAAATAGTTTAAGACTCATGAAAAGTTGTCAGAATGGTACAGGGAGTTCCCATGCACCATGCACCCAGCTCCCCTATTGGTACCATATTACAAATAGAGTACTTTCTCCAAATCCAGAAATTGACTTTGCTGCAATATAAGCATAAATAAGAATATGGGCTGTAGTTGAGTTTTCTGGGATGCACCACTTTTTACAAGCACTCTTTTGTTTGTTTATAGTTCTAAGCCATTTTATCCCAGGCATAGTTTTGTGCTGCCATCACTACAATCAAAATGCAGAACTGTTTCATGTCATCCCTTTATAGTAACATCCCTCCCCCCAAAACTAACTTCTGGCATTCTTCTATCTAGTCTCTGTAATGTTGTCATTTCAAGAACACTACATGAGTGGGATTATACGGTACATATGTTTTGTGATTGGCTTTTTTTCACTCAGCATAATGCTCTTGAGATTCATCTGGGGCTCTGCCCTGTGCCTCCTTCTCTTCTCCTTTCCTCCTTCTCCTTCGCAAGTAGTCCAAGAAAGTTTTATTTTATTTTATTTTATTTTTGTGTCTATTTATAGTGTGCAACATGATATTTTGACGTGCATATACATAGTGAAATGATTACCACTTGTGGACACTAAAGGAACTCCCCCTTGGATGCTACTCTGCCATGCTGACTTCTGATTAACCCCTGTCCTGGGAATGCCTCTAAGATTTCTACTCTACTACAAATCCTTCCCTTAGATCGCAACAACCCTGCCCGCAAATCCTGCCCTTTAGCAGATTCACACAACATTCTTACCTCTCCCTGAGGGGGTTGACTTCAACTGTCCTGCCCATTTCTTCCCTGTGGTATATTACGTCCAGGTCTGGGGGAGCCCCATCTCATCTTGTACCGATGCCGCTTGGTACCTGGCTTCTGTTTATAAATCCCTATTAAATGTTTATTTCTGAGCAACTGGATTTGTCAGCATTTTCTTCAGCCTCTCAGCTTCCTCAGACTTTCAGGGTAGGTTTGCATGGACCTGTTCACCATGGAACGTTACCTTTTTCATGGATGTGATGAAAGCCCCTAAAATCTACTCTCTTAGCAAATTTCCAGTATACAATACAGTATTGTCCTTATGCTGTACATTAGATCTCTAGAACTTATTCGTCCTACATAACTGCAACTTTGCCCCCTTTGACCTCCATCTCCTCATTTCTCCCTCCCTGTAACCACCATTTTACTCTCTGTTTCTATGTATTTCAGGCTTTTTTTTTTGGCTTGCTGTTTTAGATTCAACAATAAGTAAGATCATGCAGTATTTGTCTTTCTGTGTCTGTCTTATTTCACTTAGCATAATGCCCTCTAGGTTCATCCATATTGTTGCAAATGGTAGGATCTCCTTTTTTAAAGGCTGAATAGTATTCCATTTTGTATGTATACTACAATTTCTTTACCTATTCATCCACTGATGGACACTTAGGTTGTTTCCATATTTTGGCTATTGTGAATAATTCTGCAATAAACATGGGGACACAACTATCTTTAAGAGGTGATGATTTCATTTCCTTTGGGTATATACCCAGAAGAGGAATTGCTGGATCAAGTGGAAGTTCTACTTTTAATTTCTTTAAGGACCTCCACACTGTTTTCCCAATGGCTACATTGCTTCCCTTCTTTATCTCTACAGATCCTCTAGGTAATTTCATCTGATCTTGTGGTTTTAAATATCAACTCGATGATGATAACTCCCAAATCTTTATTTTCAGGTTCCTAGAAATCCAGTCTTGGATATTCAGGTGCCTACTTTACAACTTCATGGATGTTTAACATATTTCTCAAAATTAACCTGGCCAAAACAATTTTTTCCTAAAACTAAAAAGTGCCAGTCTTTTTCATTTCAAAACCCACTATTCACCAAATTGCTAAAGACAAATATTGAGGAGCTCTCTTTGATTTTTCTTTTACTTTTCTCATTAAATCCATGAGTAATTCTGTTGATTCCACCTACAACCATATCCTGAGTTTGAATGCATTTATTCTGTTAGGAGGAGAGTGTAGAGCAGAGGTTAAGAGCCTAGGCTCTGAGTTCAAACTGCCTGCATTTAAACCCTGCCTCTGCCTCTTGCTAGATGTGAAACTTCAGTTCAATTGCTTAAACTTTCTATATTCCCATTTGTAAAATGGGGACAAAAATAGCCCCTACCTCATGGAGTTGTGAGAATTAATCCAGTTAAAATATGAACATTTTTAACAATCCCTAGTATATAGTAAACACTCAAAAAGTAGTAGCTATTGCTATTCATTTGTTTACAAATGCCATAGAATGGTGATTATGTGACAGGCACTGGGTAGGCACCAGGAATGTGGCAGTAAACAGAGCAAAGACCCTGTCTTTAGGGAGCCTAATTCTAATGGGTGGAGCAGGTAGCAGTAGAAATGAGTAAATACGCCTGGGGTACTGGTAGTGCTGTGGTCACTCTGGAGGTTGAGTTACTATGGCGATTCCTTTAAGAGAACTTGCTGTGAGGAGCATAGTTAGCTGATGGCCCCTACCTGTCACACCTTTGGACCCTCTGTTGTGTTCACAGCAAGGCCTCGATCCCCCCAGGCTGATCGTTGCCCATGCTGAGCAGAAGGTGCTAGAGGCAGGTCATTTCTGCTCAACACGAAAATCCTCTAACAGGCCACCTTTGCTCCAAGGCTCCCCATCAGCCCACCTGAGGATATCTTGAAGCTGCATTATACTCTGAGATCCTCCCTACTTGTTCCTTGTGCTTGATCCTTCTCTCCTCCCCCTCTCCTTTTACAGGTATCAGAGCTGCATTGCTGTCTGAAGGCTCTGCCCACCTACTTCTCCTCCCTCTCCCTTTTATTCTTCTAAGGCATTTCCCCTGGTAAATCTCTTGCACATCTAAATCCATCTTGGCATCTGCTTCCTGGAGGACCCAAACTGACTTAGTGCCGAAAAGAAAAATAAAGCAGCGTCAGGGAGATAGAAAGTGACTCAGAAATATATGGGTTGTTCATTGAATGCCTTTTTAAAAAGATAAGAAGAATCTTTTCATCTGTGAGTGAGCGAGCTGTGTCAGTGGCTACAGGGAATGTGTTCCAGGTAGAGGCGACAGCAGGTGAGGAGACCCAGAGATGGGACTGTGCTTGGTGTGTTTAAACACCAAGAAGAAGCCAAGATATCTGGAATGACTCGAGCAAGGAGGTGGATGAATGGGAGGAGATAAGGGCAGGGAAACAGTGAAGAGCCAGATCACTTAGGGCCTTATGGGCCCTATAAGCCTCCAGATAAAGACAGATTTTTTTCCTTTCACTGAGATGGGAAGGCATTGGAGTGTTTTGAGCAGAGGATTGACATGATCTCACTTAAAAAAAAAAAGCAGGAGTATTCTACATACTCTTTGGAGAACCCAGCTAAAGTTGGTGTGGTAGACAGGATTCTAGATGGTCCCCCACAACCCTGCTCCCTGGTATATAATTTCTTCCCCTTGAGTGGCATAGAACCTGTGAATGTGATGAGGTATCACTCTTGTGATTAGGTTACTAATTAATCAACTTTGGCCATATCAGGTAGGCCCTTAAAATAAAAGAAACAGCAGCAGGTGCACTCCTGGCCTGGAAGGAAGTAAAGAGCCATGGTGTGACATACCCCTGGGGTCCACATGGTAACAAGCTGCAGGCCACCTGTCAGGGCTGAGAGTAGTCCTGGCTGATAGCTAGCAAGAAACAAGGACCCCAGTCACACAGCTGTAAGGAATTGAATGCTGCCAACAACCTGGAGCTCAAGAGAGGACTACGAGCCTCAGATTAGATTGCAGCCCTGTTGACACTTTGATGTCAGCCTGATGAAACTCTGAGCAGAACATCCAACTAACCTGTATCCAGACTCAAAACTAATCCAACTGGAAATGGTGGAAATAAACAGAGAGACCTGTTAAGAGGCTACACAGTCCTCCAGGTGGGAGATGCTGGTGGCTTGAGTTGGAGTGGTAATGATATATATAGTGATGGTCAAGCCAACAGGATTTGCTGATGGAGTGCATATGCAGTGTGAGTGAAAGCTATCAAGGATGACTGTAAGGGCAGGGTGCAGTAGTTCCCACCTATAATACCACTCCCTGGGATGCTGAGATGGGAGCATCACTTTAGCCCAGGAGTTCAAGGCTGCAGTGCACTACTGTCATGCCACTGCACTCTAGCCTCCTGGGCAACAGAGTAAGACACTATCTCAAAAAAAAAAAAGATGATTATAAAGTATTGAGAATGGGAAGACTGTGGGAGAAGCAGGTTCGATAGATGGGATCAGTAGCAATCACAAATTCTGTTAAATTGGTAATACCAAATAGATATCAAAATAGAGATATCCAGAAGGCACAATCCAATGTATGAGTCAGGAATCATGGATGAGGTCCAGGCTATACACATAAATTTTAGAGTCATTGACAAATGCATGATATTTAAAACCTTGAAACCAGATGAGATCACAGCAATTATTACTCATAATTCCAGGCTTGTCCAAGCCCCCTTCATCTCCCATCTGGACCTCTTCATTAACTTTCCAACTGGTCTCTCTGCTTCTATGGCCCTTTTATTATTCACCCTTCATGCTGCTGCTGGAGTGATTTTCAAAAACATACATGTAAGTCAGATCAGGTCTCTTCTCCGAGTAATGCCCTCCAGAGGATTCCTATCCAATGAATTAGTTCACTTTTGTTCTACTAAAAACCACCCCCGAAACCTGGTGTTTAAAGTAACATTCCTTTATTTTCATTCTTGATTCTGTGAATCTGTTAAATAGTCATTCTGGTCTGCAGTGCTCAGGGAGGGCCGATGGTTTAGGATGGCCTCACTTTTGTGTCTTGTGGTTGGCTAGTTGGTCAAAGGCTAGTAGTAGCTGGGATGGCTTCTCCCTACTCCATGTGGTCTCTCATGCTCTGGAAAGCTATTCCTAGCTTCTTCCAATGGTGGACTTGGAGTTCCAAAGGGCAGTCAGAAAGAGCAAATCCCAATGCCCAAAAACTTGTCTAGCCTTTGTTTATGTCATGTTTGCTAATGTCCCAGTGGCCAAAGCAAGTCATAGGGCCTGCTTGGATTCTAGGAGGTGGAGAAATAGATTCTACCTATTGATAAGAGCCACTCCAAAGGCACATTGCAAAGAGGGCTATGCCAAGAGGGATGGCGAGAATTAAAATAACACCTAGAAGACAATTCTGAATCCTTGCTCTGGCTCTCAAAGTTCTGCCTGCTCTGACTGCTGTCTACCTCTTCAACATCATCTCATTCTGTTTCCTCTCTTTCTGTTTTTTTAAATAGACTTAATTTTTTTTTAGAGCAGTTTTAGGTTCCCAGTAAAATTGAGCAGAAGGTACAGAGATTTCCCATATACTCCCACACATGCATAGCCTTCCCCATTAGCAACCTCCCCCACCATCTGCTCTCTCTTTTACCCTAAGTCTTGATCCAAAATGTTCCTCTTTCTATAATTTATTTATCATTCTTGTTTCAGATAATCTACTGCTCCCTTTGTCTAGAATGTTCTTTTTTTCCTAGCTTTGTTGAGGTATAGTTGACAAATAAAATGGTATGCATTTAAGGTATATGATGTGATGATTCAATATACATATATGTTGTGGAATGATTATCCCAGTCAAGTTAGTTAATACATCCATGACCTTACATAGTTACCTTTGTGTGTGTATGTGTGCGGTGAGAACATTGAAGATCCACTCTCTTAACAAATTTCAAGTATACAATGCAGTGTCATTAACTATAATCACTATGCTGTACTTTCGCTCCCCAGAACTTATTCTGAAATGGACTTCCCCCTGATCTGGGCATGATAGCCTTCTCATTTTCACTGGGGCCTCAGATGAAATATGTTCTTCTGAGGGAGGTCTTTTCTTACCTCCTGAATACTATTTTATCCTCTGGTTGAATGCTGTCCATATCATTTATTACTATCTGATTTTTTCCTAGTTTGTTTACTTGTTCAAGACTCTATCCAAAAGAATGTAAGCTCTGTGAAGAGTAGGGACTTTCTTTGGTTCATTCCAAGAATGGTACCATGCATATAGTGAATATTTAAACAACAATTTTCAAATAAGACTCTCCAATGCCAAGTGAAGTGTGTTTATCTATTATGGAAAATTGAGAGCTAACTACAATTTGTGGCCCTAGTTCACCTAAAGTTATAACTAAACTTGATCAAAGAACAGAAAACTTTTTTTTTTTAAATAGGAAACAAATTTGTCTTTCAGACACTCAGGTAAAATTTCCTGTCTTTTTAAAGAATTTACAATGTTAAATTTCGTTTTAAAGGATTTCCCTCTCAGTGATGTGACTCAGATGTAACAGGCAGAGCCCAGGTCCCGAGATTAGTATCCTGCCAGCTGGTCATTCTGAACTTCTCCATTCTGTTTAATAAGAAGTAGTCAAATATCCTATAATAAATAAGAAAGTCCTTGATATTTACTTCCTGTCCTTTCTGACATGTTTGCCAAAAAGCGATTCATTAATAAATTTTATTTCTCAACTGATCCGCTGTTATGGATTGAATATTTGTGTCCTTCCAAAACTCGTATGTTGAAGCCCTAACCCCCAATGTGAATAGTATTAAGAGGTTGGGATCTTTGGTAGGTAATTAAGTTTAGATGAGGTCATGAGGGTGGAGCCCCCATGATGGGATTCGTACTCCTTACGAAAAGAGAAAGAGAGATCAGAGCTTCCTTTTTTCTCCATGTGAAGACAGAGCCATTAGGCATGCACCTACAGGAAGAGGACCCTCACCAGAATAGGGCCATGCTGACAGCCTGACCTCAGACTTCCAGAACTTTAAGAATTAAATTTCTGTTGTTCAAGTCACCCAGTCTATGGCATTTTTTTATGGCAGCCTGAGCTAAGGCACCTACCAGCTTTCACCCATTTTCTTTCTCTTTCTCATTGAGTCAATCTTTTCTGGATCAACCAGTGTCAGTGGTTCTACTTTCTGGGAAATATTTATAGCTTGTTTAATTTGTATTTTCTGATTAGTCCTTACATCAGATTCATTGGTCTGCCCAGCGCCATTTACTTTCCTTCAATGAAACAATTCTTGTCTCCTCTATTCTACTCTAACATTCATCAACTTCCTCTCATATACCCCAGGGAAATTCCATTCTCTTGGCAATAGGCAGAGAACTTCCCAGGCACTACACTGGATATTTTAAATCTGGTTCCTCAAAGACAATGTGCAAATAGATACGAGTGAAAAATTGAATGTGGCAGGGGTGAGATGGTGGGAGAATAATATTCCCGGGATTCTAGAACATTGAAATTGGCCATTGACCAAAGTCACTGTGCAGAGACAATGCTACACGTTTAGTTGCTATTTTTGTTTTCCTCCTGGGCCTAGGAAGCCCTCATTTCTCAGCCTCCTTTGCATCTAAGGGGGGGCTCTATGACTAGCTCTGTTCAAGAATATGTTTGTGGAAAGTGCCACTCTCAGGTCGGGCGCCAAGGTAGGGACAGCAAGGTGGGGAAGAGCCTGACACAACTGAAGAATGAAATTGTCTGAAGATTATCCATCAAGATGAAGGCAATGGGAAGGTGACTGGCTTAAAGGGCAACTGAGCAGACTTTACCTCCCATGGGGTGAGAGCGGAACTCAGGAAACATTCATACGATATACAGGAACTCCTGGTAATATCCCCACACAAGTTCATTTGCAATTTACAGCATGTGGAGGAAGATTCTTATTAAAGACTAGCAGAACCAAAAAAGAGAAACAAAATAAGAAGTGGGGAAAAAAATAGAAATAAGTCTATAGCTACTCAGAGACTTGTAAAAAAAAAGAGAAATAGGATAGCCAAGAAGTAGGAACAATTACTATCACTAATGGCTATTTTTCGGCAATGGTCCCCATTAGTTTCCCCACGGATAAAAAGCCTCCATTCTTCTGGCACGAAGAGGAGAAACTTCCTTATGTCTTGGGCTGGGAAAGGAGTATTCTGGTTAGTGAATGCTTCTTGCACAGGCTTTCGAGCCATGCCTGTTATTGACTCCACGGTACACTCCTGCCTCCAGAAGTAAGGGGCTTGTGATGGGAGCCAGCTTTGTTCTTGTTGGCATTCTCCCCTGCAAAAAGTTACAGTCCTGTTTCCTCTGTCCTCTGCCTGTAGCAGCCACTCGTGGGGCATTGTGTGCTGATTCCAATGCTGGGCTGGACAGTTCCAGTGTCTACATCCCACATCAGGCATGGGCCTCAGCCCCTCTCTGCTTTTCTACCCTAGAATTTTGTCTGAAGTCCTTGCCTGGCAGCAACCCAGAAATATAAAAAGTTTAATAGTCCTGGAGCAAGCCACTCACAGTTAGGGGAGGGAGTCACGAATAAAGGCTCTAGCCTGCTTTAAGTTGGTCCTACATGGTTCATCAGAAAGCTCCCAAAGGCTCTTAGACCTAGTTGTATACTGCAGGAACCAACTCATGAACTCCCCTTCCTGTCTCATGTTCCCCACCTCTCATTTCTGTTGTCTTACTTCTCTTCCCATATAAGGCTTTGTCTTACCCTCTGTTTTTAGGGGAACCCCAAGTTCCAACTAGAGTTTCAACTTCCAACATCATGTCAATATGTCTATTGCAGTTCATTCATTTATTCTTTTTGCCTTTGTGGATTTATACTTTTAAATTTTTACTATTGTCATTTCCATAGATTTAGGCAGCAAGTGGAGTTAACATGTGCCTTCAAGCTGCTCTTCCTCCACAGGGAAGCTTCCTGGCTCTTCCCATCATAATGAAGTCTCCTGTTTTGCTTTCTCGTAACATCCTATGTGAGTCTTCAAAACACTTAACACAATTTCTAATTATATCCTTATTTGTTGTTTTATCACTCTCCCACTAGAATCTCAGCTCCAAGAGTCACAGCCTGCCTCTTTTTTGTAAACTTCTATGTGTTTTTGTTCAATGAACAAACCACTTTCCCCCATCCAATGTGTTCTAAACAGATCCAATCTCTCTATCCCTCCCTGTAGTGGTTAGTGTCCACTCAGGTCAGCCACATAGAGACTCTTCTCTGCATCTCTCTTGGAAAGGCTCAGCTGTGAACCAGTGAAGGAGTTACATCTTCAAGAACTAGCTGTCAGCTAGAGAGCCCAGTCCTGCAAACATGGACATGAGTGGGCAGCTGATTTGGAGAATGGAGAGAAAACAAAGAAAAGTAGAAGGGCACAGAGTTAGATTTGATTTACTTTACCTCCTGCTCTGGCTAATTCACTGCCTGACTCCCAGTACATTATGATTTGAATTACTCCTTAATGCAGAATTGCCCACAATGTTTCTGGCTCTTGGGGTCCTGATACTCCCTTGCCTGTGGAGAGGGATTCTCCCACCATGCTGAGGCATCCTACACTTGCCTGGAGACAGGCTTTAGATACCATCTCCAAAGACAATACACAGACACTCTGAGAACCACCTTCATAAGACCTTCGGCCACACAGCAAAATAGAGCATGGAGGTATTGCCTATTAAAGTCTTATTTAATTGAGGCTTCTTGTTTGCAAGACAAAAATAAATGATGGTTTTAAATAATGATATCTGAGATATTTTGCAGGCAGACCAAAGATTGTTTCATTTAAAGAACTATTAAAACACAACAAAGGAATTGAGAAGGTTCTCCCCCACCCCTTTCTTGAAAGTCCTTGATGTGACATCCATCTTCACTCTGCCCCTGATTTTAAAACTAGCACATGTATGACATATAATACAACATTTATAAATTAAGGAAGCCCACCTCTTTTAAGTAATATTCTTTAAATCTCCATTTCTGACAGTCCTACTATTTGCACAGTAACTGTAATAGGCGTATTTTTTGGAAAATAGTGAATAAAAACTGACAAGCTATCTGGGGAATCTGAATGTATAATTGATAGGGGCATAAATTAATATGATTAGGCCTTTATTGGGTGCAGTGGCTGCCAAACCTACAAAAGGGCCCTGGAATGAATCACGACTGTGGTCTCGGCACTGATAGACATCAATATGTAATGTGGATTATCTCAAGCTTTCTCATGTGGTCCGCTTATGACAGCACTGAGCCTAATTGAAATTTTTATCTTTTTGTTGCATACAGACAGTTTTGGCTGGTCACTTCCTTTAGAAAGAGGAGCAAACCAGGTAATAAAAAAATCAAGGTTTTCAGTGAAGGTCTTAATAAAATCGTTTTATGAAGGTTTTAGGAATCAGTGCTTTGTAAAGCCACTTTGGAGAATCTGACTTCTGGAAATTCCTTTGCACTATGATTTTTTTTTGAATATTAAGCAAGCATGTCCAAACCAAAGGTAACAAAGACTTAGAAGATTCAGTCGCTTCTTTGGAAATTGATGGGTAATTTATAAAATCATGGTTAATACTTTAACCTTTTTGACACTGTATGAAACAATTTCTTCATGACTACGATAAAATATATCTCTGCAGAATAACATCTATATTTCCAAAAATAACAAAATTAAAATAATTTTCCCGTAGATTCTAAACAACAAACATGTGCTCCATTTACATAGTTATCATCCCTGCTTATCAGGATTCTTGTTAATATATGGTTTCCCACTGTATGTTGTGGGTTGTAATTCTATAATCAAAAATAGGAGGTCAAAGTTGTGATATTTGCAGGAGGACATGCTAAGTTTCAGAGATTGAAGCATTTACATCTATAATTTTCCAGAACTTCATTATTTTATAGCATATAAAATATTAGCTACATTTTACATCTGCCCTTGGCAGTAATAAGTTTAAGATGTGAAACAAGTACAATATGATTTGGGGGAACATTTGTGTATTGCAAAGAGAAAGGTCAGTATGTTTTATGTACTTTGTGATAAAGTGAGTGTTGATATCTAGGGACTGGACAATGAAAACTAATGGGGCATTAGAATTTTCTTGGTGACCTCATGAAGCAATTTACGATCCTTTTATCACCCCTAATATGATGCTGTCATAAAAATGATCTTTTAATTAAATGTAACAGGAAAACTCTGCACCCTCATTGGGGTGTTTCGGGTCCTTGTAACTTAACATTTTTAATGGCATACCTGCAGCAGTCAGCAATGTTGGATTTATAAAATATGGTTCCTCTTCAACACTTTCAAAGATATAATCTCCGCAGCTGTATCTACCCAAGAGAGAGAAAAGCAAAAAGAAGGCAATTGGAGGAGTTTCCCTTGCGGAAAGGCAGTGGAGTACCATGGAAAGACAACTGGCCTTAGAACAGAAATGGCTTATCACTTACTAAGCTCCTATAGTGTGCTAGGCATTCTGCCAAGAACTTTACCATAATTTTTATTTCATTTAGTTTAACCCTTGTTCTCTGGAGAACTGGGTCCTGTATCTGATTCTGCCCCTATTTGTTTGTATGATCTTGGGCACATAATCCTAATTTCAGTTTTTACTTCTGTAAATGGGGTGGGGGGAGGAAAGAATTAGACCATATGGTCTTTAATTCCAGCTTTAAATTTCTATAGAAGTGAAAGAATGAGGACAAAAAAGTGAGGAAGAATCAGAGCAAGGGACATTATTGAAGGTTACCATGAACCAAACTGTCCTGTGTTTTGGAGCCTCAGGTGATCAAGATTATGGTCCTTGCCATTGGAGAACTTGTAGACTTATGGGGAAATACCATGTTAATATAAAAGATAAGTACACTGGAAAAGGCAAGCACAGAGAGCTAAGAAAACAGAGGAGGAGGTCCAATTCAAGTAAAATGTTCAGGGAAGTCTTCCGGGGGAGTTGATGACTAGCTAAGCCTTAAATAATGAGGAATATGACCTGGGTGAGGAAAGGTGGGATTGATGTCCCAGGCAGAGGGAAATCCTAGAGGGATGAAACAGCCTAGTATATGCAGGGAACTGCAAGAGGTTTGCTATTACTATGGCATGACATACGAGGTAGGGAGTAGGCAGAGCAAAAGTTGAAGAGAGAAAGGGGATCCAGTTCATGAAAATTCTTGCAAGTTGGGCTAAGGAGCATGGGCTTTAATCCCACAGAAAATAGGAAGCCACAGATGGTCAGACTGAGTTTGAGAAAAATGACCCTGCCTACAATAAGAGGGGAAATTTTAAATAGGACAAAAATGGAGATGGGAGATCAATTAAGAAGCTACTGCAGCATTTGTTGAAAGATGATGAGGCCTGAACCAGGGAAATGGAATGGGTGGTGAGAAGTGTAGGCAGATATAAGATGGTAGATGGTAAAAGCAGCAGGGTTTCGGTTTGATTGGATGTAGAATTAGTCTAGGAAGAGGGGAGAGTCTTGGCCAACTCCTTCAACTCAGGGAAATTAAAAATCAATTAATCTAGTGGAAAAACTCAGACTATTTTTATGGTGGTCTTTACAAAAGGATAAATTAAGTGAAATCTTCATTTTTCACCAAGTAGTTGACACAGGTCTAACTATCACTTATCTTCCTTAGAAGTCACTGATAAAGAAAGTAATTTTGGCCTCTGCTTTGTAGCTGGAGAAACAGAAGCCATGGGATAGCAGGTGATATGCCAGTCTGATGGCCGGGGAAGGAGAGCAAGTCACCTCTCCTGGCTCCCGGAGCACACAATTATTCCGCGCATAGCTTACCTGTTCTGTGACACAGGGAATTAAAGTAATTCTTTTCAAATATATTGATTGTTACTAGCATTCAAAATTTTAAAAATATTTAAATTCTTTTCTCTGCTAACATAAAATATTTATAATCAATAGTTTTCCTTAGTGGAAAGAATTATCCTTAATATTTAAAATTTAAGTTCCCAAGTATTTGCCCAAAGAGTAACAAATTGTACCTACAATACCCCTGAAAAGTTGATGCATTTAAAATATCAATGTCCTTTAACTTGAAAAGGTAGGCCAAAATAATCCACTGTAGCACTCATTTACATGAGATATGTTCCATTCCTTGGAAGATTCTTGACAGTGTGACTTTATTTTCCATGGCCATGGGTAAAGCATAGGCATGGATAATTGGAAAAAACAGATAATCCCAAATCTCACTTCAACTAATGTTGGTATCCTCATATACCAACCCTTTTACCAGAGCTGCAATCAAGCAATAAAATTGACCTACTTGACTTTTACCTTTGCCCCCCTGCTTCAAGACCTGTGAGAATTTCACTCTGGGACACTGGGAAATATAAAACACAAAGACCTTGCATATTAGTGTTAAGTAGATAATGAGGGATTCTGGGGGTCTAGGGACAAAAGTGGGTGCCATTGCAGTTCACCCCTTTCCCAAATGGGCTTTCATAGAGGCTCATGGGAGAGCCACATGCACAGTAAGACTCAGGTCACATAACTCCCAACTGTCCAATCAAAGTGGTTCAATGGTAACGTCTGAGCCACGAGGGAGGTCCCAATCTGGACACTGTAAAACAATACCCAGACCACAACCAAGCCCTTTTGCGCTGTCTCTTTTGCTGCGACACTGGGTCCCGTCATCATCTGTGTCATATTTCTCTTGCTATAAGCCTGTCTTTCTCTCCTCAATAAACCTTATGTTCATGCTTGTCTTGCTTTGGTGCATCTGGTCATTCTTTGTCCATGAGCACACCAAGAACCAACATTTCAGACTGTGACCCAACATTAGGAGGTTGTGATCATTAATTTTATATGCAAGCTCAACTAGGCTCAGGGATGTCCAGACAGCTGATAAAATGTTATTTCTGGGTGTGACTGTGAGGTTGTTTCTGGAAGACATCAGCATTCGAATCAGTAGACCGAGAAAGATCACCCTCACTAATGTGGGCAGGCACCATTCAATTCAGTGGGGACCAGAACAGAATGAAAAGGCAGAGAGGGCAAACTTTCTCTTTCTCTGCTTGAGCTGGGACATCCATCTTCTCCTGTTCTTGGACATAAGTGCTCCTGGTTCTCGGGACTTTGGACTTTGACCAGGAGTTACACAATTGGTTCTCTTGGTTCTCAGGCCTTGGGACTTGGACTGGAACTACACTGGTTTTCCTGAGCCTCAGGCTTGCAGACAGCAGATTGTGGACTATCGTGGCCTTCATAATTGTGTAAGCCAATTCCTATAATAAATCTTTACGTATATATTCCATTGATTCTCTCTCTCTAGAGAACCTTGGCTAATACATTAGTAAACAAGGTGATGTTTAGCAAGGACCCTACGTTGCATTTAGAAAGCTGCTGAAAAAATCCATTAACTCTGCACTCTAATCTTTCAATCTCCTCTAAGCTGTGAAATCCTAACAGCTCAAATCAACATTCTCTCAGCCCTCTGTTAACAAAGGAATTGGTCAGGGACTGGAGTCAATGGTCCAAGAATTAAAATCAGGTAGGAAATGGCAATGTATGTCTGTGGCAACAGAGTTGGAAGGTGAATGTTAATAACACAGCACTTTTTGTGCCTTGATATGTGAGTTTTATTCAGCACAATGTATTACTTTTCTCTCAGAGGAATGCAACACATGAATTCGAGAAGACAGTTTTCATATTGATGTTCTCTCCACTCTTACTCGTTCAAGCCCCTTTTGTGTCTTGATTGGACTCTTTAAACATCTTTCTAAGTGATCTCTTTGCTTCCTGAATATCTTTAGAATACCTTGCACTCTGTGCTGCCAGAATACCTGAATATCTTTAGAATACCTTGCACTCTGTGCTGCTCCTTGACTTGACTTGATCCTAGAGACATTTCAATACTTGTATAGTTTATATGATAAAATCCATATTCCTTTTCTAACATATAACTCATTTATGGTTCATCATATGCCTGTGTGTCCAGCCTCATGTCCTGCTGCTTTCCCTTACAATCCCTGAGTTCCAGCCAGGGTAAACTACCTGTTGGTCTTCAAAAATACTACCTTCTTTTATGCCTCCCCCAACTGACATAGTGTACCAGCCTACAAACCCATCAGGGGGCAGCTGGCCTGTGATGTTGTATGGCTCCTGAAAAAAGTCAGCACACGAGGGCCAGACAGTCGTAGGCTAGAATCCAGGCTCCACTACTAACCAGCTGCATGACCTTGAAAGAATTACTTAAGTCTCTAACCATCAGAATCCTCACCAGAAAAATGGGATAACAGTGGTATCTACATCATAGGGATGAAGGAAGAATTAAAGACTGAATGTATGTAAAGCTTACAGTACAATGCCTAGCACTTTGTAAGGACTCAAAGTATTAGATATTATAACATTATTTATGTAATTTTTAATCATACTTCCAAGCCTGTCCCAAGTCCAGATGAGTAGTTTATCAGACATATTCCCAGATGCAAACTGCAATTGTTGGAATGTCTGTCTCTTCTATCAGGCTCTGTAGGATCTGTGTATCTCACATGGAAAGTTCAGGATCTGTCTTTGAACGAATTAATGAGGAAATGGAACTCTTCACTTCACTGTTCCTGAAAAAGTAGAATAAGGTGCGTTTGTTTCACACCCATTACAACCCAGGAAGGATTCCTTACGACAGTTTATAGCACATTATAAATCTCACCTTTATTGGAAAATAGGCTTTAAATTTTTTTTCAAGAATATGTGAAGGACAGCTAACGAGCTCATGTTTCACCATGATTCATTTGAATCATGTACCCTGCTTTCTGTAAAATAATTATTTTTTACAGCACATTTTAGCAAACTACTCATTATCTTGGCAGTGGAAGTGATGGTGTTATTTTGTTTTTATTTAGTCATCTCCTCTAATCTTCCTTCCAGTTACTTATTACAACATTCAACTTAACTCCACCATTTGCTTTAGCGCTTCCCGTCTCTTTCTATCATGTTTCAATCAAGGGGGTTGAGATTTGTAGGAAAAGAAGGTGACAGTGAGCTGTAGAAGACAAATATAGTACCCATCATTTGAGAGTGCCTAATCTACCATGTTGAGACAAAAGTTGAC
>NW_012155729.1:5900673-5904097 GCF_000956105.1 Propithecus coquereli
TATGTTATTTTAAGCCACTAGGTTTTAGAGTGATTTTAATGCAGTAATGAATATGTTAAAAATATTACCTCAGCATAATTTTAATTCTCATTTTTATTATGAAGGTAGTTGAGCATACATTCATATTTCAGTTATTTTTAATAAACTTTCATTAAAGTTGAGCCACCACTGGCCTGATTTCTGCAAATGTCTGTCCTCCTCACTCCCATGAGATATATCTCAGTGATTTCTTGGAATCCCCCAAAGAGGGCCTCCCACAAAAGTCTGTGTCCTGGCCTCCCTTTCCTGGTGCATGCCTTTCCTCTTATACTGCCTATGAAATCCCATGAAAAAGTCTCAGTGTTGCTACCGACATGCCCTTTCGCATCCCACCCAGACCCAAAACTTCTCTACCACTCATAAAATAAAATCTGTGCTTATCAATAGTTAAGAACATTACTGGGAGTCTTAGAGGAGGGTTGTTGGCACTAACAGTTTTAGGGTTCTAACTCTGCCAGCCGTGGAGTCCCTGTGGCATTTAGAGAGCTCAAAGTGGATTAGTCCAATGCTCTCATTTAGATATAAGACAACAGCTCCTAGACAGATTGAGATATTGATTCAGTGTTACAAAATAAGTCAGCAATAATTTTGGGATTAAGGTGAGGCTCTTGACTTCAATACGTCAACTGCCTATAATTTTTAGTAAACGTTTTTACATTTTGATTTTTGTTCTGTCATATAGCATCTCCTATCTTCTTTGTTTTATATTAGTTGGCACTCTTTCGGTTGCATGTGACAGAAACTTAACTCAGACTAGCTTAAACATAAGAAAAATGTATTGGCTCTAGTAGCTGAAAAGTCCATGCATGGTGGGATTCCAGTGCCCAAAAAGTATTGTCAGAGCTCTGTTTGTTTTCATCTCTCAGTTTTGCTTTTAGCTTTTGGCTACATTCCCAGGCAGACTTTTTCTGTGAGGCATAAAGAAAGCTACCAAGAGCTTTGGTTTTATACGGTCTTTTTACCTAGAAATATCCTGATGTCCTGTTTGGGTCACATGACCATCCATGAATCAAATATTGTAGGTAAGGTGATGAAATACTCTGGCCGGGCCTGGGTTATGAGCCCACCCCTGGGACCTGGGACAGAGGCAAGGAAGTATCACATATAATTTACATTGAGCAAACTAGGTAATTATAGCATGGGGAGGCATGGTGTCCAAGTAAAAGGGTACTAAGCAGGTAAGGTGTGTCCACTACATGTATTAGTATTTATCCAGTCCCCATTCTACTAAGCATAGTAAAGCCTGGCTCTTTGTTGAGGTTTGTGAACCTTTGAGGATAAAATTTTTTAACTAAAGCCCTAGAAGCCAATTTCATTACCAATTCAGGTTTTGGATGGTCTTTGCCCTTGTATTTGCGGTTTTTATTGTATTGTAAGGATATACCACAATTTGTTTATGTATTCGCTAGTTGATAGCCATTTGGATTATTTCCGACTTTTGATTATTATGGATAAAGCCTCTATGAACATTCATGTACAATTTTTGTCTGAGATGTATGTTGTTATTCCTCTCTGGTGACTATCTAGGAGTGGAATTGTTGAATTGTACGGTAAATAGAAATTTAGCTTTATAAGAAACTGCCAAATTCTTTTCCAAAGGGGCTGTACTGTTTTGTATCTAGCCAGTAACATATGAGATTTCCACTTGCTACATATCTTTGCTAACACTTGATGTTATTAATTTTAGCCATTCTAGTGAATGTACTGATATTTTATTGTAGTTTCAATTTTCATTTTCTTAGTTAGACCTAAGGAGATTAGTCCTCATGACTATCAATGTGAGCATATTTTTGTGGATTTTTGGCCATTTATGTATATTCTTTGGTGAAATGTCTGTTCAGATCTCTTGCCCATTTTAAATTCAGGTTGTTTGCCTTATTGCATTGAACGAATACTTTATGTATTTTTACATTATTCTTTCACTTGATGGGAGAGGATCATATTTAAGCCAGCTAGACCCAAGATAAAGAAACAGAAAGCTGATTATATATCCCTAGTTTTCTGTTGCAGTGAAAACTTATTTTCCCCTGCCTTCATAGGGTCCTATATAGAGGCATTTGCCCTAGAGTTACCTTTCTGCCTCTTTCTCCACCGTCTCTCCAGGAGGATGGGATGAGAGAGCTATCTGATTGGTGAGTTTGGGAAGATTTGTGAACATGCTCATTTAAGCTCTTGATACTCTGGAATTTGTTGTGTGCAGTGACTGTGTCTTTTCTGCTCCTGCCCACTTTAATAATGTCATAGCCTGTGGTTTTCCAGCCACTGCCTGTGACCAGGAGGCTGCATTCAACTCAGAAGGTTCTAACAAGTCCATTTGGTCCTTACACTAAGCTTTATAAAAAATCAGCTTTTCCAGTAAATTTGTCATGGAAGTGACTATCCCATTACTCTTGTCATATAATGTTACCCAATTAAGAGAGTGACTATCCTATTTACAGGTCCTAACTACACTTAAGGGAAGCGGAGTGCACAGAACAGGTAGACCAGGGGATGGTAATCTTGGAGGCCTACTACAGTACCTAATGCCACAGGATGAAGAACTAGCTCTACCCAGGACAGAAAGACACATGTAAGGATCTGTTCTTTAGGGGGTTTTAGGTGTACATGAGCTAATTATAGATGGTGAACACCTTTAAGGACTCCAAGATAACATAGATCCCACTTCAACTACTGATTTTGGAAATAACCACAAGCAAATATTAAAACAGTGACTTCTTTTAGGACTTAATTTTCCAATGTAATCAATATATCATATTTATATATAAGTAGCCATTCGCTACCTCTGCAAATTTTTGCCCTCTTTGCCAGTATTTCTAACATCCATTTGCCTCTTTGCTCCACCATTCCCGTACAGGTACACTTCTATCCTTCATTTCTGTTACATAGAAATCCTATAATACTTGCCCTGGGATGTCTGAAATCAATTTTTGTACCAAACAGTTCAAGATAGATAATTCTTAGGGTCCATGTGTTCAACCCAGAGCTTGGCAGATCTCTAGGAAACAGATTACAGAGTGCTGCTGAAGTCCACACTGAAAACCCAATTTCTTCCAGACTGACTCACAATCTGGCTAAATTTGGGGCACCTGCTGACCAGGGTTTCTCAGGTGCAGATTCCTATGCAGCTTACCTTCAAATGTCTGTCAGTTCTGTTAAAATGAGCCCCAATCACTTCTTTGGGAGTGACCAGACATCCCAGTTTTCCCAGTTTATGCCTGTTGTCCTTGTATATTATTCATTATGCACCTTTAATTCTCAAAAGTGTCCCAGTTTGGACGATAAATTATATGGCCAGCACACACACATACAAATAGCAAATTTTGTGTTTATTAAATTCAAACCGAATTTGTGTGCAAAATTCAAATTATTTGACAAATTTGACTCC
>NW_012155729.1:5905360-5909232 GCF_000956105.1 Propithecus coquereli
ATCCATTAAATTCCTATCCATCTTGTCATCCTCTCCTTGAAGACTTGGTTATATGACCTGCAATACTAGTTCAGTTTTGTGATTATAATTGTGATTGGCAGAGAGCTTTGAGAGTTGCAATAAATTTTGCCACAGGCAGAGAGGGAATTTGTCCCACCCCAATTCCATTGTGAAATCTGAATTTTTAACTATCTTATTACTGGTGAACAGTCTTATTTGGGAGAAAGAACTTAAGCAATGAATGCATAATTGTCAAGAGATTTTTCGAAAAAAAAAAGAGCTCTTGAAAATAAACATTTTCACGAAATACTATAATATTGTGCTGATCTTTAGAATGTGCTTAAAATACTATTTTAGAGATTCAGCTTGCAATGAGAGATCCTCAAGCATTGATCCCAGCACCAAGGACAGTGACCAAAGTATAACTCTTGCCTCAAAATGTTTGCTAAATAATTAACTAGATGTGTAATACCTGAGAACAGTATCCTGCTTATTCAATTCTTCTGGCTTTAACAATTGCAGAAATGTGCCTTGGGGGGGGATGTGGGTTTTTTTTAATTTGTCATTGAAGCATACCACTATTTTTAATCCTATATTCTGGAATTATCCTGTATCCTTAGATTGTTTTTCGGATTGTTTTAACTTCCCACAGATAATCTTGGGATATAGGAGAGGTGGTAGGGATCTTGTCAGTGGAAGTGGACAACAAATTTTCCTGTACTCTATTGTTTTCTTTCTGAAAAAAAGCCAATTTCAGGGACTCTCTGGTGTATGTGTATACATGTGGGCGCACGTGTGTGTGTATAAACAAGTAGCCCATATGCCCATGATACATGTATTCCTCCTTGAAATTTCAATTGTTGACGTGTTGGAAAAATTGGGTACGTAAATTATTTCTGCCCCCAGGCACTTTAACTTGAACGGCCAGCACTTATTCAGCTGGCCACCATAGGTCTCCCTGTCCTTGGCAGCATTACAGGGGTAATATTTTTTAACATGGATGAACAGCTCTTGAAAATTCCTCCAATGTATTAAGCATGAACAAGCCTTTCTTCAACATCAGGCTTGCATGTCTTCCCTCACATTTATTTCTTACAACAAACATATTTATTGGGGCTGTTATGAGAAAAATCTCCCTCTCCATAAATGTTTGTCTTCCCCTTTGTCCCTTTTATAGGATCGTGAAGAAATGATGGAGGGTCTTGTTGGGTGGTTGGGTGTATGTGTGTGTGCTTTTTTTCTGGGGAACTCCCGTTTATTGCACTATCGCTATAAAGTCTTCGTTAAAAAGCCAGACACAAAAGGTTTTGATAGTTTGCTTTGGAGTGAGAAATGGGCTAAGTGACAAAATAGGAGATAGCAGGTAAATAAAAAAGAATATCCTCTGTAACAGCATTTGCGAATGATATCTCCATGTACCACACCCATTGGTGTCACTAAAGTGTACCTGAGATCTGATGTTTTCACTGATCACCCTCCAGCCAAATAGCTACCCGAGAGCAGTTTAAATTGTGGAATTGAGATAAATGAATACTCAGATATTAGTTAATTTTTTGAAGTTTTTATGGTTGTAGATGTAGCCGATAGAAAAGTAATCAAATTTTCTGATAATCACCAAGAGCAGTTATCTCTGTGGTACGAGAAAATATTGCCGATGTGTCTGTTTCATGACTTTTTGATTGAAATAAAATTCAGAGTACATTTGAATCCTGTTTGTGCAAATGGCTATCACTTAAGATTCTGTGGCATCTAGGGTGACATCTGGACAATTATAAGGATGAAATTTCTACTGTGCCCTTAGAGAGGGAATAGAGAAATCTATTATTTCTCTATTACAGGGATACTTCAGAGATACTGCTGGTTTGATTCCAGACCCTCACAATAAAGTGAATATAGCAATACCGTGAGTCACATGAATTTTTTGGTTTCCCAGTGCATATGAAAGTTATGTTTACGTGATACTGTGGTCTATTAAGTGTGCAATATCATTATGTCTAAAAAACAATGTACATACTTTAATTAAAAATACTTTATTGCTAAAAAAAAGTATCATCTCAGCCTTCAGCAAGTTGTAATCTTTGTTGTTGGTGAAGAGTCTTGTCTCAATGCTGATGGCTGATGACTAGTTAAGGTTGTGGCTGCTGAAAGTTGCAGTGGCTGTAACAATTCCTCAAAATAATACATAAGTTTTCGACATCAATGGACTCTTCCTTTCACAAAAGTAGAACTTCTTTCAAAATTAAAGTCACTCTTCACCAACCCTGCTGCTGCTTTATCAACAAAATTTGTGTAATATTGTAACTCCTTTTTTATCGTTTCAACAATGTGCACAGCATCTTCATCTGGAGTCAATTCCATCTCAAGAAACCACTTTTTTTGGCTTATCCCTAAGAAGCAGCTCCTCTTCTGTTAAAGTTTTATCATGAGATTGCAATTCAGTCACATCTTCAGGCTCCACTTCTAGTTCTAGTTCTCTTGCTATTTTCACCACATCTGTAGTTAATTCCTCTACTGAAATTTTGAACCTCTCAAAGTCATTCGTGAAGGTTGACATCAACTCCTTCCAAATTCCTGTTAATGTTGATATTTTGACCGACTCCCATGAATCGTGAATATTCTTAATGACATCTTGAATGGTGAATCCTTTACACATGGTTTTCAATTTACTTTGGTCAGATCCTTCAGAGGAATCACTATGACAGCTAGCCTTACAAAATGTATTTTTTAAATAATAAGACTTGAAAGTTAAAATTACTCCTTGATGCATGGGCTTCAGAATGGATGCTATATTAACAGGCATGAAAACAACATCCATATCCTTGTACATCTCCATCAGAGCTCTTGGGTGACTGGGCACATAGTCAATGAGGAGTAATATTTTGAAAGGAATCTGTTTTTCTGAGCAAAAGATCTCAACTGTGAGCTTAAAATATTCAGTAAACCAGGTTGTAAAAAGATGTGCTGTCATCCAGGCTTGGTTGTTCCATTGATAGAGCATAGGCAGAGTAGATATAGCATAATTCTTAAGGGCTCTAAGAGTTTTAGAATGGTAAATGAACATTGATTTCAAGTTAAAGTCATCAGCTGAATTAGCCTTTATAGGAGAATCAGCCTGTTCTTTGAAGCTTTGAAGTTTAGCATTGGCTTTTCTCCATCTAGGAAAGTCTTAGATGGCTTCTTCTTCAGTAGAATGCTGTTTCATCTACACTGAAAATCTTTTATTTAGTGTATCCACCTTCATGAACGGTCTTAGCTAGACCTTCTGGATAACTTGCTGCAGCTTCCACATCAGCATTTGCTGCTTCGCTTTGCACTTTTATGTTATGTTTATGGCTTTGTTCTTTAAGCTTCATGAAACAACTTCTGCTAGCTTTGAACTTCTGCACCTTCCTCACTTTTCTCAGCCTTCATGGAATTACAGAGAATTAGGACCTTGCTTTGGATTAGGCTTTAGCTTAAGCAAATGTTTTGGATGGTTTGATCTTCTATCCAGATCACTCAAACTTTCTCCATATCATCAATAAGGCTATTTTGCTTACTAATCATTCACGTGTTCACTGAAGTAGCACTTTTAATTTCCTTCAAGAACTCTCCTTTGCATTCGTGACTTGGCTAACCATTTGGTACAAGAGTCATAGCTTTTGGCTTATCTTGGCTTTTGACTTATCTTGGCTTTTGCATGCCTTTGTCACCAAACTTAATTATTTCTAGCTTTTGATTTAAACGAGATATGTACAACTCTTCCTTTCACCTAAATACTTAGAGACAATTGTAGGGTCACTAAATGTCCTAATTGCAATATTTTTATGTCTCAAGGAATAGGGAAGCCTGAGGAGAGGGAGAGACATGGGGAAACAGCTGGTTGGTGGATC
>NW_012155729.1:5909287-5910626 GCF_000956105.1 Propithecus coquereli
AATTTAAAAAATTACAAGTCTACAAATAAGTCTTTGACTATGCAAACTAAGATAATCAAGCAATGTATTCTGAAACCAATGAATATATCAATAATATATCTTAATGGAGCCCCATTCTCCAATTTTATTATGTTGTATGAGATCAGAAATGCTGCACCATGATCTGGGATTCTAAACACAATTTGGGATCATAAGAAAGGAGGGAGAGATAGAAACACCGGATACTGAAAAGGTGAGTCCACGTGGAGGTCAAAGAAAACTGTGGGTCCAAAGCTGGGACACAAATAAGTAAGAGGTGATACCTTTAAAGCTACTTACATGGAAAGATCTTCTAAACAGCTGGAGTCAAAAAATCAGGTAAAGAATCAGGGACTAAGAATGTAGAAATATCATGGAAATCAAGTAAAATCTCATAGCTAAAATATTCTTCTTCCCAAACTTAGCTGATGATTTCCCTTCTCACCCTGATAGAAGAAAATTCCTGACTGTTATAGGACTAAATACTTGCTAGGGGAGAGAACTGAAGCTAGATGACATAGTGTGAAGTGTAGGTCAGGGACCAGACACTGTTTGTACTAGAAACAGTGTCTGGAATGACTTTATTTATTGAATATACTTCTCACAAATATTTGAGTACCTGCTGTGTTCCAGGCATTGTGCTGTGTGTTGAACGTAAAATTGGGAGGCAAATAAAAAACCCCCTACACTGATAACAAAATGATAACAATGATAATTGTTAACAAATGATAACAAAAGATAAAATCAGTCCTCTTAAGGAGCTTATAGTCTAGTGCTTTAATTTTAGGTCTTATTATGTTGCTATATTTATATTTCAAATGTTACTATATTAATTGAATAAGCATGATACCTTTCTTATAATTTATTTGCGTGTTCAGTTAATTACTTAGCAACATTTTGGGGGCAACAGATATGTTTTGGTCACCGTCCTTGGTGCTGGGACCAATGCTTGAGAATCTCTCATTGTAAACTAAAGCTCTAAAATACTATTTTAAGCATATTCTAAGTATAAGCACAATGTTATAGTATTTGGTGAAAATATTCATTTTCAAGAGCTCTTTTTTTTTTTTCTCCAAAAAGCTCCAGACAATTACACATTCATTGCTTTCCTTAAGTGCTATCAGTTACATAGCCTCCACATAGTATTTCAACATGAGGTTAATTGCAGCTAAAGAAAAGTTTATGATTAGTCCAGACAGGTATTTTTCTTCATTGTCTAATACCATAAATCCATTAAATTCCTATCCATCTTGTCATCCTCTCCTTGAAGACTTGGTTATATGACCTGCAATACTAGTTCAGTTTTGTGATTATAATTGTG
>NW_012155729.1:5914181-5958504 GCF_000956105.1 Propithecus coquereli
CATCAGAAACCACTGATCACAGATCACATAATAGATATAATAGTAATAAAGTTTTTAAATATTGCTAGAATCACCAAATTGTGACACAGGACATGAAGTGATCACACGCTGTTGGAAAAATGGTACCAATAGACTTGTTTAATGCAGGGTTGCCACAAACCTTCAATTTTTAAAAAATGCGATATCTGTGAGGTGCAGTAAAGTGAAGTGCGATAAAATGAGATATGCTTGTATTCGAGCCAATTTGTGCTCCTATCTTTCCCTCTTCTCGAATAGTGGTTTACTACTTAATGGTAGCCAGAGGAGAAAGGCAGGGACTAGGCACCTCTGTGTCACATTCTGTATCAAGACTTCACACAATTCCTTATCAGTCTGTAGTGGAGCTGGGCTAGTGGGGTCAGAGAAGGAAAGTACATCTTTTTGGTTATGAGTAACCAGCTGAATTTGGCTCACACCTCCTTCTCCAATACTTATGTTTGCAACCACATTCCATCAGGTTCCTTTACAGAACAGATAATCTGAGTGTGCTTCTTGGGAGACGTTTCCCAGATAGCTAATGACCTGATGACCTGACTAAGCTTACTGGCAGCCTCTGTGAAAACCATAGAGACCAAATGACCCGCTTACATTTTCAAAACAAGTCTGAGGGAAGATGGCAACAAAATCAACGCTGGACTATAGTTACTGCTGTTATTGCTGCTGCTTTTGCTGCTGCTGCTCTTTGGCAGGTCTATTTCTAGGGAAATTTAGAAGGTTCTGTTTTAATCCCATCACCTTTAGTGTATAACCACACTGTTGTATTTAATGACACGAGAACAAATTCTGAGCCCTAAAGAGAATTCTTATGTTATATTTTAAAACATTTTGAACCTGGGCACATACCCTAGAGTGTTCTTTGTTTTCTAGGACTACCAGTCACCAGAAGAGCCATTTGGGTGGAAGGTGTATCTGTGAATGTAATTTGTTTATCTTTTTCAAAAAATTAACTTTTTAATAATTGAGGTAAAATTTTTATATGTGAAATGCATAAATCTTAAGTGTACAATTCAATGACTTATAATAAATGTATGCATTTGTATAACCAACAGCTTAATCAAGATACAGAACATTTTTATCAACCCAGAAAGTCCCCATATGCCCCCTTCCAGTCTCTTCCCCGTAATCAACAGCTGTTATTTTTATTTTTTTGGAGATTGGGGTCTTACTACATTGCCCAGGATTTTTTTTCTGCTATTGAGTTGTGTGAGTTCTTTGTAAGTTTTGGATATTAACCTCTCCTCAGACAAAGGGTTTGCAAATATTTCCTCCCAAACTATAAGTTACCTTTTCATTTTAATTGGTTTTTTCACAGTGCAGAAGCTTTTTAGTTTGAGTGTGATGTGATATCCAAAAAATTCCGTTTATTTATTTTGCTTTTGTAGTCTGTGTGTGGATGTGATATCCAAAAATTCATTACTAAGGCCTAGTTCAAGGAGCTTTTCTTAGGGTATATAATTTAATATTTACCAAATTTGGGAAAATTTCAGTCATCATTTCTTTAAATTTTTTTTTCCTACCCCATTCACTTTCTACTCTTTGACTGGGACTGCAATTAGCTAAAGTGCTAGCCTAGCTGATATGACCTCATGGATCACTGAGGATTTGTTAATTTGTTTTTAATATCTTTTCTGTTTGCTTTATATTAGATCATTTTTATTATTCTACCTTTAAGTTTATTACCCCTTTATTTTATAATTTTCAATTTGTTCTTCAGCCTATATCATGAATTTTTCTTTTGAATTATTGTTTCTTTCAGTTCTAGAATTTCCATTTGATTCTTTTTCACAGTTTCCATTTTTTTCCCTAGATTCCTCATCTGTTATTCATTGTGACCATCTTTTCCTTTATGATTTTTGGCCATATTTATAGCATTAGTTGTATATATCTTTTCTGCTAATTATAACATCTGGTTCATCTCAGCATAAGAGGTTTTCTTTTATTTTCAAATATGAGTCCATGTTTTTCTGCTTCTTTACATATTTAGTAATTTTTTTTTTATCATATGCTGGACAGTGTAAATGATAAATTTGGAGAGTCTGGATGATTCATCTTTCTTTAAAGAGATCACATGTTGTTCTGTGAGATCCTTTTGGTCCTGTCAGGCTATTTTGTTTTTCTGTTAGGGCAGGCTTAGTTCTGTTTTGAACTTAGCCCTATGATGAGGCTCTCATTTCAGTCATGATCCTTACTATTAAATTGTGGTCTCTTGGAGTTTCATCTGAATGCTCAATATGCTCAGTGAGCTCTTTTCACTTAGGCTTGACCAGAAGTTTAATGGTTTTCGCACAGTATGACCTCTGATATTATTGCTCTTCAGCTTTCAGACGCATGGAAAAAAGTTCCCATTAGGGCTCACAAAGTCTCTCCCTGTGAATGTGTATCATGGCATTCATCCAGGAAACTGCAGAAAATCCCTACCTAGACTTCTGGGCTCCCCTCTCTGTGTAACTCTGTTGTCTCTAGTACTCTGTCTTGAAAATTCCATCTTCTTTAAAAGCCTGGAATTCCAGTGTCTGCCTCCTCAGCTCGGCTACTACAGCTACTCCCCTGCTACTCTTGGGCTCATTACCATAGCAGGTAGGTGATGTGAACAGGAAGCCAGGACAGTCATGGGACTCATCCTGTGTGCTTTCATTCTCTCAAGGATCATAGTCCTGCTCTGCTTGTTGCTCAATGCTTGAAAACAGAAACCCCATTCTATTCTTCAAATAGATATAATGCCATAATCTGGTTTTTATTTGTATTATGTAAAACCTGTGTTTATATTTCTACAGGAAAACATTTTTTTCTGTTATTCAGTCTTCCACAGACTCTGAAAAGTTTAGTCTGTTTGTTAGAGAACAGTGACCAAAGGGGTACAATATTAGATTCCATGACTTCATCCAAAAGAAAGAGAAAGTACTTGTTTAATTAGACATAAATCTAAGGTATAATGCAGAAGGATGATACCACAATATAAATTGTTAATAAATTTCCTTATTAAGAATTAGGTAGAAAACAAATGGAGGGCAGGAGAGGCAGGGAAAATGTCAGATTATCATATTTTAGCTAGCTAAAATAAAAAAGTTTTCTTGTATTCTCCTGATGTGAGGAGAAAGGGTCAAATAACTGAAGCTCTGAATAAAACAACAGCTTTCTCGGATATGTCTTCACATTCCCCTAGTGCAGTGAAGAAATCCAGAAGTTAATGCTGTTGCTTTCCAAAGTGTGGATGCTATTTCTTTAATGTTAAAAAATAAAACTATATAAATGCAAAAAAAAAAAAACCCACCTGTTTTCAGGTATACCCACCAAGATGAACTGATGACTTATTTGGAATGCTAGTTGAATTATTTGAAATGCCACCATTTCTGTGGATTTTTAAAAGGTTTTTCTTTATAGTACATTTTTCATAGCTCAATTACCAGACCAATTATAGTTTTCTCTTTTTATTTTTTCTTTTTTATTGCCACCCAGGATAGGAAAAAAAAAGAACATTGGTGACAGTCATCTCATTTATGGAAGGCTTTCAACATTACTGATTAGAATGCTCTTCAGCAAGTTGACTTGCCAATGACATACTATAAAACCAGCTTTTCTGATTAGAATCTTCATGGCAATGGAAATATTTCCTACAAGTGGAAATACACAAATGTGAGCTGACTTGCTGAGTAAGAGACAAGGGGTCTCCTTCAGGAGTAGATCTTAGATCCATTGTTTCTTCTTAAAAATTTTCGTGGATGTGGAGAATGGAGCATGTTCCTGGGTATTATGGGAAAGCAACTGAAATTAAAAATTACATAGGTTCTTAACACATAGTTAATAAGTACCAATTCAAAAATCAGGATTTGTTTGATTAGATTGCAGTATGGTTAATCATATTGAATTTGTCCTGAAAAAGACCTAAAATCAATCTATCTGTCTATCTATGTCAATTCATGGGCAGGCATAACATGAGTGAATTGAGAGCTCAGAAGCTATAAAATGAGAATTGAGTGCTATGGTAGTGCACAGAGAGGAGAATAACCACACAGGGCCAGAAAGAGAAGGATCACTCTTACTATCAAGCTAATATTGAGGTTATGACTTTTTATGATGTGATAAAAACAGAAAGAATAAATCCACGTTTGGAAGTCTGTTCAGAATGTTATATTTATATCGTTAGAGACGCAGAGTGTTGTCTGAGAAGCTATCTTATTCAAAGGTGTGTCTGGTATTTGCCAACCTGTTCATATCCTTTTCCTAAAGCATGGACTGCTTGATTCCTTCACTTGCAAGTTTAGTCCTGTCTCCAGCTCTTAGGATGATCCTCATGTCTCAATGTCCTCTCCCTAAAAGCAGGAAAGATCAGATATAATAGGTTTCCAGATCTTGGGGTTTGGCTCATGATGGGCTGGCCCTGGCAAGAATATCCAAGGTGATACAGAAGTCAGGAGAGTCCACAGGGGAGTCCTCACCTGGGACAGGGGATTGAAATGCAGAGCAGGAGGAGCAAGACCATAAATAATGTTTAGATATAAGAGATAGGCACTGGGGAGATGGAATAACAAGAAGAGTTGAACAGGTCTTTGGCTATTGCTGCATCACTTTTATGGGTACGTGGCGGATGGGTATGTTTGGCCGGCTGAACTATTATAATAAGGACTTTGGCAAGAATTTTTTTTCTCATAAGCTCTAAGATTGCCCCCGAATAGAGTTCAAATTCAAATTACTTTACAGCAAGTGATCTATACCAGTGTGTATACCAAGGGAAGTTGGGACAGTTTCTGAACAGCACAGGGTATTAAATTGAAATGAAGTCATTTTCTTAGCCGTCTAAAAATCAGGCCAGTTTTACAACATCAGCTCTTGGGTTGTCCATGATCCAATGTGCTTCATAGATATAAAACTACACACTAAAATTGCCACAAAAATCTTGGTCAAGATGATTGGGCCAAGTTTATAAAATTGTTGAACCTGTTTGCTTTACAGATTTCTTTTTAAAATAACAATTGAAGCGATAAATGCTTTCTACACTGTCAACCTCTCTACCATTGCATCCTTATATTGCTGTATCTGTGTATCTGTATCTGATCTGTTTCTGTGCCTATTTCCCTAATAGATTGTTGAGTTCCTTGAGGACCCAACTTTGTATTTTCAGATCATGCATGGTGACCCATTCTTATTTGGTGGGGGTATAGACCAATAGCTCTCCTCCAAAATTTGTTTTCCTTTTCTTTGACTACATAGCTAGATTTCAGCTATTTGTGAGTAATTTGGCAGCACGCTAAGTCATGAGTGGATTTGCCTCAACTTAGTACTTTGGTCTCAAGACAGGAAAACCAAACTACACCCATTGTATTATAAACAAATGACATCAACAACATCTGCAAATTCTCATTGACTTGGATAAATATGGTGTCACTTATAAACCCGGTTGAGTCACCATCACTTTATGAATATATTCAAAGACATTTTTCTCTAGCAGCTTACATGAATAAATGTTGAAATACAGATTTTTAAAACATTTTTTAAATTTCAGCATATTATAGGGGTACAAATGTTCAGGTTATGTATATTGCCTTTTCCCCACCCAAGTCAGAGCTTCAAGTGTGTCCATCCCCAAAATGGTGTGCACTTCACCCGTTAGGTGTGTATATACCTATCCCCTCCTTCCCCCTCCCACCTGCCTGACACCCGATGAACATTAGGAAATGATATCTTTGGAAGGGTTATAATGTAAAATATGTAAATTTTAACAATAGAGTTTTATAAGCAAAAATCTGCCTTTCTCATATGAAAGACTATATAGTAGAGTGTGTTATCTCCAGTCAAACATGTTTTCTAGTCCTTTCCCCCTTTCTTGCTTCTGCACTTTTCCTTTATGTACATTTCCCCTTCCAGAAATATATTGTTAGTTCATATTCTTTCTCTTAAAAATTCTACTCAATATTCATTTCTGGTAGTAAGGATAGTCTAGTCTAGGAAGAGCATATTTGTCAGTATAAATCACATTTGATCTTTCCAATCTTTCTATTTATTCTGAGAGTCTTCTAGACCTTGAGTATATATAATGGTCCTTGGGACAAAATCAGTTTGTCGGAAAATTGGACAAATAGTGTACAAACCAGCAGAAAACATTCTAAGTATAAAAAAATCTGATTTAAGGATTGAAATAAATGATGACATTAATGTAAAAGTCTATTTTTCTTCAGCCAAAACAATTAACTTCATTAACAAACGCTTATTGAGTTGACATAGTGGGTTTGAAAATAATGACAATAATAAAAAAGCTTTTATTAAGTTTCAAATCAATGATATTAATTTAATTGGTTCTAAGCCCATTATTTCCAAACTCAATACTTAAAAAAAAATTAACTTCATAATTTTTAAGTCATAAATAAATCGTCTGTGTTTTTAAGCAATAAATAAGGCTCCTGTGCTTTGATACGTCATGCTTCTTAATTTGCAAATGATCCATTTTCTGCCTTTTGATTATAGCTTACATCTTGGTTAAATTACATTGCGACAAATCGCATTGCAATGAAAGCTCCCTTCAGACAGTACAGCAAGGCCCAAGGAAATGAAACAGCTGTGCAGGATGCTTTCAGAGAACTTTAAGTGAGTTGATACTCTTTCTGCACAAAGGGTGAGGCAGACAGGGCCTGGCCATGAGGCAGGAGGGGTAGGAGGAGATCATAGAGTACCTTGGAGGTGGACATAAGTGCAAAAGCAGACCAGGGGATCAATTATAGAGTCCAAATTGAGAAGCGAAGCCTTCAAAAGCCAGGAGGGCTCTGATAGACTGGAAAACATTTAGGGAACCAAGGGCCTTGTCCCTCTGTGGGGTAGAGGAGAAGGAGCAGTGAGAGAGCTGCAAGGAGAGTATGAGATAACCTGAGTGTGGCGCACCTGAGATTAAGGAGCCTGATAGGGACTCGCTGTATGGGAGGAGAAGGTCCAGAATGTCCCTGGGTAGAAGGGGCTCGAAGGGCCTGGAAGTGAGGGTCACCGAAGCCCAGGAAGTTCAAGTACTCATGTATTGGCTGGCTTGTTCAAATGCACTTTGCAATTTCTCAGAATGGCGTCAGAAGGTAGAATCGAGGAAAATTTTAAGTCGGATTCCAAAGTAGTCAATGAATTTGAGGTAATAATCTGGAAATGACTTGATCATGGTTACATGAGAGAAGGAGGCTTGGCTTAGCTAGATGTCACAGACTTTAAAAGCAAAGGACTCTTTGTGTGTGGGAGTTTCTGTGCAGAACACAGGGCCTCAGAGCACCTCACGGTTCTTGGGACTTGGCTGGGTACCTCCTACTTACCAGAGGAAGGTTACCCCGAAGCCCTAATAGAACTGAGTTAAGGTCATCATACTCTTCAGTCTTATCTGGATGTTTGGTGTGTCTACACAGACACTAGATGGCCAAGTGAATTACTTAAGCTTGCACAGCAAACCAGTGCTTGATCTAGGACCACAATGAAAAGATTTTGCCTGAATTTTGTTACACTACACTTCATCATACATTTTAAAAATGAGATTTGTTATTCAGAAAATGTTTTTCAATAACAAATTATTCCTTTTAATACAAAAAGTACTGGTGAAAATTATCTTCTTACAATTATAATTATGAACTTAATTAAGCTTTTTCAACAAATCAAAGAACTTTCTCTGCCCCATCGTTTTCCCTAGGTCTCTTACACAAATGTCATGATGCTTAGATAGTTCACAGCCCTGAACATTAGTACTGATCCTGGGAGCCAGTTCATTCCAATTTATTTATTTTTTTTTTGCAGGGAATCTAATTATTATTTTTTTAACCTTAAATTTGGTAAAGTTAGTTTTACTACACAGAGATATGAATTTTGCTCACCATAGAAATAAGCCCCATGTCTACGACAAATTCTTTAGTGTTAAACATCTAGATCAAAAGCAATCAAAATATTGAATCTGCTGCAAGTTTCTAGATATTGACTCTGTCTTTTACAGATAAAGCATCTAATTGATTGATTATTCGTTTTTTAAAATTCGTTCATTTTTTATATTTTTTTTAGAGGTGGAGTCTCACTGTGTTGCCCAGGCTAGTCTCAAACTCCTGGGCTCAAGCAATCCTCCTGTCTCAGCCTCCCAAAGTGCTGGGATTACAGGCATGAGCCACCATGCCCAGTATGATTATTCATTTTAATTTGAATATTTTGATATCCTGCAATTACTCTCTTTTCTCAACCTTCCCAAATTGAATCTAGTCCTATATTGTTGAGTTTCTGAGAACCATCTTGACTTAGATATCTCAGGTAGCTTTCTCAAACTCCTTCTGCTTGCTGGTGTCAATGAAAAGGACTCAATTATTACTTATTTACACTGTTGTTCTTATGGAAAGCACTGATTGGTTTTAATATCTAACACTGTCTGTGTTAGATAATAATTCTACCAACTCTGAACAGTTGCTTTTTTAGCAATGTGATTTTTGCCTTATCTGACCTCCATATTTCATTATCGCTCCTGCTATTAAACTTTATAGTTTTACATGCTTATATTTTTGCAAAAGTATTGTTGCCAACATTATCATATTTTATCCTCATTGCATCCCTTTGAGGCAGAATAAATACTTTTCTGCCCGGTTTACCAATGAGGAAACTGTTACACACAGAGATAAGTAATTTTCCCATTTCCACAGATGCCACTGGCAGGACTGAGGCTAAAAACTGAGTCTCCAAGGAATAAACTGGAAAGGAACTTCCTCTCCTGTTTTATACAACAATGGTGAAGATTTAGCTCACGTAATCTTTTAATTCAAAATTTGTTTGATTTAAAGATTTGGTCCATTATCTTGTCAAATTTTTTAGGACTCATTAAAAAAAAAAAAACTAAACTGTGGATGTTTTTGAAAAGAATCTTTAGCTATAATCTTGAATCTAAGAAAGACGATATACCTTCCCGAGGTATCTTTGTACTTAAAAGAATAAAACATGTCTAAAATTATTCTAAAATGAAGGCAATAAGATAAGTAAATAAAATGAAGACAATAAAGGAAGACTTTACATCCTGATACAGACTAAAACAGCCTCCATGTGTCAGGGTGTGGTGAGTTTTTTTTTTTTTTTTTTTTGATAGTGAACATCTATTAAAGGGCCATAAAAAGTCAGCCACCTCCACATTCATTTTTAAAAGATAATTTTTAGATTTTGCTTCAAGACACATAAAATATTCATATTTAACTCATTTTTCATAAACTGATATCTCCCTCTATCAGAGATGCTTGAGAGGGTATTCACGTGGATACCTGTGATCACTAACAAGTAGAACACCCATATTCTTCATGTACCACTTCATGTACTCTCAAAATGACTATGCAATGAAGTTACCATAGTTAAATCATGAAAGTTAAGGAAGGATTGATTTTTAAGACCCCGAGCCAGGGGCAAAAGTAGGCCACCCAAAGGCAACAAAATTCCCTTATTTTGTTTTTATTTTTTTCCCCCTACATTGCCATTTATTGCTAGCTTTGGCAAATTTGTTATTCCTCATTAAGAATCAACTTTATTGAACTGGAAATCTCATCCTTTTGCTATTTATTAATATAGTTTTCGAAGAATCCTCCTGCTTTGGTTGGTAGCTGTTGAGCTGGGTTTAGATGTGATGCACTTCTTGGCTGTTTAGCCCCATGGGGACCATGCTGAGACAGACTTACTCAGGCTTCCTTTGAACACAGAAATGAAAATCAATAAACAATTTGAACTTCTTCGAGGAGAATTTTTCTCCTCTAATGAATATACAAGCTTGGTTACAGCTTAATTCAAAGATTGAATTTAGTGAGTGTTTTTGCCTGCACCATAAGCATGACAAACAGAAGCCTCAAATGACATGCCCCATAGGGAGAATTAATGTTTTTAAAAAAATCATCTCTCCCATCCCAAGCCCACATAAAAATGAGACAACTCAACTGTAATAATATTTATTCACACCAGAGTCTTGACAAATGGCCCAGTGAGTGCCCAGTGATAAAATTTGTGCCATCTATACATGAATAGTTTTCAAAGCAAAAAAATATATAAACCAAAAAAAAAAAAAAGAGAGAGAACTCAATCAACTCAAACAAGTGGATGTTTTTATCAGTTATGATTTTTTGTATTTCAAGTGACAGAAAACTCAACTTTAGCTTTGGTTAAGTCTAGATACTGAGGCATATGTGATGTTATTGTACAAAGGCCTTCTCCTTCGCTTCTCTCTATTCTTCCCCTGGTAGTATCAACTTCTTCCTCAGTCTCTACATAAAACCAAGATGTTTCCACGTGGCAGCAAAATGGCTTCCAAGGAAAGGAGTTAAGCTTTTTTCTCACAGTAGTTGAAAAAAAGCCCAGGTCCAGGCTTTTGAATGGGGTTCTGAATAGGGTCTGATGCTCATTCTTATCTCTGAGCATGGAATTAGGATGTACTGATTAATTTAAGGCCACAGAGATCACATCCTGACATTAAAAAGGAGATTCACACCCATTCAAAGCAAGTCTTGAAATGTCTGCCAGAGGTGGTTTCTCAGAAGAAATGTGAGGTAATATTTTAACAAAATACTGGTGAGAGAGCACTGTATGACCAAAACCACAGATAGAAGCAGGTAAAACAAGTGTGAGGAATGTTGCAAAAGTTAGTTCATGCTACTATTAGAAGCATCTAGAAGTGTGGTGATAAGTTGTCCTGTACCCATAATTTATCACCAGAAGCTTGTAATATTAAGCACACAGGTTAATGAATGTTAACATTTTTAAAAGATGTAAGAGTAAAGATGCAACTATATAAACACCAAGCCAATACCACAAATCAAACTAAAATTACTACTTTACTTACAAATGAGATCTATTATTAAATACCTATAAAAATAAGATTTCATACTTCTTGTTGTAAATGACTCCACAGCCATTAGTGTCCTTTTTATTTATAGTATCTTATCATTAAGTTTCTGGCATTTCTGTATGGTTTAGCAAACAGCATAGTCACGGGAGCCATGAAGTGTTGCATTTTGTACTCCTCTTTCTCCCCTGTGTTTTTCCCTGGTGAAAGACAAGGGGCATGCAGAGATGGGAGCTTGTTGGACTGACCTCTGTTCACCTGTGTAAATCAAGAGAAAACATCCTTCTACTCGTTGATGACAAGGCCAGTTGAAAAAAACCCACAAATGAGATAATTCAGTTGATTAATGCCAGATGATGGTTTTGGGGTTTTATGGGTGGAAATAAACCACATGTCTTCTTGAGCCTGGAGAAAATATCAATTCTTTATTCTACTCCTAGATTCTTACTTTGGCTCACATCCACTGTGAGTATTTGTGGTGATTTTAAAATACGTCCACCAATTCTTCAATACCCCTCTCTCTAAATGGTGGAGCCTAATGTCTACCCCCTTGCATGTGGGCTGGCCTTATTGACTCATTTTTTAACAAACAGAATATGGGAGAAGTGATGGTATCTCTGTCTTAGGTCATAAAAGACATTGAAACTTCCTTCTTGCTCTCCGTCCTTTGGGTCCCTAATTCTGCAAGAAGCCACTGGCCATGTCATAGTAACACTTCAGCAGCCATAAGAAGAGGTCCTTCTATTAAGGAACTAAGCCTTCCTGCCTACAGCCAGCAAGACATACTATGCTTCCATCCTCCAGGCATGCGAGTGCACCATCTTGGAAGTGGATATTCAATCCCAGAGAAGCCTTCATTTCACAACCTCAGCCTACATCCTGACTTCAACCTCAAGAGAAACCTTTAACCGGAACCACCTAGCTGAGCTGTTGCCAGATTCATGACCCTCAGAAAACGTGTAAGAAAATAAATGTTTGTTGTTTTAAGGCACTAGATTTGGAGATAATTTGTTATGCAGCAATAAATAGCTAATTTAGTATCCAATCTTATTTCCGATTGCTCATCAAGATGCAGACTCTCCGAACATGTATCAACCAATAAATTAGTCAGTCAGCCAACTGAACACGTATTTCCTATTCATTCCCTCCACGCCCACAATAATTGGACATTTAACCTCAGCACCTTCCTGGTCTATCTTCCCAGACAAATCCTATCTGAACTCGCCTCTCCCTTCTTAAAGTTTCTGATTTTCTAGTCAGTAACATACAGTTTAGCCCACAATCTTGCTTTAATTGGTTTATATATATTATATCTGGCCATCTCCCCAAAGGGCAGGGGTATTCCTATTTTTAAAATACTTCTAAATGCATTTTCGGACTTGATAAGTCTTGATTAATTGAAGGAGAAAGTTGGTTCCTTAAAATTGCTTGACTTCCAGGGAGTTTAAATATTAGTGGCTCTATCTGATTTGGAGGAAGTGCTATGTTGCAGTTCTAGGCAGAGAACAGTCTGTTTTGCCCACATCTGCCTCCCTGCTTTACCCCTGCCTAGAGCAGAGGTCAACAGATTTTTCTGTAAAGGGCCAGAGAGTAAATATTTTAGCTTTGCCAGGCATATGTGATGCTTAACTTTGCCATTATGGTGTGAAAGCAGTGATAGACTATGAGTAAATGAATTGATGTGACTGTATTCCAATAAAACTTTCTTTACAAACACAAATGATAGGCCAGTTTTGACCCATGAGCAATAGTTTGTGAACCCACGATATAGGGTGGTATTTCTCAACATTCTCACATCAAAAGAATCATCCAGAGAGCTTGTTTTAAAATAAACACACCCACCTGCAAAAATGCCTCTGACAATCCTTATAATATGACAAATTTGGAAAACCCAGGGAAAAGAATCCTTTATTGTGTCCTTTATCCCAGGGATGCTTTCACAGAGATGTGAAGCAGGAATCAGAAATCACATGTCGTGATGACTGGGATTTCTGTGATTTTGCAAGGCCACATGCCTCATCTTAAGGACTGACTATTAAGTTTCTCAGAACACACATCTATGATTTTTATGGGAGGGAAGACCAACAATGGTTAAAATGATCACTTCCCCATTTCATTAAAGAAAGATTAATGTCCCAAGAAAACCTTCTGGACTTTTCACTTGGATCTGCTATTTTAAAGGATGTAGTCACCCTAATTACTCTTCTGTAAAATGGATAATTTTCTTAAAAAGATAGTTTCTTTGCAAGATTAAGATTTTGATGATACAGAATTCAGATACATAATATGCAACTACATATAGAGCAGAAACACTTAAATCTGATCTTTGCAGTGCTTGTGTGGTTTATCTATTAAAACCAAAATTATAATTGCAATTTTTGAATGAATTTCCTATAGGCATTCTAGGCCCGTCCTAGTCCAATTTAGTGAGTTATATAGTAAGTAAGATTGCCTCCCCTTCCCTTTTGCATGAGTAATTTTGTTTTATAATTTCAATAAATATGACCATAAACTAATCTTACTAATTGGCCCAATTCTCCCACACAAATCTTTGGGTATATCTATCATAGATGTATTAATAGATATGTATAGAGTATGGTTTGATTTCTCAAACCAGACGATATTGACATTTTAGAGCAAAAATATTTTTGTTGTTGTGGTTGGGACTGTCCTGTGCATTTTAGGATATTTAGCAGCATCCCTAGCCTCTATCTGCAAGATTCTAGCAGCACTTCAAATTGTAACCATCAGAGATGTCTCCAGACACTTCCAAATGTCCCCAGGGTGGCAAGGTCAGGGGAAGGCAAAATCACCCCTGGTTGAGAATCACTGATCTAGGAAGCGTGGATAAGCAAAGTGGAGGATAGAGACAGTTTTCCTTTAATCTTATATTAAATTCCTGCCCTCAAAAATTTTCCTGAAATAAATAAGCAAAAGAAGGATTCATTCAAGCTGTAATTATTCAGGTAATTGACACAGTTCTCTTTACATGTGTGAACACCAACAGCAATACTTAGCTCTCCTGGGAAAACTGTTCAAGGAATCAATTCTTCAGGAACACCTGGGGGACCATCATTTGTGGGATCCCTCAGTAATGATTTTACAACTCCCAGATGTTAGAAAAACCATTTGCACACACTGACCCAGGCTCGCTGCATTTTAACCAGCCTGCACCCGGAGAATTCGAGGGAGTATGAGCAAGAACTGGGCAGCATGCACCATCTGGTGTTTTAAAAAATGTATACCATAAGCCCAATTAAGAACTTATATTTAGACTATTTATGAATGGGCTTATTTTGAATGAAATAGGAGAAGGCAAACCCAAAAATAAATGAGCTGGCTTGGAATTTTTTCCTTACATTGAATTTTATAATATATTATTTTATAGTAATAGGATTTTAGAATATAACCTAAGACATGCTATGGGCTGAATTCACACTTTGAAGTCCTTATGCTCAGCACCTAAGAATGTAATCATGTTTGGAGATAAGATCTTTAAAGAGGTAATTAAGTTAAATGAGGTGTTTAGGGTGGGCCCCGATCCAGTGTTACTGGTACCCTTATAAGAAGAGGAGATTTGGATACAGACATGCACTTATAGGGGAAACACTGTGTGAGGACAGTATGGGAAGGGAGTCATCTGTAAACCAAGGACAGAGGCCTCAGAAGAAACCAAACCTTCTGAAAGGTTAATCTTGAACTTCCAGCCTCCAGAACTGTGAGAAATAAATTTCTGTCGTTTAAGCCACTCAATCTATGGTATTTTTGTGAAAACTAATGTAGACACCATGCATAGCATTGAGCATGTAATAGGATCACAGTAAATGATTATAGTTATTGATACTATTATCATTTCATTAATATTATTTTCAACTAATTTCCAAAAACATATACTGAGTGTCTACTCGATTTCAGATATTTTGCTACGTGCTGGGGATACAAGGTACATAAAACAGTGTCTATACTACAGTAGAGGAGAAAGGCAAGCCAGTTTAGAATATAAATATGAAATAGCTCATTTAAAATGCAAAATTAGGTGTGTGACATTAGAGAAGCCCATGTCCACAACCCCTTATCTTCAACATCAAAGTCTAAAACTGGAAGTTTTTTTCATTACTTCTTTGATAGCAAAACTTGACCTGAGCTGAACTCATTCGATGGCAAGACTTGATCTTAAGCTATTAAGGTCTTACTTGATCCCACTTAGGGTGAATATTTGTATGTTTCCATTACATTGGCTCTTTCTTTGCAGCCCCTCAGGAAGTCGTGGCTCTGTGGTCCTCTGTCACTCTGTCTGGCTTCTCTAATATTTTCCTGCCTCACAGTTCCTTCCCCTCCTTCTCTGTGCCCTGGGATTTCACCTCCACAGTAAAGCATCAAAGTTTAATTCCTATCTCAGTCTGTATTTTCTAAGGGACCAGGCCAAAGATTATTGCCACTAGGTTTTAAAAAACATACCTACAGGATGGGATTTTGGAATGGGATTCCCAGTTTGTCTGAAAGTAACAGGGAACCCAGTGTGGGTGCTGAGTAGGATTGAATAAGCCCTGGCGGGCAACAGCATCACAATGAACACAACTGTGGTTAACTGGGTGAGACGCAAGTGAAGGAAAGGGCACTGGGAAATCAATTAGCTGAGGCACTTAATGTTATGGGAGCAATTATAGTTATAAAGATTGGGGAGGGCGACATTTTGATGGAGTTGGAAGTTTGCAAAAAATAAAAATAAAATAACAGGTTAAAGGTAATTTGCTGTTAACATAAAGCACTCTCTAAAAGCCACAGTTTCTATGGAAAATTTGAAAATGACTCATCTCATGCAGCTACGAAGCAGACTATGCTGAAAATCAGATCCACGATTTGAGTCAGAAAATGGTAGGATTGCAGAAGACTAAATGCAAATAGCTTTGACAGGCCTCCTGTGACAAAGCCTTGCCACTGAGAGGGGAAAAGTGGGAGTCTGAGACCCAGCATGAGAGCATTTGGGACAAGTCTGAGATCTTGAGCCCCCAGATTCCCCTAACTGTCCTGACCAACAGAAGCAGACTCTTCCTTATTGCGGGAAGAAAATAGCCTCCCCTTTCCTGGAGATCATGCAGTGACCTCTTGTGAACTATCTTCCTTGTAAGGTGATACCTGCTATCCTCAAGTCCCACTCACCCCACCCATTACTGCCTCTAGGTTGCTAAACAGAGTCATCAAGCAAGAAAGTCCAAGACTGTCTCTGGGATGACATAGCCTACATGCCAGAGGAATTACAGGAATTGGAGGAACACATGTCGTAAGTGGAGGATTATATTTGGGGGATATTAGAACAGAGAAGGGAAGAAAGAATATAGGCTAAATAGGAAATGATTCATTGACACGGGGACATTCAACCATGACTCAGGGTTCAATGTCTTGAAAAGGACACCTGGCACTACACCTAATGGTTTATCAAGATAGCTCTTGAAGCCTTAACTCAAAGATGGCCTACATTAAATGAAATGGAGATGCCAGAACTCCCTTTGTACTGCGGGAGTAAGGCTAGAGTATCAGGGAAGTGGAAATGTTGGATAACTGTGTATGATCTGAGAGCTTACCGTCTATGTTCTCTGAGAGATAACAAAAAATGCACCAGTTGTGGATGTTGGGGTGGAGGACCCTAGCATTTCTGAAAAGCTCATTATTGGCTATCCTCAGCAGGTCAAGTTTGACAATGAGAAATACTAGTATAAAACTGAGCCCACTAACATCAATGGTGTTAAATAATATCCTAGAACGGCAGAGGCCAAGTGGCAACTGCTAATCATCAAAGACTGCATACAGGTACGGACCATAAAGGCATCCAGGCCCGAGTGGCAATCAATGTGCCTGACCTGCAGGAACTATGGTAGTCCTAGGGGGGAAATAGAAAGGCAGCCCACAGGCTGTTGCTCAGTTTGTGCAACAATAAAATTGAGAGCTGAGCAGAAGGTTGATGTCAGTCACCACAAAGGAAAATTCTGGGCTCTCACTGAATTTTCAAATCTAAGTCAGCTTACTTGTGGGGCCCATTGATTGAAGAGGAGGCCAGGTTCCCCAGAAGAAGGACCTTTTAAATGCCAGCACAAGTATATGCAGTAAATATTCTTTCAATCTTTTTCCCAGTGGGGTCTGCAGCCATTTACTGTACGCTCTGGACAAAGGGGACTACACAGACATTTTGAAGACTCTAAAAAGGATACTAAGCTGTCCTTGACCCCAGAGTAACTGCAGTGCCACTGTGGTTGTTTGGTTACAGTAGGGAACTCATGGTAGCCAAGTGATAAATAGAGATGTGGTCTGAGTCCATTTCATATTGGCACCGATAATTCCCATTCCCACTTTGCACTTTCCAAAGGTATAGTTGGGTTACTTATACTTAGCAATATATAAAAACTGTCACATTTGTTCTCTGGCATGGGAATAAAGGTCATTATTATAGGAAAATGACCAAGTGAAAGTTCCTAAAAATACCCCTCCCAACTCCCCACCAGAGTCAAGATAATAAATCAGAAGCAAAAACACATTCCTGAAGAAGGACAGACATTAGTAATGTCATTCATACTGGGAAGATACAGGCATGATGGTCTCTCATCTACCCATTTAATTCACCTGTTTAGTCTCTGCAAAACATAATGGATCTTAACAGATGATAGTCAACTTTTGTAAATTTAGCTAGTTGGTAGACTCAGTTGCAACTATTGTGCTGAATATAGTATTGTCACTTAACAAGATGAACACAGCCTCTTGTACTTGGTATGTAGGTATTGATCTGACAAATCCTTTCTTCTCAAAACTCACTAACAGGGAGAATCAAAAGCAGTTTTCATTTACATGACAAGGACAAGAGTGTATCTTCATTATCTTATCCCTGAGCTATGTTAACTCTCCTGCCTTTTGACGTAATATAATCCACTGGGACCTCAATCATCTTGATATTGCATAAAATATCATACCAGTCTACTCCAATGATGATATCACACTAAGTGGTCTTAAGAAGCAGGAAATGGCAAGTATGCTATAGTCCTCATAAAACACTTGCATGCTAGAGAATGAGAGAAAACCATCTAGATTCATGAATATTCATTGGTGAAGATTTTAGGAGTTTAGTGGTTTTGGACTTGCTGGGATATCTCCTCTGGGATAAAGAACAAATTGTTGTACCTTGTTCCTTCTACTATTAAGAGATAAACTCAATATCTGTTGGACCCCTTTGAATTTTGGAAGCAATATTATACTGCATTTGGGAATATTGCTACAACCTATTTTGAAGTAACCAAGAAATGTTCGCATTTTGAGTGAAACTCAGGCAAGAGGGAGCTCTGTAATGAGTTCCATGTTGTGGTGCAAGCTTCTCTGATGCTTAAGGCCTTATGAGGAAATCCTATGATGCTAGGACTTTCCATGATGGATAAGATTGCTTGCTGTATGGTATCTCTAGCAAGCCCCTGTAAGAGAGTCAAAGTTCACCAAAACCTTAGGATGCTGGGATAAGACTATGCTGAATGTACCAAGTACCAGTCAACATTTGTAAAACCACTCCTGATTTACTACTTGGCCATAGTAGACACTGAGATCTCTCTATGGGGCTCAAATGACTCTTACCTGAGTTACCCATCCTGGATGCAATATTAATGGTTTCACCTATTTACAAAATTGGGTAAAAAGAGCAGCTATTTATTATAGGATATAAGAGATGTGTTCAGAACAAAGCTCAAGCAGATCCCAAAAGCCACAAGTAAATTATTAGAGAGGCAGCCATACTACCTTGTCACCTACATGCACTGTTCCACAGTGGCACTTCTGTCAATCCACACCATGACCTCATTGGAGGTGAGTGTCTGTGTATGTGTGGTGGGAGGAGCTGATTTCCCTATGGCCAACCAAGAAAAAAGAAAAGGATGTAGGCATAGTTTATAAATGGATAGGCACAATGTTGGCTTTCACTAAAAATGGACCATCACTGCATCACAGCCCCACCTAAGGGAGCCCTGGAGCATAACAGTGAAAGGAAACCCACCCAGCAGACACGGTTTTGAGAAGTACACTTTGTTGTATACTTGTGTGGAGGGAGGTGATCTGAAGTCTGAAATACAGATACACATTGTTTCCTAGGCAGGAACAAATGGTGTACCTGATGGGTCAGGGCCCTGGAAAGAGTAATACTGGAAGATAAGTAATAAGGAGATCTAATGAAGAGTAGGAAAGAGTTATGTAATTGGACATAAGGGGGTGGGCCCAAAACGTGAAAATCTTTTGTGTCTCACATGAATGCCCACCAAAGAATACTCACTATGGTAGAGATTCTCATTATCCTGCAGGATGGATGGAATAGCCTTCCCTAGGGATGTCAGGCAGCCTTTTTTTTCCACATAGTCACGTTATCACAATGGGTCTATGAAGAGAATGACCGTGGTGGCAAGGATGGAGGCTCTTCCGGGCTAGGCATGGGCTCTCTTTCACCAAAACTGATCTAGCTGCTGACACTGCTGAGTGCTGCTAGTGGCATATAGCAATGCTGAACCCCTGATATGGTACCCTTGACTAACCAGCCAGCCAGTGGTAGGTCAATTCCAGTAGACCCTCGTACCTTGAAAAGGCAGAGATTCATTTTACTCAAATTGATATATAATATGATTATGGATTTTTCTTCTCCGCCCTTAGTCTGCTGCCAGCCAGACACTTACAGAATCTGAGAGCTTACAGAATGCCTTAGCTATCAACATGATAACCCATACACCATAGCCTGAGACTAAAGGACTACTATATAACAAAGTTGTGACAGTGGGTTTATGACTATGAGATCCACTTGTTTGACCATGTTCCTCATCATCCCAAAGCAGCCAGCTGTTGAAGGTTTAACTAAGGTACAGCTGGGGGACATCCTGTAGGGCTAGATGCTACCTTCTAGCATGCAGTATACTCATTGAACCAAAGGATGATGTATGGACTTGTGTCTTTAACATTAGAATATGTGAGTTTGGCAACCAAAGAATGAAAGTTGGAACAACCCCTCTCCCCAACACACCCAATGACTCACTTGTGTAATTTGTACTTCACACATCTACAGCCTAAGACTCTACGAGGATAAAGTTCTGGTTGTCAGAGGTTAATCACTTCCTCCAGAGGAAACAGTAAGAATTCCTCTGAACTGGAAGTTTTGACTATCACTTGGCCACTTTGGGCTTCTCATGCCAGCATGTCAGCAGGAGTTGCTGGAATAATTGTAGCTGATTATCATGAAGAGCAATTGACCCTGATTACCATAAGAAGTTCGGCCTGCTACTATACAATGCAATTAGGGAGAAGTATGTCTGGATCCCAGGGGAATCATTTTTTAAATTTGCAGGACCAGTAATACTGTTAATGGACGATTACAGCAATTGCAACCCAATAAAGAAGGGCAACTAATGTCTCAGATTCCTTGGGGATAAAGGTTTAGGTCAGCCCCTCAGGCCTTAGGTCTTTCAGGAGTTTGAGAAGGATTATTGCCTTGCAGAGGACTGAGACACTGTCTGGGTTTATGACTCTTCTCTTAGGAAGAAATAAAGGTGCCTATTTATACACACACACACACACACACACACACAGTGGAGGCCCTATATTGCAGTATGGGAACTGAACATAAATTGGGAGGGTATAAGTGTGTCCAAGTGGCCCACAGCACACCTTTATTAAGCATATGTTATTTGCATAGATTCTCTTAGCCTTACCTGCCGCCTAGAACCTTTACTACTTGTTCTGCTAGAGCTACCCTTTGACCTAAATCTGTGATTCTGTAACCTGAGCCCTATCAACCATATACCCAGAGTTTCTGACTTCTCCATCTACTTACTGATTGGATGACATATCACATCACAGAGTGAGGAATCTAACTTCTTAAGCAGCTGTCTAAGGGGCCCAATTATATGCCAAGAAGTGCAAGGTTATCTACTTATGGGGTGAAATTTGACCAAAGGCAGAAGGAGATGAGATAAGTAGATAAATTCCTTCTCTTAAAGGACCTTATTACAGGCATGGTTTTTGGATAGCCTGTGGGAATATACCCTATGCAGCCTAATTGGCAGGATAATGGAGCTGACTCTTGTAGTTTTTCAGAGAGGCAGTTGTATGCATCTCTTCCCAACTCCACATTGTGATGTCAGTTTGTTAGCTTAAAATCAACCATGGTAGGAATATTTACACCATGGGAATTGGCAAACACTACACTCCCTGGAGAGTTGGTTGTTAAGTATTTACTCTGCACACCACTGAGCCTGAAGTACACATCTGCTGAATGATTGGGTGTGTCTCTCCATGGCTCATTATGAAGCAGCAGCCCTACTGTAATGCCTCACCTCACATTGACACCCATCCTTCCCCGCTGCATTTCCGTTTGGTTTTACTTTCTTTGCCATTGTGTATCACTTCTCAAATAAATTATCAGCCTTTAATCTCTGCTCAACGACTGTTTACTAGGAAACCTAGACTACAACAGGAGTTAAGTGGCATTTAATAAAAGGATTTCAGCATTTTTTTTTTTTTTTTTTTGCCTCTGGCAGCCAAGCTGGGACTCCTTTATTCTCGGGAACAGGAACCACTGAATAGGGTTTATTTACACTAGGAACCGAGATCCTGCAGGCTCCAAGGCCCCCCATCCAGTTGGTGCAGAAGGAAGAGCTGGCCCCCTCTTCCCATGCCCTGGGGCCCCGAGCCATGTGTCGGGAGGACAGGGTTCCACTTCACACGGTGACCTTGGCTTTGCTATTGGTGCTCAGGTGCCAGGGCCCTCAGCCCGCACTGCCGTAAAGGCCGGGAGGCTGTGGGCTGAACGCCTTGGGATTTCAGCTCTTTCTTGATTCCTTGGGGCTAGGGGATGTTGTGGAACTCATGTATATACTATGGAAACTTTCTCTAGCAACCGTATGCCAAGTTGGTGGCAAAAGTGAAGGAGATGGTTGGTGGGACATGAATTCAAGTTTGAATAAGTGGGAGATGGTTCAGTATGAAAGAGATTCCAGGCTTCTCGTATTCCTCTAGTTGAGAGGGCTGGTCTGGATTTAAGGGTGCTCAAAGAGGTAAATACAGGAGAAGGCAAAGGGCTGTGTGATCAGAACCAAAACAAGCCAGAGGTGTTGATCAGGACAAAAGGCATATATAAGACACACAAAAGAGTGAGAAACTTCTTGAAAAACAAAGTTTTCTGAGTTTTTCTCTAAAACAAATGTTTAATTTTGTATATATTAACCTACTATTTTATTTTGCACGTGTTCTCCTCTAACCACTGAAGTCTTCTTGCTGTTCCTTAAATAAGCCAATCTCAAATGCCTGGAAAACTCAATGCTCAGATATTCACATGGTTTTTCCCTCAATTATGTCATGTTGCAGGTCAAATATCACCTCCTCTAGAATAGCCCAACTCTCTCCATTCTTTCACCCAGCTTTATTTTTCTTCATCACCCTTATCACAATCTGGCGTGATTTTATTTACTCATTTCATTATTTGTTTATTGCCCATCTTCCCTATTAGAATACTTACCCCACAAGGCCAGAGCGATTATCAGTTTTGAATCCTCAGCACATGTAATAGTGCCAAGCACATACTAGATCATTTATCAATATTTGTAGAATAAATTAATAATTAATTATTAACTGTTAATTAAATTGTTTATAATTAAATAAATGTATTAAATATATTAAGTGATTAAAACTAATTAATCAGAGACCCTGTGCATGCCTAGCTCTGGTAGGTAGGGGGACTATGAAGTTTAACGCTTAATTCCAACCTTTGAGCAGTTTGCAGTTTCATTGAGGTAATAAGGTACATGCACATACAATATATAAACACTGCAGTGTAATATGTGATGTATGTCAACTCAATTATGAGTGTTACATTTGACAAGAGTTACAAGATTTCAGAAGAGAGAGAACAAAGTTCATTGGAACAGCCAGAGATATTTTTGGAAGAGATAGAATTTAATCACAACCATTAGTATTGGTTTGATAAAGGGGTTAAAGCAGCAGTCCCCAACCTTTTTGACATCAGGGATTCGTTTCGTGGAAGACAATATTTTCCATGGAAGCAGGGGAAGGGGATGGTTTCAGGATGATTTAAGCACATTATATTCATTGTGCAGTCAAACCTCTCTGCTAATGATAATCTGTATTTGCAGCCACTCCCTGGGCACTAACATCACTGCCTCAGCTCCACCTCAGATCAGCAGGCATTAGATTCTCTCTAGATCCCTCACATGCACAGTTTACAGTAGGGTTTGTGTTCCTATGAGAATGTAATTCTCTTGCTGATCTGACAGGAGGTGGAGCTTATGCGGTGATGCCAGTGATGAGGAGCGGCTGTAAATACAGATGAAACTTCACTTTCTCGCCTACTGCTCACCTCCTGCTGTGCAGCCCAGTTCCTCATAGGCCACGGACTAGTACTGGTCCTTGACCTGGGGGTTGGGGACCAAATGGTTAAAGGATAAAAAGGAGTACTGTTTGAGTATGCCTTCCATACCCTTACCTGTGCTAACTATGTTGGTATCCAATTAAGCAGCCCATTAAAATCCCCAAATAATCATTTCCCCAATTACTTTGTCTACATGACATACATGCATACATAAAAAAAGTCATCTAGGAGCTTAGATATGAGTTTAAGTTAATGCTTAAGCAGCTGTGTATTATTTTTTGAGCTCTGTTGTAATGAGATGAATAAATATTGATTGGTTTAAGTGAAATAAGGAGCACTCAATTCAAGTGCTGAACTATGTCTGTCTACCACTTTAGGAAGGGAAAAATAAGATAGATTCTGTTTGTCAGGGACTGACTGATGTCCAGTCCAATGTCCTCATTTGGTGTCAGCCTCTGATAAAAATGAAGCCAGTTGATTTATTCAAGTATTTTCTGACTCTGACTATTTGACAAAAACCCATTTAAATTGCCCTCATCAATTCTACTCTTTTATCCTGATTTCAGCTTGTACTTGTGCCGTCTTATCCTCTCAACACTGGATTAAATTAAAACACTGTTTTAATTTTAATTTTTTGAGTCCAAGAAATTCATATGCTCTAAGATTTTTTATTTATCTTGGTTTTTAAAACTAATAACTTAAAAAAAATGAAAACTTTGGTTACCAGCTCCTGAGGATTAAAGCAAGGGTCAGTTCATAGATGGAATCCCACACATAATACTTTCTTTCCCCTTGAGCTGATTCACTGATTTGTGTAAGGCCAGGATCTTTTCTTTCTTTCTTTCTTTCTTTTTTTTTTGAGACAGAATCTCACTCTGTTGCCCAGGCTAGAGTGCTGTGGCATCAGCCTAGCTCACAGCAACCTCAAACTCCTGGGCTCAAACGATCCTCCTGCCTCAGCCTCCCAAGTAGCTAGGACAACAGGCATGTGCCACCATGCCTGGCTAATTTTTTCTATATATTTTTAGTTGTTCAGATAATTTCTTTCTATTTTTAGTAGAGATGGGGTCTCGCCCTTGCTTAGACTGGTCTCGGACTCCTGAGCTCAAACGATCCACCCACCTCGGTCTCCCAGAGTGCTAGGATTACAGAGGAGCTTTTCTTCTTTCAGTATCAGGAGTGGGATCATGTCTTTATCAGAGCTCCTGAAGGAATGTTGTTTTTCTTAGTGATGTTCTTCTTCAAAGGCAAAGCATTCTGAGAGGAAAATGCAAATTTCTTCTTTCAGTTTGAGAAAATGTTTTTAAAGTATTCAATAAGCAGTTTCCAGAATTCGAATGATGAGAAGAGTGGTTCCAAGAGAAATAAGTAACCAACTAAGACCAAACAAGCAAGTCATGGTAAATTTAAGAAGAGAAGCCAATCAGGTTATGACTCTTAAAGATTTTAAGGAACTTGTATTTAGCGCTAGGGAAGAAGAATAAACACTTGGAAGAATAGGTATACATTGAGTATTGAATGAAAAAATATCTGAATGAATGAATCAGCGAATCTTAGAGAATTTTGTTATTCTTTGGTTAAAGTAAAAACATTTGTAAGAACCTGGATTTATAGCAGCATGATTTGTAGATCTATATTCCTGAGTGATATAATCCCACTGCTATATTTGCTGAAAAGTATTCCTACTTGAGGCCAGAAGGATTAATTATGCTTTCTTGGTAGTACACCAAGAAACAGTCTGATGTCTCTTAAAACAAAGCGATACAACACTCTAAATGTATAAGCAACGTTGCTCCAGGAAACACATTTGTCTGTCAAAGCCAAATAGTAATCCTAATTTAATGAACATTTTCAGTTTGCTGAGCCCTTTGGGGAATGAAAGAGACTTTAGGGAAAGCCTGAAAATGAATTGTACCAATATATTAGGCAGATTTTTTTTTTTAGTTTGAAATAGAAGTGCCTGGAATACATGACCAAAAAATTCAAGAGTTCCCTCAAAACTGAGTTTGTTATCTGAAATTATCACTTAGATACTGAGGGAAGAGGAAATAGCCTTCTATATGTTAAAGATTCTTGCCTTGCTCCTAGACAAGTTACTTTTATGTTTGTATCTTGAGGTCACCTCAAAATACACTTGCTTTAAAGAACAAAACTCCTGCGCATAATCAAGAAAGAACATCAGATTCTTTCCTTCCTTTCTTCATCATTGGTATCCATCATGCTTGCTGGATGTGCAACTTGCATAGTGAGATTAGGGCTATATTAATGCTATAAACAAAGGACTATGGGAACATAGAGAAAAAAGTGCTTAAATCTATCTCAGGTATTGAATACGCTCTGACAGGTGGCCTTTTAATGGAAAATTGCATTCTACAAGGCAAAACAAACAAAAAAAATTAAAACAAGTATTTTCTGGAACATCTAGTTTTGCATGGTAATGGCAACCATGGGCTCACTGAGCAGACTTTAGTTACGAACTTGTGTCAAACTGTGTGTGGTTCTTCAGACAGCCCTCCTGACCTCTCAGGTACCAGCGGCCATGTCTTCTCCTTCTGAGGTCCTTTCGTTGGCAGTCACTCTTGGTCTCAGCAAGGGAGGGAATACCCTCTCTCAAACCTGCGTTTAACTACACCTGCTCAGCTTAGGAAGACAAGTTTTGCAGTCAGTATGTCCTGACTATTCTCCACCTCTGTTCTTGGAGCACCTGGGTGAGCCCTAAATCCAATGAAGGACTTACAAGGACAATACCTTTACTGTTCTCTACAATTTGACATCTCATTTTCCATAGTGCTATCTGGTGGTGGCTGGCATCTCCTTTTGTCCTATAACTTTTATAATAGGAGTAAGTGCCCCTTCTTTTCCCTTATTTTATATATATGATTTCTGTATTTGTGTATTTGTCTTATCTCTTAATGAGGCTGGGCACTGGGGAGGACACATGCAACTATGTGTCAAGATATTGATGGTGCCCAGATCTACCTGGGGACCTTCCCAGTGTTTGTGAGCGGGTGCATTTTTTCCATGATGCCAGGTACCCATAAGCAGCACCTACGGCGACTGGATGGGATCTCAAATCATAATCTTCTCTCAACTGGAAGATAAGATCACACTTCCAGGTTTTTTTCTTCCAGATCTCCTGATAAATCATCTGTAGCATATTGTGAGATGTGGATGGTTATGTAATTGAGGGGTGGGATGAAGTGGGGAAAAAATTATATAACTCGAACAGGGACAGAAACTATATAAATCGTTATGAAAATTTCTTCCTGGAAACTGGGCTTGTGATATTTTATTGCCTGCTCCCAAGATGCCAGTAGGCATCATGAGATCAATAAAATTTCCTAAGGTTCAATGAGCCAAACTGGTCTCTCTCTTCACTACATTACCCTGGATCCCAGGGAGGCGACGGTGCTGAGCAGGGGTCCTGGTAGCTCTAACTGCCATTTACTTAAAATAACAAGTGATCTGTGAACATCCTTATGCAGAGGCAAGAAGTAGAAAGCAGAATTAAGGAAGAGGATTTAGTTCTTTAATACCTCCTCTGTTAGTTTCCTAAGGCAGCCGGAACATACCACCATAAACGTGGTGGCTAAAAGCAACAGGAATTTATTCTTTCGTGGCTCTGGGGTCCAGAAATCTGAAGGAGGCTCCAGGGGTGAATTTGTCCTTTGGCTTTTGCAGCTTCTGGTGTTTCTTGGTATTCCCTGCGGCTGCATCAATCCAGTTTCTGCCTCTGTGGTCACGTTGCCCCCCCTCCTCTTCTGTCCATATCTTCTCTTTTTCTGTCTCTTAGAAGGGTGCTTTTAAGTCCTTCATTGGATTTAGGGCTTACCCGGGTGGTCCAAGATGCTCTCATCTCAAGATCCTTCACTTAATTACAACTGCGAAGATGCTTTTTCCAAGTAAGGTAACATTCACAGGGGCCAGGGGTGTGGACGTGGACTTATCTTTTTGGGGAGTGGGGGACATAATTAAGTCTATGTGTCAGGTTCTCTTCTAGGGATTCCCTATATATTATCTTAACTTTGAATTTCAGAAATCTGTATTCTAGGCATAGCTCTGCCACCAGCCAACTGTGTTTCCTTGGACAAGTCATTTTACCTGTCTGGGTTGCAGTTTTCTCCTTTGTAAAATGAAAGGCAGCCCCTCTGTCTAGAAGGGGGTGCAGAGAAGGCCCTATTCAATAGTCCACAATGTTAGTAGTGCCCTCTAAAGATGATGCGCAATGTGCTTCCTCTCTCTGTGATCTCTGCTGATAATAAACTGCCATAGCCACTACTCACCCCAAATCCCCTGTGAGTATACATGATATCTGAGTCCCCACTTCATACATGCCCCCCAACTAAGTATGACCAGACCATTTGTATTTTGATTTAATAATTTCATTCTCTTGTGCTTCTGCAACATAGAGCCAGGGCAACATTACCAATCTTGAACTTTATTTTTATAGCAACAAAACTACATTTATAAAATCTTCTTTCTGTAGTGACGAGCACAATATCCAAGAAAATGATCTCATGGTAATAGTGATCATTGGTGTCTAATTTTCTGTTAAAAGAATGGAAATAATATAGTAGGGAACTGCAGAGTCTTAATTTTAGAAGACTTCGAAGAATGTGGCTCAATTCTATGTATGTACTTACCATCCACAATTTTCCAGGTATTATACTAGACATTAGGAATACAGATGAATGTAAGAATTCATCCTTTCTTTTGTTCACTCACCTTCTAAAGGAGGCAAAAACATTATGCTCATGCCCAACCACTGGCACTCATGTAGGGGAAGCCAAATAAAGTTCTCATGAAAAAAAAATTAACAAATTGAATCAGGGATAAAACTGTGGAAAAGGACCAAGATGCAGAGCCAAAGACTGTTGGCTAAATTGCGAAATCATGAGAAAGCAGATGCCGGTTGCCCTGCCACTGAAACCCCAGCGGGTACAACTACTCGTGACCATCAAGGGATTAATGGTGCATTTAAATTGTTCTCACCAGAGGTTATATATGCATTGAGCCACAGTGGAGGCCAGAGCTGCATGCGACCTAATGGCAAACTCTAAAATCCCCCTGCATTTTTCTGAAGGGAGGATTGATAATATCCAAGATGTTGTGGCAAACAATCAGTTCAGGCATCTGAACTCCAAGGAGGCCTCAGGTCTCACGAGACCAACCGCCTGGGTTCTGTAAGTGTTGCAAGAGGAAATCTGTCCCCTGGCCAGATGTAGGCCGTGAGCATGCACTTTGGTTCAGTGAACTCCATCCTGCAAGGAAGGAATTAATCATCATGCTAACTAAAGCAGGGGGTGGCTGGGATACTGTGCTGAGTGCACTGAATGTCTCCACTAAATGTCAGGGTGAGCTGTGAATTTGGCAAGCTCCTCCTCGGCCCCAGTTAACATTTTTCTCAAATTCCCCAGCAGAGAGTTTGGCCTGGTTGGCAACTTACTTGTAGGAGACCCAGAACTACATAATCAGTTCAGCTAACTAAGCCCTAGAAAAGAGATTCGCAGTGGAAATAATGTCCAGGTTCAGTCTTAAGTAGACTGACAATGACTTCTCATCTGGAAATGGAAGGAGCATTGTCACCTAGAAGCAGCTTGTGTGCAGGAAAGCCAGTAAGGTTCAAACCCATTTGCAGTGTCCACAATTCACCTGGTCATCATGAGAAACAAGCTGTCTAAGGCAACACTCAGCGTGGAGACGAGTGTTCCGGCAGCTCAGATACATGGTGAATCAAAGAACTACAGGTATACGATAAGAGAAAGCTACAGTCATGCTGAATGCCATCCTCAAAAAGTGCCAGAGAATGTCAGGGCACTAAAAGCTTAATTACTTGGAATAAAAGCTTTCATGCGACACACAGGAGTTGTTCAGGGACTGGGGCCATTTCAGATTTTCATAATTCCTTGCCTTGAATGCCAATTTTTTTTCTTCAACTAAATGCTAGGGGATAGGAAATAGAAATAGAAATAACAATAATAATAACAATAAACAAATACTATTCTGCCCTAATTAAACTTCCAGTCTAGTGGAGTCACAAATGTTCATTGAATTATCAAACACAAATACATGAAATTATAATTGTGCTAGGTTTTAAATAGAAGAGGTATATGAGGCTTTGAGAACACCATTGTGAAGCCAAAAATCCCCCTGTAAGAAGGTGACAACTGAGCTAAACTTGAAGAACAAGTAGGTGCTAACTTGTGATATCAGACAGAGAGTACATATAACTGCCAAGGGGAAGAGAGAGAGAGGTGAGTAGCCCGAAGGACCTATGGGGTCCAGGAAGTGTGTGTGTGTTTTATTTTAAGGAAGAGACCTGAATCCAACAGAATGATGGAGTTAGAGTTAATATAGTCACTTGGTGGATGTAACCTTCATGGACTTTCTAACTTTTCATATATTAAGTTGAAAAGCTTCTTCCTCCTTGTTGAGGACATTATGGAAATGTTGGTTATTTATTTTCACGAAACCAGGCTTGTCACTGTCTTTGAGCATCATACACCCAGGCCCATTCCTACTTCTGTGCCCTCTTCCCACATGTCTCTTTCCCACCTCCTTTTTATTCCCCCTTTCAATATTGCTTGGCACATAGATCCCTGAAAACTGACTTCTCATTCACGTGGTGGAGCCTGGGGTTGTGTCTCTCTACTCTTGAGTTGCTATCACGTAAATTATAGATAGTTCAGAGCTTTTTTATTAAAAATGATCTGTAACAATTCATAGATAAATTATTAAAAATTGAACAAATATTCTATTGGAAGACAAATTATCTCTTGGAAAAGAAATTCCTTGCAAACAACATCAATACATTGGTTTTATATATATGTTTTTGTATTTTTCTTTTTGAGAAACAACCTAGAAAGAATCATTGCCTAATATTCTTATGACTAAAATATATGATAAGTTCTGTAAAATATACATACGTTTTATAAAAAGACTCTTTAAATTGAAGAGAATCCTACTAATTTATCTTTTAAAACAACATCCCTTGGATGCTTTGTCATATATGTATTCAGCCTTATAAAGGGTTTTCTGAATGGAGATCAACACACTAGACAGAGAGTGAGGTCCAGAAGATCAGTCAAAAAAATCATCAAACAGAACCTGATTTATCTCAGGCTTATACTGTAGGCAATAAAGAAAAATCTGGACTCATTTATTCATGTTGTTGAGCACCTAGTATGTGCCAGTGATGAACCAGAAAATAGTCTCTCTGCATTTGCAGAGATTAGAGTTTAGCTAAAGGTACACACTCAGAAAAAGACAGAATTTTCCAACCATAGCTTTTAGCCAATTTGAACACTTTTTATTCGTGAAAAAAATAGTATTCTACTTTCACTATATAGGATAAATTACCAATTTAATCTATTTAAAATCTAATCCTTCACAATGTACTGATACTAAGCATTTAGATATAGTTTTATAACCAAGGTATGATTTTCAGAATATCAAACACAAATCACTCAACAAGTAGATATCAGTGTTTAGGAAATACAGGTGCTTTGCTATCAGGTATCTCTCTATTTATTATATGGCTCTTCTTTACAATAACTATATATGAGGATACTGACTGATAGATGAATAAAATTGTTGAAGATTGAATTGTGTTCATCCCCTTCCTCTCTGCCAAATTAATATACTGAAGCCTTCACTCTCAATGTGACTGTATTTGGAGATAGGGCCTTTAACAAGGTAAAGATGAAATGAGGTTATAAAGTTGAGGCCCTAATCTGATAGGAGTGGTGTCCTTATAAGAAGAGGAAGGGATACTAGAGCGGTCTCTCTCTCTCTCTCTCTCTCTCTCTCTCTCTCTCCCCCTCTCTCTTTGCATGCGCACAGAGAAAATGCCATGTAAGGACACAGCCAAAAGGCAGCTGTCTGCAAGCCAGAAAGAGAGCCCTCACCAGGAACTGAATTTGCCAGCACCTTGATTTTGGACTTCAAGCCTCCAAAACTGTAAGAAAATAAATTTCTGTTGTTTAAGCCTTCCAATCTGTGGTATTTTGTTATGGCAGCCTGAATATACTAATAGAAAAATAAATTAATACTTATTATCTGCTCTGTGCCAGAATCTGTGCATCATAAAAACAGTCAGTATTTATTGAACATTACAAAGGAAAACATTCCTAGAGTGTTATCTTCTTCTGCACAGTCCACGTTCCAACTACAAGAAGATGAGAATAGGAGAGGGAACATCCCTTCCTTTGAAGGCATCACCCAGAATTTGCTTGCTTCCTGTTGGTAGAACTTACTCACATGGCTTTCTTTAACTGCAAGGGAAGCTGAGAAAATTTGTCTTTATTTTTTTTTGTTCAAATCAGAAATTCTATTACTATCAAAAAGAAAGAATGCATATTGAGGGACAACAGTCAATCTGTCCTACATCCACACCCTCAAATGGACTTAGACATTCCTGAGTCAAATATTTAATGTTCTTCTGCTGTGGTTCACCCTAGATCCTATGACTAAACCATTGGACAATGTGACCAGCTTTGTTGGGGCTAATGTTTTCTAGACCACCTCAGATTCAGTTGTTTGGTTACTGAGTCCTACTGCAATGAAGCCAGTCCATCCTTTTGTTGGTTAATTCCAGTTGTTTATTGCCCTCATAATGGAAGGAGCACAGATTTTTCTCCTAGCCAGGGAAACAAAATGATTTGCTTACGGCTTCATAAATAGTAAATAGACTAACTGGGATGTGAATTGAAATTTTGGCTTTCTAAGTGCAGTCTTGTTTCCACTTAACTACCAGATGATTTGAAAGTATCCTCTAAATCACTATATGAATGAACTAGTTTCCCCATAATAGAAGACATTATTAGTGAGGCCAGTTGGATGGTGAAGACTAGTCTGAACAAATGGTAATAATTTTTGTGTTTGGTCTATTTCTTATTTCTTAAATAATTTTAATATTAATCACTGGCTAATATTCCGTGATGTGAATGTATCATAGCTTACTAAATCTCCTATCACTGTATATTTAGATTATTTCCATTCTATTTCACTTCTGTTATAAACCACATTGCATTAAACCTAATTGTACATAAATATTTATATGGGATGGATAGTTCAACAGTTATGCACATTTTAAAGTCTGTCGATTGTCTTTGGCAGTATTGTTAAACCGCTGTCCAAAAAGACCGGCTAACATTTACTTCCATCAAAAATATATGAGACTAAAGGTTAAGGTCTTGTAATATGTTCTGTGAAAGCAAATCCTGCTATAAAGATCCTTATGCAAGTGATTCATTCAGGAAATGCTTCCTGGGGAGACCAGTAAAAAAGTAAGGGACACAGGACAGGGAAAGGAAGGAAGCCATGCAAAGGTGTTCTCTCAGTCAAGGTGCTCCACAGAGGCAAGGGAGCTGGGCTTTTATGTTCTGGTGCCCGACAGTCATTTATCAGGGCCACCCTGGGGGAGAGGTAACCCCCAAGCATGCATGCTTAGCTCTCTGGGTGTGCGGCCAAGCAGCTCCAGTAGCCTGAGGGCAGTTCTTCAGAGAAGAGCTTCAAATTCCAGCTAATTTTTGGGAGACAAAAGGTAGTCAGTGGTAGGAGGCAATGGAGGTTGTGCACAGAAAATACTGTAAGAAATCTAAGAGGATCTGGGCAAAGCACCATCATTTTCTGCTACAGTCCACCCCATGCCTGCTGAAATCCTATCATATTTCAATCCTTCAAGGTGGTGGTCGTTCAGTTTTGCAGGGAAAATTGTAAGTGGAGGGAGAAAGAATATATGGGAGGGAGATAAATTTCATACTGAATATGAAGGAATTATTTGCCAAAAAGTCTGTAGGACTTGGGTAATATGTACCCTCAGATACTGGGCAAGCATGCCTGGAAGTAGATATTGAGGATGTCAGAAGAAGATGGTGGATAATGAGAGTTTATTGATATGGGGGCATATCCTATGACTCAGAGCACCCAGAGCTATTTCTCATATGCCACTGGAATTGCTCTTTGAAGCTTGGAACAAGTAATCATCTGGCAGAATATTAAGAAAAGGACCAAAAGATTTAGAGGCGTATGCATGACTATGTTCTTCATAAAGGTCCAGAGGGAAGTTCCTTCACTAGGGCAATGAAGAATATGCTGGTGGCTAGGGCTTAGCGTTATTGTGAAATGCAGTCGTGGTTGAGAGGAATCTGGAATGTATAGTAAAAGGGGAGATGATGAAATGTCATCACTTCAGGAGCAATCGCAGCAGTACACTGTGGCTTTTGAATGGTGCGAAAAAGCACTAAATCTCTCTTGTTTCATGTACATGTAATTCCTCTTTACAATTCCATTTTCTCATTTAAATGGGTCAATTCTTTTCTGCATGGGAGCCCAGAACAAGGATGGCATCCCATCAGCAAAAGAGAAAAAAACTAAAAGTTGTTGAGTTATTAAGTGCTACACGATATGCAGAAGAAGACAATGAAATGAAGCCTAATTCCCCATATAGTATTTGGAAACTCATCATTGTACTAGGAGACAATAGTGATAATTGTAAGTTTAGGGAAAAAAACTCTTTAATGTTTGTGTCAAAATAAACATTATGAATAAAAGAAAAATCATGACGTGGTGAACTGGTAAAACACTGGCTTATAATGAAAGGCAATGGATGAATCTTAGTGCCATCCGTCTGACTGGACCTTCAATGGACGACAATGAGGATTTTAATTATTTGGAAAAAAATCAAAACGTCAAAGTGAAGAGGACCCTGGGTAGGAATAAGAAAACCTGTGTACCAGCCCCAGTTTTGCCAGGAGTTTGCTGTCTTAACTTGGTCAATTCAATTAACTTCTCTGCTCTTCCCTGGCCATCCATAATCTACATCCAGGAGTATTGTGAGGATGAAATGAACTGTGTCCCCAAAGAAAAGTATTTGGATAATTTGATGTGAAAGAATATAATTAATAATAATAATACTACCATGAGGGGTAAGGGTGGTAGGCAAGTTTGTTTGTTTTTTTTTTTTTTTTTTTGAGACAGAGTCTCACTCTTTTGCTCAGGCTATAGTGAGTGCTGTGGCGTCATCCTAGCTCACAGCAACCTCAAACTCTTGGGCTCAAGCAATCCTCCTGCCTCAGCCTCCCAAGTAGCTGGGACTACAGGCATGCGCCACCATGCCTGGCTATTTTTTCTATATATTTTTTTAGTTGTCCAATTAATTTCTTTCTATTTTTAGTAGAGACGGGGTCTCGCTCTTGCTCAGGCTGGTTTCGAACTCCTGAGCTCAAGCAATCCGCCTGCCTCGGCTTCCCAGAGAGCTAGGATTACAGGCATGAGCCACTGCACCTGGCCGGCAAGTTTGTTTTTATGTTTTCATTTGATTTACTTTTAGATTGTCACTATTCTTTAGCTATCTGATTGAACAGGATATCTACTGGTTTAGTGTATTCTCTGAGGCCAAATCCACTCATCCTATAGATAGAAATTTGCAATTTCCACTGTTAACAATGCCGTTGAGGAATCCAGGATATCAAGTGAAGACAGAAGATGAGGTCAGCTCCTAGTCCTTATACTTTCTTGATGCACAGAGCTTACCTTCATGACCGAGTTGTTATGGTTGTAAATAGGGAAGGAACAGGGGTTGAAAGTTACATTGTGAATTTAAAATTTGCACACTGTCAAGCTAAACACAGTCAAGGAAAACCAAGCCTACAGCTGATTTGGATGTTTGAATTTATCAAATGAATGGAGGAAACTGTCAATTGCTTTTATTTATTTTGTTCCCTAATAGCACAGAAATAACTTAAAATGCCAGATCTTCAAGTCTATTCATATTAACCTGGTGCTTCCTGCAGGTGTCTGTCTATCAGGTGTCTGCATCTCTCAGGCTGGGCTTCATAGACCTTGAGGACAGCCATGTATGCCACCAGGTTCCAAAGCAGGCTGTGTGGTTGCCTAATTTATCCCTGTATTAGTTTTTTATTGCCGCTGTAACAAATTACCACACCCTTAAGCAGTTTAAAATAGCACAAATTTATTACCTCAGAGTTTAGTAAATCAGAAGTCCAGGTACAGTAGTCTGATATTCTGCTTAGAGTATCACAAGGCAGAAATGAAGGTGTTAGCAGAGCTGCATTCCTTGCTGGAATCTGAGAATCCACTTCCGGTCTCCTTCTCGTTGTTGGCAGGATTCAGTTCCATGTGGCTGTAGGACTGAGGTCCTGTTTTCTTGCTGGCTGGCTGCTGGGGGCTACCTTAGTTCCTAGAGGCCTCTTTCCAGTACTTGCGTGTTAGTTTCCTGCATCCAGAGCCAGCAACAGTGCGCTGAATCCTTCTCACACTGCCGCATCTCTTCTCCCACCTCTCCTTGCGCTGCATCTCTCACTGACTGTTCTGCTTTCCCCTTTTAAAAGCTCCAGTGATTAAATTGGGCCCACACATAATCCAGGATAATCTCCCTGTTGAAGGTATGTGACTTAAATCACATCTGCAAAGATCCTTTTGCCATGTAGCATAATATATTCAGAGGTTCTGGGGATTAAGCCACGGAAATCTTTGGAAGCCATTATTCTGCCTACCACAATTCCAAATGCCAAAAGGTGGGTAGTTATAGGATAAACAGTCCCCATGTAATTACCTTCCTTCTAGAATTATTTATTGTGATTGATTATTAGTTACTCTCCTGTTTACCTGGGAAGCGTGACAGGAACTGTATGAAGCAGATGAGATGCTGGAGTGGGGATTGGAGGGCACACATTTATTTCCTTTTTCTGATGTTTCCTTCCATAGAGACAGAGATTCTCTAGCAAAACACTCTTGGCCTCTCATACAGTCCCTCATTCTTCCTCCCATTATGTAACTTTGGGAGAAGAAACCGGGACTGCATGGCTCAGCTCTTGTTGAGGGTCATATTTGGGATCTGTTTGTCTACATGGAGCATGAGCACTGGTCTGCTCTTGGTCACATGCTAAGCTCAGAGGTAAATACCCTTCCTCTGTTGGGGAAGGCCTGTAATTATCCAGTGCTTCCTGCAACTGAGTGGATACGTTCAAATGGATTAAATCACTCTTCCAGGCCAGTTGAACCATGGATAGGTCAAGCTTAGTGTTTTAGATGTATGGAGTAACTTCTGCATGCAGAATAATGTACCCAGTACTGTGGAGTAGACAAAGAACTTCCAATTATGATACAGCAGAGTAAAGGTGTCTTTCCTCTCTTTTCTCTAAAATCACTTCAACAGAAACAATATAATAAATGATAGTGAGGTAGAAAAGGGGTCAGAAGGAGGAAGGTAGTGTGTGTAGCTCAACTTTTATAGTGGAGGAGGGAGAAAGGTGAGTGTCACAAGATATAAATCTGATAGAATTAAGTAGTATATGTTTAAATGTATTTAAAGAAACACAAGAAAGCTCTGGAAAACAATATCATTAGCTAAAATCAAATGGGGGAAAATGGTAGTTGGGAAGAAATACAAATATAGTAATTTTGTCATTGCTTGAAGTGGGGAGATAGTAGAAATAGCATGTTTATTATATTTTATAAAATTTAGTTCTAAATTTATAACTTCTAAAATGATATCACTAGAAGATTAAAAACAGAATACAAACTTTCAGAAGGAAACTTGTGATTAAAAAGCACAGTGAAAATATGAATCATACAGTAAAAGTTTGAAAAAAGTATGAAAATAAGAATAACATAAAAAGGTAATGGTATCATAACTGAAAGGTACATTTTATACCAATAAATATAAATAGGACACACTTTCCTATTAAAAGATAGAGACTCTCAAATTGGACCAAATTGTAAAATCCAACCATATGATTATATATATATATATATATATATATATATATATATACACACACAATAAACACACATATAAAAAGCATTGGCAATGAAAAGTTGAAAATGAAATGTACAATAGCTTAACATACAAATAAGAAATAGTTAACTGAAAAGGACATAAACTGGTTTTTAAACTTATGAGAAGGTCCTTTCTTCATAAGAATAGTTCAAAATAAAACTACTATAGAAAGGGCTGTTCACCTATCAATATACTAAAGATCAATAAGTCTGATAACACACTGGTTTTTTTGGAGATAAGAGTGAACAAGCACTCTCATACATTGCTTGTGGAGCTGTAAACTAACCCAATATTTATGGAGTGCAATTTGATAATACCTATTGAAATTAAAATACATCTGCTTTTTGATGCAGCAATCTCAGTTTGAGTAATTTACTCTAGAGCAATACTCATATTGATATTGATACAAAGATATCCGATACAGTATTGTCTATAAAAACAAATATTTGAAAGTATTCAATGTGTTCCCTCAATCAAACTTTTGAAACTATTAAAAAATGCAACTCTCTATGTATTAGTATGAAATGACCTTCAAGATTAGGGGTGGGGAGGGAGTGTCACTATCAAGAGCTGCTGCCAGCCGACTTGGTGTTTTTATGCAATTTAGAGAAAAGATGCTCCCTTCCTCTGCATGGACACAGTCCTTGACTGGGGCCGCTGTTTGTGAGTGGAGCAGAAGAGGACTTTAGCCTCTCTCACCTCCTCAACCTCACACTCTTATGGAGGGAAGAGCCAAATGTGGCCACCTTGGCTCCAAAGCAAACACCTACATTACTTTTTAAGATGGCATTTAAGAAATAAAAAACATCTATTCTTTTGGCACATAGGCATACTATCAAACAATTATCTATCTCTGAGAAGAAATAATTGATTAAATATACCTTAATGTAATCTGCAAGGTAAATAGTAATTGGTGGATCTTTAAGGTTTAGTCATCTAGTGGAAAGAGTTGTATTTTATTTACTAGACAATCTTAATTTGCTTTCTGAATTGAATTAATTGATTAGTTAATTTAGTGCTTAACATCACTTGTTATCTTTGAATAGCCTCACTAAACTTTAAATTAGTATAGTTTGTGAATAATGAATGGGAGATAGACCACGTTATCTCAGATTTGCATTAAATAAATGTTGTAACCTACACTTCTACAATGCCAACACATCTATACATTAAAAAAAACTAAACTGTAAGTCAATTATCTAAAAATTTACTCCATATCATGCTCAGATTTGGTTTGTACTAATACTGTTAAGACAAATAAGCTCCAGTATTTCAGTAACAGAACACAGAATAATCCAGTGTAGATGTTCTTGGTTGGCTGGTGGCTTTCCTCTGAATGATATGGATTCACAGACTCCTTCCACCCCGTGGTTTGCCATGACCTTGGGCCTTAAAGTTCTTTTCATATAGTTGATAGAAAAGGAAAAAGTGGAGAATCCTCTTTCTTAAAGCCTCAAACAGGAAGTGACAATCAACACTTTTGCTCTCATTCCATAGTAAGAGCTAGTTATTGGCCACATTTAAATACAAAGGCTTCTGAAAATGTCTGTGGCTGCACAGCTGTGCACCAGAATCAACTCTACACCATGAAAGGGAGAACATGAATTTTTGGCAAACAGCTAATTATCTCTGTCATTGAGTTGAACACTGCATGGTAATATCTGACTGCACGATTATCCTGAATTCAGATGCTTGGCATTTTGTGAACCCTGAATTGGCTTATATATACATGGGACAGAAGATCTGAAGTAAATAAAAAAACCATCTCAGATCTTTTCCCAGGTTCCATTCCTAATGCTCCTTAAATGTTAGTGGTCCTGAAGGTTCAATCCTGAATCAACACTCTTCCTTTTCCACACCTTCCTTTTATGATCTTACCCCTTGTATGATTAGAACCACCACCACCACCTATGCAGTCAGTACTCAAATTTATTAATATATCTCTAGATATTATCTTTAACCTAAGCTTTGGACCATGCTTCTATGTGGAACATTTTTCATAGACATCACACAAACACTTTTATTTCATTCAGTTCAAACATACCTCTTTCCAAATTTGCTCTTCCTCCAGTATTTCCTACCTTAGCAATGGAACCACTATTTATTGAATTGTACAAGCTGAAAGCCTAGAGTTCAGGCTTGACCATATTTATTTGAACCCCATTAAGTTAATCATAAGCATGGCTGGCTTATTTTTACCTCCTAAGTAAATTTCAAATCTATTCCTTCCTATTCATTTCCTATTATTAATGTTTTAATTTAAAACTTCAGAATTTCTCCTTTGAATTTCTGAAGTTATCTTATTTTTGGTCTCCTGCTATAGGCTTCCTATCTTTAAATTGCATGCATTTGCTAATACCAATCCCATCTAAGACCTCCTCACTCAGAACATTCTGGATGGGGTCAGGGTGTCCATTTGCATTCATACAAAAGATCTTAAGTCATTTCTGTTACCAGCCAAATTGGGAAATCACTACCCTAGAATAAACCTTGTGAGCAAGTCTCAAATAGTAGGTTATACAGCAACCAATCCCTGTGTATTTTTTCAGGACTTTAAAGATCTTCTCTTGGTTTTCTAAGCCCTGAAAACAACAAATGAGTGACACTGAAGCTCTGACATGACATGTATAGTTACTTAGACAGCTTCAAGTTCGATTCAATTACCATCACTAAGGAGCGATTGTGAATTGGGGAAACCATTGAGAATTTTATATTCCTCTGCATTCAGTATACTAGTCAGGTCACAGAAGTCTTTTATCAAGCTATATCTGGCAAATTTTAGGGAATGAATCAATATATTGGCAATCTGGGATCTAACAGGGGCTACTATATAACCCACATTACTGAGCACAAATACATCATTTAATAGAAAGAGAACAGAGGAGGGAATAGAGAAGTATGTGTCAGCATTTCTTAGATTCTGGCTACTTCATGCTAAAGAGAATTTGTGGAAGGATACTGGGGACTCGACATGTTGGCTGGAGGTAGAAGAAAGGGCTGGTCAATGAGCAGAAACCAAGGAAACTTGGAGGTCTAGGAAGCAGGAAATAGAGCAATCATTTCATTAGCAGGAACATGATGGTCAAGATACTGTCACCACAGCTATAGATGGAAGTTCTGCAAGAGCTCATTCTGGCCTTGCCTACCTTGTTTATCAAAGTTCTCAGAGAGAATATCTAATTGGCCAACCTTAGATCATGGGCAGCTACCCTGATTATGCCAGTGCCAGGGAGAGGATGGATACAACACTCTAGACTTCCTAGTTGGACATAGGACTGGTCACAATAAGGAAGAGCTCATTGTCCAAAAGGAAGTCAGGTGCTATTAAGAAGAGAGATTAAATGCAGAGCAACCAATAAAAAAAAATCCATTGAAGTGGACATAAAAAAAATGAAGACGAGGAAAAAAAGAAGGAAGAAAAAAGATTGAGGAAATAAGGAAAATATTAAGTTCAAACTTGACACAAACAGTCACGTAGGAATTTTATTTTGCTTTGCTTTGTTTTTATTACTTTTTAAATTAATCGAAAGAAAAGCTCTTATGGACTTGATAACAATACATCTGGTCCTAATAATCCTAGAAATCTCTATTTATAGACATTGAATGTTGTTGTTGAAATTAAATACAATGCACAAACCAAAATTTCAAGATACATTTAGGATTTGCTTTCTCAATCAGTATACCACAAAGGGATAAAGAAATTCTTTACTCAAATTAATGGTGAATTCTTTTGTCATGAGAATAGGCGTTTATATTCATTTCAGTGAAAGCACATAAATTGTTCTAGACAAGAAAAACAAAACTAGCCCAAGGCAGTATTTTCATTATAGAAAAAGGCACATGTCCATGAATATCTAGTTTAATATTAACAAAAGTCATTCAATTAACTATGCATGTGCCATTGTTATAAATATTTATTCACATCTCAGCTAAGTAACACTTATATCTTTTATTCACTGGTTCAGAGATTCAGATGTTATAAACATTACCCTTCTTGCCCTGGTGTGACATAAGGGGATTTGAGTCCAAAAAAGACCTGACACTTTCCAGCACTGGAAATGCAAATTACTTTAAAATATCCAACTTTATGTTAAGAAAACTGCCTTTGTTATTTGCTGATTTTATTTCCTTTCTAAAATCATTAAAAGAAAAAAAATCCTGATGAGCTAATGTTGCTTCTGTAGTAATTACAATCATTAAAGATCTAAAAAATGGTTTCCTTTCCTGTCTCTTGGAATAGCTCTAGGTGGCCAAAGGCAAGAGAAAAACATGTAAAATGCAGGTGAATGAGACTATTTAGAGCAGGATGGCAAAAATTGTAATAGGTGAGCTAATCAGTTAGGGTGCTCTTTCCTGCTAAGCCCAGCTGTTGTTTCTGTACCCTAAACTCAACACTCTTAGGCATGGGCTTTTCCACCTATTAGACCTGGCAGGTAAGATGAAACATTTTTGCTATGCATAATTTAGATCAATTCAATTTATTCCTGAAAAAAAGCAAGTCTTTGCATGTTACCCTTTTCAGAAAATGTATAGCAGCTCAGTTGAGACTCCATGGTCTCAATTTCTACCATTTTATCAGTCTGTCCAACCATTAGTTGCTTGAAATATCATATCTTTTCTTTTCCCCAGAACCTTCTGCCTTCTCCTACTACCATGGAAAATAAATTATCTAAACCCTGACCTTTTATCCTCTTTGTTATTCTCCTCTGCCCCCGATGACCAGTCATTTCTTATTTTAGCAGTCTCTGTGCTAGGAATGGAACACACACACACGTGCATGCATGCACTAATTATTTTTACATGGTCCAGAAAAATTCTAGTCCAGAGAAGAAAGCAAAGTGTTTTCTAAAAGAAATATACGTAACAGCTATAGATTTCAATTATCTGAACTTTATCTACTGTCTTCCCCCTTATATACATTCTATTCATGACTTACAATTAAACTACTAAGTTTTATAAACATGTAAAATTTCATATCTATCAAAGACATTTTCATAGTTCAGCAAACTTACAATCCTCCTTGATTTTTCAATAGTAAAATCTATCAAACAAAATCTGTCTTGAAAAGGACTGAAATCTGTTCAGTTAGGCTCCAACACTGCCTTCCTTCTTTATTTCGTCAATTCTGACTCATCTTTATGCTTATTTCAGATACATTTCAAGGGTCACTTCCTCAAAGAAGCTTCCTTCTTCCTTTGCCTCCTGGTTTAGTTTCAAATTCTTTTGTTACTAGTGACTAATGCATAAGCTGATGATTTTTGCTTTTATTTACATCAGTTTATGATCAGCCATTTATTATTGCAATTCTTTTTCTATTAATATCTACTTCTACCCCTAGACTGAAAACTCCATGAGATCAGGAGCTGGATCTACTTCTGTTTCATGTTACGTTCCCAGTGCTTGGCAGAGCATGTGACTTATCTTGTGGCTCAGTAACCCACTGCTGAATTTCGACTCAGTGCCTTTGCAGGCTAGGGGAGAAAATATCTTAACTCATAGGAATCTCTAATGGAAAATTTCAGGCATCTGCAACAGGACAAAAGGACAGCTATTCCTGGGAAGGGGTGCTGCTTCTGCCTATGACTCTTCAGTGTATGCCACAGAAGGGGCCTTCTAGTTCCTGCAATAAGATATCTAGGATAGTTGCTTACATTCTCAGGGTGTTTCACATCTCAGCTCCATTTCTGTGAATGTGAACTCTAATCTTCCTCCAAATGGCTCCTCAGGGTTGATGGCTCTACATCAAGCAGCCAGGTAAGAGTTAGGAGATAACTTAAGCAATGGGATAGTAATGTCCTTCTGGCCTAGGGCTTCAAGTGACCTGGATAACACAGGAAACTTAGTACTGTCAGGCTTTCTTTCTCTTTTTTTGTACCTTTGGGTCAACATTATAAAAGTGATTGAAATTACTGTCCTCAGTTGGTATGGAATTAAGGAGAGACTTTGGTCCTTATAACCATTAAAGTCTTAATTAAGTCAAAAATGGGAACTCATTACCTCCCGTGTAGCTTGTGATCTAGCTTTTAAACTACACCACTGCCACGGGCCTGGGCCTGCAGTCTCTGCTTTTAACCAAAAGGCACTTTGCCCTCCAGAGTGGTCGTCATATGATCCAGTCTCTTCAACTTCTCACTGACCAATGCTTCCTTTCTGATTGTCCAGATTGGCAGAAGGGATACAACCTTTGAGCTTCAGGAAAATCCTGGAACTTAAAAATCCCAATGCACTATGAAAGGCAAGTTATAAATTCCTTGAGAAAAGGATTGTCTTAACCATTTGTATGTCCTTCTCAGTGATGAGCAATTGCTGGTACTAAGTAAAAATTGTTCAATGGTTAACTGGTTGTTTTATGGACAGAGTGAATTGGCACCATTGGTCAGGGTACACACACTGTGTTAAACAAGACTTGAGATCAGTGATTCTTGAGATGCTGGTCCTAGGACTACATCAGGATCACCTGGAGAGTGCTTAACAAGAGCAACTTACCAAGGTACACCCCCCAAATATATTGCTCATTGTGAATAGGGTGAACCCCTGAAAGCTGTACTTTATAAAGGTTCTCTGCATGATTTACCACATTTCATAAAATCTAAAATATGACCAGTTATAGATGGGAGCATTATTTTGCCTATCTCTAAGAAAGAAAAAAATATTGTCAAAAACTGTGCCACAGTGCTCATGATGTCATTGATTGTAAGTTGCATCTCGATTTTACAGTTGCTAAAATGTGAAAACCCTGATTTAGAGCATTGGGAGTGAAACTGAAGTTGCAGTGATTTTGGCAATAATCTTGAAGGAACAGCATGAAGGAGAGAATGAGGAGGAGAAGGACAGAAAACAGGTAAGTATATAATATTAGTCTGGGACAAACCTGAAGAGGGTTTCTATCTATCAATGAATAAGTTGTTGCAAATAACTAGTATGAATCTGTTTTTAAACATTGCAAAACTTAGAACATCAGGTCAAAGCTTTTGGTTTAGTTTATAAATTCGTTTTTATAAGAAGCATAAAGAAAATGAAATATTTAACCACATTTAGTTATTCATTTAGATGTCTTTTGTAAAAAATGTACAAAAATGTGATGATCTTACAATTATAGCTAGTAGGAATGGGCAATGATATTTATGTAAATGGTCAAGTAGATCTGACATAGCAATTTGGTTCTGACAGCCTATATTAATCCGGATAAGTCACTCTTTATCGGTCCTGTCCAATAGAAATATAATATAAGCCATGAATTAAACTTTAAATTTTCTTGTAGCTGTATTTCAAAAGTTAAAAGAAACAC